>NW_020194720.1:0-460768 GCF_003025115.1 Trichoderma citrinoviride | reverse complement strand
TGAGTGGCAGATACCTAGTATAGAAAAAAGCAAATCGTGATTCACATGTAGATATATATATCGGACCTGTATCTGCGGGTTCTTATTTTGCGCCCCTATTTTACTTTTATTCTTTCTTCCTCTCATCCCGTGTCCCCAACAGTTGACTCCGAGAGATTAGCAGATGGCATGCGTCTTGCCAGTCTTGCCCTGCAGCGAATGCTCCTCGCCCTATCACAGAACTTGTCAGCTTCCATCATCCTCTCTCATCCTCAAACGGGGGTCAATGGGAGAGGGGGAAAAGAAAGAAAAAAAAAACTCACCGTGTAGTGCTTCGAGGCATGGTGCCTGTGGTTCGTCTTGTTCTTGCCATGCGTCGAGATGTGCTCCTTGATAAACTCCTCCTGCTTGCGCACCGTCTCGGCGTCCATGTTCTCCAGCATGGCCAGGCACAGCTTGATGTCGTGGATGAGCAAATCGCACCTGCTCTTGGAAAAGTCCTCCCTGACGACGACGCGCAGCATCTTCATCTGGTCCGTGTGCGGCGCCATGGTGTACGCGGGGACGACCCAGCCCCTGCTGCGGAGGTGGTGGGCGAGGGCGAACTCGTCGTAGTGGCGCTGCTTGCCGCCCTCCGCAGCGGTCTTGAAGCGGAAGGCGACGAGCGGCAGGCCCTGGCCGTTGCGCTCGGACATGATGACGAAGCCGAGCGACTGCTCGAGCACGTCGGTGAGGTAGTCGGCGGTGCGGGTGAGGTTGCTCATGATGGATTCGTAGCCGCGGCGGCCGAGGCGGATGAACTGGTAGTACTGGCCGATGACCTGGGAGGCGCCCTTGGAGAAGTTGAGGGTGAAGGAGGACTGCTCGGCGCCGAGGTAGTTGATGTTGAAGATGAGGTCCTGCGGGAGGTATTCGTGGGAGCGCCAGACGACCCAGCCGACGCCGGGGTAGACGAGGCCGTACTATATGAAACTCTCAATGTCAGCGATGTTCGGTCAAGAATGATATGAAGGGGGTGAGGAGGAGGAAGGGAATCACCTTGTGGCCGGAGACGTTAATGGAGACGACCTGAGGCAGTCTAAAGTCCCACTCCAGGTCCGGCAGCACAAACGGCGCCACGAAGCCGCCGCTCGCCGCGTCAACGTGGATGGGCACGTCCAGGCCGCGCTCGACGAGCAAGTCGTTGATGCCCTTGACGTCCTCGTAGTGCCCCGTGTACGTCGTCCCCAGGATGGCCGCGATGCCAATCGTGTTCTCGTCAATCAGGTTGACGGCCTCCTCGGGGTCGATGGTGTACCGCGTCTCGGTGCAGTAGACGTACTTCTCCTCGACCTCGAAGTAGCGCGCCGCCTTCTCCCAGCAGACCTGGACGGCCGAGGACATGACAATGTTGGGCCGGTCGGCGGGCTTGCCCTCGGCCTGGCGGCGGAGCTTCCAGCGGCGCTTCATGGCCAGGACGGCGAGCATGATGGCCTCGGAGGAGCCGATGCACGAGGTGCCGACGCTCTCGCCGCCGGCGGGCGCGTGGAACAGGTCGCCGATCATGTTGACGCAGCGGTTCTGGATGTCGGCCGATTGGGGGTACTCCTCGTAGTCGATGAAGTTTTTGGAAAAGGCCTCTGTCATGAGCTTTTCGGCTTCGTCTTCCTGTTTACAGTACTCAGTGTGTGGTCAATTTGAATGGGGGTGATGGCTGTTGTTGTTGTAAGTGGACGTACCATGTAAGTCGTGACAAAGGACGCCAAGCTACAGAATTCCCAGAATCAGCATGTATCCTTCTTCTTCTTCTCCTTCTTCAAGTGTGTATCAGAAAACATACTTGAGCTTCGGGTTATTGTCCAGACTCAAATGGTCCTTAATCATGTGGTACGCAACGTCCCGCGGCATCGCCCCGGCGGGCATGCTGTGCTTGGGCAGGTCCTGGCCCGCAAACTGCGAGCCGTAGACGCTGGTGGTGAACTCGTCGGCATAGCTCGACAGCTTGACCTGCGACAGGCTCTTGTGCAGGCTGGGCCGGGTGTTGTCGGTGACGGCGAGCGTCGGGCCTGAGGAGGCGCCGGCGGCGGGGGGTGCTGGTGCTCGCTCGTCCGAGGGCGTGACGGAGCCGGAGCGGCTGATTGCGGTGAGGTGGACCATGATGAGGACTTGTGGTGGTGGTGGTGGAATGAAGAAGAAGAATGGAAGTGGTGAGGGTATATGGAGGAGGAGGGAGAGAAGAAGAGGAAGAAACAGCTTAAGAATTGCAGCACTGGGGAGAGGAGTAGGTATATATAGTAGCTCTTCGTATAAGTGGGAGCAGTTGGTGTCGATTACATGTACGAGGCCGTCACTGCACAAACAAGCATGTCATGATGAGGGGCTCCCAAAACGCCCATCCCCAAGTCCACACTCGAGGCAAACAAACAAATATGACTGGCACACGTTGGACCGATTCGAGTCCTAGTAGCTTGCATAGGTAGCTGTTACCCAGTCCAGCTGCAGCAACATACATAAGAGGCCCAATGCAACAACAAGAGCTTCAGAGGCAGCCCGTCTCCTCCTGACCCAGTCCTTTGCAAAAAAAACAATGGACAATTCGCTGCCCCTAAGCTGTTCTAGCCTCGGGCATGCATGACGACGCATCATCATCACCACCAAATGGTACAAGTACCTGCTCGGCCACCATCTTCCGGCCGCAAGCCACTAGATCCACGGCCTACTAGTTGGGTCGTTGCTGGATCCAGCGGTGGGGTGCTGGAAGGGGGAGCTTGGGGGGGATGCATGAGGAGGAGATCCAATGGCTGAGAAGGGATGGGCGCTGTGGTTGTCTGTGTTTGGATGCCATGATGATGCATCTTTGGGTGGGAAACTTGCTCTTCATTCGAAGACGATGCATTGAGGAGCCAATGCATGAGTCTATATCTGGGCATTTTTTGCACAAACGACTCAAGGATTCCCTGCTCATACAGCTATAGTAGTCTAGATAGTTGCATTCTTCCCCCCTTTTCTGCCTCTTCTTCATCCTCATCACCCTCATCCTCACGTCCGCTTCTACCTTGCATCTTCAAAACCGAAAACCCCTGCTTACCTCTGCCTGCCCCTCCCCCTCTTCGATGCCCTCATGCAAGTTACACACTCATGCAAGTCCCCCCTCCCTACCCAATCGACTCATCCATTCAGCAGCCCAATGGCCAATAATCCCGCCACTGTCCCCTCCGCATTAGAGCCACTGTGGTTAACCTCATCTGGCTAGAGGCTCGCGGACTTCCTAAAATGGAAGGTACAGCGCCTCACATACAATTTCTCATACAAATTAATGTATCTTGGATTTAGGGTTGTCAGGCGGCGCGGCTATAACAACCCCGCCGCACCATAATAACAACGCCGCAACACTAAAACATGCAATCGCAGAAAAAAAGCCACATTAACACAATAATAAAAATACCTTTAATCTGCAATGCTACTGCAGCTACTGCACTAACTTAGTCTATTTTAGGGCTATAAGGAAGCTTTTAAATCCCTTTAAGCGCATGCGAAAGATTAAGGCTTTGCCGTTATCTAGTCGCGCTCCTCTAACTATTTAAATAAACAGCTGCGTTAATATAATATTGCCTATGCCTGCGCAGGAAACTAGACTAATAAAGGCAGCGGCCTTTAGGCTATAAGCTCTTGTAAGCTAGGCTGCCCTTTTTATATTAAAATTATACAGAAATTTAAACTATTTAACCAGTAGATGATAGAGATCCTTAACAGCAGCTATAATCATAACCCTAGAGGCACGGCCTTGTTCCTTAAGCATTGCTGGCTTAATCCGCATTAAATCCTCTTTTTCCTTTATAATGATAAGATAGGCTTAACGGCAAGAGCTGCTAAACGCGCCCTAGAAGCCTAGAATCACAACAGTCTTATTATAAAGCAGGATATTTAAAATATAATATCTTAGAGGCTTTGCCAGTCCCTTAATAAACATACAGCAACCCAGGCGCTTTTAAAAGAGTTAGATAACAGCGGCTTCTAGTATAAGAAGAAGCTAGATAAATAGGATTCTGTTAAGTATCTCTTTATTATTATTAATTGCGATTTTATAATATAGCAGGCCTTGCTGGATATAATAATAATAAATGTTATATATAATATAAATCGCTATAGCATAAAGCTTCTAGAGATTAATAGCATTACATCTTTTAGCACTATTTTCCTTATAGCTTTTATATTAAGCTATAAGGAAGATAAGGCATTTTATATATAGGTTTTAAGGAATTTAAAGTTATCTCTGCAGACTAGCTAATACAGAATGTTAAGGCCGGCAGATAAGCTTAATTTATGCATTATTATTACAGATTTTACTACTGCTAAACATCTTGCAATTTCTAATATCTTTAAGACCACTTAGAAGCAGCTTTATATCTAGCATATTTTTAAGAACATCCTTAAAGCTGTTTATAAGGACTAGATCAGTCCTGTTAAGGCAGAATCGCATAATCTAACCGTTTAAGAGCTTGTTAATAAAAATGCTGCACCTTTAGCGCGTTAGACAACAACCTGCTGGAAGATAAGGAACGACTTTCTTATCGCTTAGCGCAGTCTCCTTTATGCCTTAACGCTATTGCGGTTTAATAACATCTAGGCCGAGATAGAAATAGATTATGCCTAGCAGACTAGTAAGATGTTATTTTCTTTCTATTTTCACTGCTATTACTAATAGAGATAAAGCTTTTAAAATACCTTAAAGAAATCTACCTCCTTATCTATAAACAGTAGGCTGTCGCATTTATAAAAAAATACCATAACTATAGGCATTATATAACTTCCCTAAGTAAGGCATAATATTTAAGCATAAAATCCTTCTTTTAGAAGCGTTATAATAATCTGCAAGAGCTTTTTTATGCTATTCTTAAGCAGTAAAAGACAGTAAAAGCGAGATTTAAAGAGAAATTAAGTCTTAAGACTATATAATTGCAAAATCGTTTCTGCTATAAGTTATTTTATAACGCAATCCACAGGGTGTTATAGAAAGGCCTTAACCTTATTAGTTAGTAATATTTAAAGGTAAAGGCAGCCTGACTAAATCCTAGAGAAAATTCCCTATCTTCCTATATAGAATTATTTATAAAGCAGTATAGTTTGCCTTATGCATATATTATTAATGACTTCCTGACCCTTAAGGTATCTTATAATAGCAAGCAGCGGTCTATTATAGCCTAAAACGCGCTGCTAATTGCATTTTTTAATAACTACTAGCTGCTTTTATTTAGCCTTATATGCTTCTTAAGTCTTCCTTACTTCTTCTTATATTATTTTACTAATAAAAACAGGAGGAATTAGATCTATACTGCTGATTTTGCAACCTTTAAGTTATAGCTAGAAGAAACGCGCTAAGAAATAACCTGTTAGCTATGCTAGCGGCGTATTAACATTGTTAATAATAACTATAAACGCAAAATACTGTAAATTTAATATTATAGCAGGCCTTACAGGCCTAGGGCGCTGCTAATAGCAGCCTAGCTGTTATAATATAGTTAATAATTTATTAGGAAATCTAACAGGCCTTTAGAAATGCTATAACACTATAAAATCCTAAGATAGAGCTGTAAATGCCAGTCTTGCCAGCCTTAAACCCTAAACGTTAAACTTTCTAGCAATCTGCAGCTGCCTAATCTAAAATGCAGCATACGGCCTTGTTATTTAAATACGTTAAGGCTCCCTAAGAGATCTATAGCTGCCGTAACCTTAGGCAGGAAGACAGGCCGCGTTTTTTTAAACCTCCTAGATTGCAATTGCTAATTTATAATGCCCTTATCTCAGTTAAGGGCGGCAGTAACTATAGGATTCTTCTTTAACTGCATTAGCCTTTAATATTACAGCTAATTACTATATAAAATAGGGAGAGGGCATCTGTTATAGCGCAAAGCCGGCGTTGCTAGAGGGGTTTAGTAATGCTTTAGCTATATAAGACTGTAATTAACCTTACACAGTAATAGATAGATTATATTATATATATATTATTTCTTTAGCAAATTCTATGTAATTAGATATATCTCTTATATAATTAACCTGCTATGCTATATCCTATAATCTATTATATCTGTTATTGCTATAATATATAATGCCTATAGATATTAGATCTAAGATATATTAATTTATATGGGAAATTGTATGTGAGGCGCTGTACCTTCTATTTCAGGAAGACTGCCGCCTAGAGCCTATACTAGATGAGGTTAACCACAGTGGCTCTAATGCGGAGGGGACAGTGGCGGGATTATTGGCCCAGCCCAATTGCCTTCCCCACCAGCAGCTACACCTCGGATCTGACGGCTAGTAGTTTAGCACCAAGGTAGGTCATACCAAAAAAGCCCCCCCCCCATCTTCTTTTCAGGGCAAACTGGATTCCCGTCGTCACTTGGCTTGGGCTTGGCAGATCCCTTGTTTTTTTATCACACTTTACCCGTCGTCGTCACTGGGCTTGGCAGGTCCCCTTGTTTTCTCAAGTGCCGGCGACCCGACTTACTCTTCTGTCTTGTGTTGCTCTGGTCCTGATGATCTTCGAAAGCTGAAGCTTTTGATCTTCACTGTTGTGTGTCTCCGCTGTGGCGCTGTGCCCGGTCTTACAGGATGTAGATGCGATTGTAATATGCATGTAGGTACCGAGATTGCGAGACTTTTTTTTTGTTTTTCCCCTCTAAGAGCTGAGAAAACGTTGGAGGGCGCCGAGTTGAGTTTCGCGTGGTTGGTGTTTTACACGTTTTACCTGCACAGCATCCATGATAGCCTCGGGCAGCACGGAGATGAAACAAAAGCAACACACAAGAAGGCATCTATTCCTCCAACCCCCTGTTTTTGATGCCGAGGATAGATATGCTTTTTGTATGGGATGAATGAAATCGCTGGACAGTAATTCTAGGCTTTTCGGTAGCAACATGTGCTTTTCTAAGCCCGCCGCATATCAACACCGATACATACCTAAGGTACCTTACATGTACAGCATCAAAGGATAGTAGTCCACACGCTTCTATATTCGACAAAAAAACACCAGACGAAAATCTCAACGCAAACTCCCGCCTGCGCTTCTCCTTTTTCCATAGAAAATGCCGCAAAACTTCACATGTACAGCTCCTCATCCCCCGTGCTCGTCAACCCGCTCGCGAGCCCATGCATCCGCCGCCCCAGCAAGTCATCCGAGCTCGTCAGCTTCACCAGGCTCTTGTTCCCCCTGATGCCCTTCTTCGTCTTCTTCCCAGCAGCCCCATTCCTCTCTCCGTTGACATGCCCATTGGCACCGTTTCCGTTGCCTCCATTGCCGTCTACAGGCGGCGAAGTCGACGACGTCGTCTCCTCGCCATGCCCGTTCGCATCCCCATTCTGCTGCGACAACGTGCGTCCGCGCGACATCTTGGTCATGCTAATCTCCAGCGGCCTATCCTCATCACCACTCGACTCCGCAATGGACTGTCTCCGGAAGCCATCACGCGTCGTCGTCTGGTTCCTGGACGCAGCTGCAGCCGCAGCAGCCGCTCGTCGTGCCTGTTCCGCCCTCGCCGCCTCGGCATCGACAAACAGCTGGTCGAACCACGCGGCGCTGCGCTCAAAGTGCTTCCACGCCGGCGGATACACTCCGGGAAACTGCATGAAGCCGTGCGACGTCCCCGGGATGAGGAGCACCTCCGTCACCTCCTTGTCGTCAAACGTCCAGTTGTCGTCCAGATCCGCCCGGGAGGAGGAGGAGGACATCATCATCTGGCGGCGGGCCGCTGCTTCTTTTGCCCGGCGTAGACGCCCCGCGAAGATGACGGTGTCGTCGACGAGGGGGTCCCGCTCGCCCGTCATAAAGTACGTCTTGGGGAAGTTCTCGAGCAGCTCTTCGGGGGCGAGGACGGGGCTGAGGAAGTAGTCCTGCGTGAAGTCGGGGCGGTTGTGCGCGCCGATGTAGAGGATGATCATGGCCCGCATCATCTCCGGCGTGAGGACGCGGTCGTTGAAGTAGGATATCATGGACGACGTCGCCAGGCGGGTCTTCATGGGCTCGGCGCGGTGGGAGACGGCGCCGTCCTTTTTCTCGCCGGGGCTCTGCGATGAAGTGCTGAGCGCTCTGGGACCGGCGTGGCAATACTCTGGCCTCGTCCCTCCCGTCGTCGAGGGCGTATTGTCGACCGCAGGCTGTTTGGTGGCAGGCGGCGGCGTCGTCTCGTCCTCGTTGTCCGAGTGATGCGGCGTTCCCACGAGGTCGTTGTACTGCATGCTCTTCCTCTTGACGATGGACTTGTTCGTCTTTCGCGAGCGCCGGTCCCGGATGAGCGACATCTGCTCGTCCGTCATCCAGTTGCCAATGTTCATGTCCAGCGTCGGGTAGAAGCACACGAGCCCGTCCGGGGGCGGCAGCTTGCCCACGCCGGCCGCGCTCCGGAAGTGGCTGATGCCCGTCTCGAGCACCATGAGCGTCGCCGCGACGGCCAGGTTGCCGCCGGCGCTGTCGCCGGTGACGACGATGCGCGGCGTCTCGCGGCCGGACATGCCGATGCAGCGGCCGCGCGACCGGACGAGCGTCACGTAGACGTCGAAGCACTCGTTGAGCGCGTACGGGTACGGGTACTCGGGCGCCTTCTTGTAGTCGACGCTGAGGATGGGCAGCCCCGTCTTGGACGCCCAGGCGAAGAGCTTGTCGTCGTTGCAGCGCGGGTCCATGGCCACGAAGCCGCCGCCGGGGATGTCCAGCACCACGCGGCTGTGGTGCGCCAGGTCCGCCAGCGGGCCGTCGTAGTAGAGCCAGGCGGAGACGGCCTCCTTGTAGTCGCTGTTGGCCGGCCGCGGGATGCGCACCTGGCGCGGCGGCCACCGCGTGAAGCGCGGCCGCATCAGGCGCTGCAGGAAGCCCAGGTACGGCGTCGTGCCCTTGTTCCACGCCACGCGCAGGTGCTCGACCGTGATCATGCCCCGGACCTTGCGCACCTTTTCGTCCGCCCGCTCGGCCGCCACGAGGTAGTAGAGCGAGAAGACGATGCTGGCCAGGTCGCGCAGCCACTTGGACCGGATCTTCATGGCGGTCCAGAAGCCGGCGTCCAGCGCCGTCAGCACCCACGTCGCCCGATAGTACGTCGGGTCGTACATGTTGGCCATGGGCTCGGGGCTGGCCAGGCCGACGAGGGCGCTGAAGTTGCGGGCCGCGTAGAGGTACAGCATGGTGATGACGACGGTCTGCCACGCCGTCAGCTTGCGGGAGAGGAACTTGGAGATTTTCTGTGCGACTGGCGGGCCATGTTTGTGCCCTCTGTTTTCATGGTCAGTAGGTAGTCGTTTCCATCGAGAATGAACAGGACTGGGGACGTACTTGTAGAGATAAAACGTCCAAAAGGACAATACGGCCAAGACCTGCAGGCGCCGCGACTTGGACGATGGCCGTCCGAGGACGTGGTCTATCATGATGCTGAAAGGGAAACTGGATGAAATGAAACAACAAGAAAGTCAGGCCGCGAGGAACTTTGAGGTCTATATCAGGATGCTCGAGATGATATGATACATGGGCGTCTGGGTTTCGATGCGACGGCCTATTAGCGGGAGATGTGATGTCGGATCGACTGCACAACGGCGTCTCATCTCATGCCATTCGGGCTGTCGATGTATCAAGTCGTCGCAGGTGCTATTTCAACACGATCGTCGGGATGGCACGCCGTTTGCTTCGTCGCCGCGTCGCTTGCCTGTCGAGTCTTGTATATGGACCGTCGTCATCGGATGGTGCGGTCGGTGCGCCTTGATTGAGAATCAGGCCGATTGTATGTAAGAGAAACAGAACAGAAAATCGGAAATCCCAGCCAAATCCGAAACTGTATCTAGAAAACAAGAGGCCGTTCGCCGGTGTGGAGTGGCGATGCCCAACTGATGACTGTACAACAAGAGACAGCGATGAGGATTAATACAAGTTGAGGTATGTGAGGGCTTGTGGAGGTTTTACAGACAAAGGGACGAGGAAGAGGCGGGATTGGAGAAGACGCCTGGATCCAGCCAAGGCCCATGACAGGCACATGTCATTACCGTTGGCAGCACGGAGTACGGAGTACCATGTCCATTTCTCGGCACAGCATAGCATCCCTCTCGGCCCTTTCGCCTTGTTCCTTGGCTTGGGTCCTCGTGACGGGGCGGTTGGGAGGCGTCAAGAGCAGCTGACATGTGAAAGTCGAGGGTCCCCCCGGCACTGGCGTGGCCGGCCAATCAGGGGGCTGCCCACAGAACGGACTCCGGGGAACGGCTCACCCCCCCACGGGCTTTCTGACAGCTGGGGGAGGCTCTTGTTCTTTCTTGTTCTGCTACGGATTCTGGAACTAAGAATTCTGTTTCGGTGCTAGAATGGATTTTGTTCAGGTTCAAAGTGCGGTTGCTGGGAGTAGTATGTCGAAAGCGGCGTTGAACTGGGCTTGGCTTTTGTGTTTCGACGTTTGCAGGAGGCAGACGCCGTGGCTGGCGTTGCACGTTTCGAGCACATGCGTGAGGATTCCACGTTGCTGGTGGAGCTGGGGAGGCATCCTCTATAATGAAGCTTGAATTGGGCAGCTCGGAAATGCATGAACTGATATTGAAATGGATGAAATGAGAGACAGAGGCCATCACGGGTGTTGGCAGACACGGTGAGGTCATTTTGGTTCGTGTTAACGTAGCGCCGGCTCTAGCTTCTCACTGCCGTGCTACCCTGGATTACAGGCGGTCTTCCAGGAGGCATTGAGAAGACTTCCGACTGCCTGATACAATCTGACTATCTAGCAATTTCAATAGTAATCAGTGGATGAAATAAGTGGTGAAGAAAGATGTGTGATGGGAGCGAACCACAATGGGCGGACATGGAAGATATGCCTCAGATTGCCCGGACCAATGAGAATCACACCTTGATCTCCAATGGCCTCGCTGGAGAGCAATCAGGTACACTTCTCCTACCTCAGTCCACTACATACCACCTTTTGAAATCGAGACAACCAATCAAAATATCCTTGATTTAGAAGATTGCAGCTGGCCTTGGCTCTTACACTTTGTGCTGCTTTTGATCCGGATGCCATCACCGACGGCGATAAGTTCTTCTGCCTGGTCCACCACGTACAACATGGAGCATCTCGAGACAAGCTTCACCGAGCTCGGCAGCACATACGCTCTTGAATGCTTCGAACGTAGTACCATACGATGCTGGGCATGGAACAGTGACACAATGGAAACACGAGTATAATAACACTGCATGCTGTGGTCGAGTGTCACCCGGATACATGTACATTCTGGGTACCTTATGGCCAATGCCTCCCTGATATCGTACTGTGCGAGCTGTGTCCTCCGCACCAATTGCCTCGCGCCTGATTGGCCACAGCTGCACATCCCACCACCCTCGCCCCCACCTGCAATTATCTCGATTTCCCATACTTTTTTCGGCTTGCCAATCCTCAACCCAACTCCCACCATCAACCCCTCAACCACATCATGAGGAGGAGCCCATGAAACTCCCCGGGCGAGTGGACGGCTCTTTCTGCGGTGCGGTGCTTGTGTCCCGATCATCAGCCGGCGTGGCGCGCAACCATGTCTTCCCGAGGCCTCACGCAGCCGGAGACGCTCCCGAGAGGAGACCACGGCCGGCAAAGCCAGCAGCCTCGCCGGTAACGAACCAGGGCTTCTTCTGCCCCCGGAGCTCGCAATGGCTGCTGTCGACGTTTCTGCCGGGCCCCGAGACGCACAAGCACCGCACCGCCCCGACGCGGAACCCAAGACGAGCCTACGGGACGGCCGCCGCCTCGCATGTCTCGCATAGCTCGGGCACACGACAACGACCGCCGCCCGTCGTGCCGCAGGACAAGGACACGATGCTCTCCTATGTCGACCAGTCCGACGTGGGCAGCGCCGAGGAATACTTTGATTTCTACAGAGACCCGTATCGCCGTGGCTATGCGGCTCCGGACGGGCCCAAGCTGCGGGTGTCGGAGAACAAGAGGGACGTTCAATTTCCGTCAAAGGACGAGACGGCCATGGTCAACGAGGGGACGCAGCCTGTTCTGGAGCGGCTCCAGGCCGCCATTGGACAGAGGCTGCGGCATCCGCATCGGAACTCGCTGGACGAAATATACAAGCTCTACTGTCAGCTTCCGGAGCCTCGCATGCTGTGCCTCACTTGGCAATGGCGCAATAGGCTGTTGAAGGTCATGGGCACGCCTCAGAAGAGGGATATGGACGCGATGCTGCGGTACTTTGCCCTGGTGGCGGATGTGAAAAATGCAGGGCTCACTCTGCGCCGCTCGCAGTGGAACTTTGCGCTCGCTTTTGCCACCAAGTATGCCGCCAGAGTGTCGACGCAGGAAATGGAGTCGGCGCTGAGGATATGGAAAGAGATGGAGAAGGAGGCTCATGTGATGGGGAACGAAGTCACGTTCAACATTCTATTCGACGTTGCTGCCAAGGCGGGAAACTTCACCCTGGCCGACATGATATACAAGGAGATGGACAAGCGCGGGATCGAGTTCAATCGCTTTCATCACGTCAGTCTGATTCACTACTTTGGACTGAAACTCGACTCTGGGGGCGTTCGAGCGGCATACCGAGAGATGGTAGAATCGGGCGAGATGATTGACACGGTGGTCCTCAACTGCGTCATATCAGGGCTGCTCAGGTGTGGCGAGGAAGCGGCTGCTGAGGAGACATACCAGCGAATGAAAAACGACCACCACATGGCGTCCGAGATGCCACAAAAGGACTACATGATGAACAAGGTCGTCACCAAGGTCCTCATGATGTTCACCCGAGTTGGCAAGCAACATCCGGAGTTGAAAAAGGGCTTTCAGACAAACGTACGCTTGGCTCCAGACTTGCGCACTTACAAGTTGCTGGTCAATCATTATGCTACCCGAGTCGGCAACCTCCAAAAGGTTGCTCAATATCTCGATGAGATGAAGCATCTGAAGGTCCCTATCCATCCTACCATCTTCCTGGCCCTGTTTAAGGGCTTCTACATGCACGGGGGGTATTCCGGCTCGGACTGGTCTGAGCAGCGCCTCCAAGGAGTGCTGGCAGGATTCTATCAAGCCCACGATGAACGTGGTGCCGATTTCCGCATAGACCAATGGGTCGTGATTTGGGCACTCCGCGCGGTGAAGAAGTGCTCCACCAACGAGGCTTTGGTTCAGACTTTCGAGGCCATGTCCCAGAGATGGGTCATCAGCCCAGAGCGGCAGCAGTTCATGCATGCACTGTTTGAGAACATCCTGCATGATAAGGACCTCAAATCTACGCGAAACGACGAGCTTGAGCAGTGGCGCGGCAAAGATGCGTCGTCGTGGTTATGAGTCGTTTGGAGAGAAAATGTATACAATGTGTTCATGTACATATGTCATGCCAGAGTTATAGACTAGCCCGTCCCTCGTCGATCAGGACGATGATGCAATTTGATGATCGTGATGAGAGCTTTCACCTTGGATCCTCATAGGCGCGTGTGAGACGGACCTGCACGGACAGAGCTTTGATATGTATATGAACTTGCGAAGTGGTCCGCGTTCTATTCGAGCTATTTACTCCCGTCGCAGCAGCCCACTCACTACCCATTCATGACCCTCCATCATACATACAGCCCATGACGGAAGCCAATCTCGTTTGTAGTTCGATAACCAATCGTTTACGTAGACTTGTAGGTTTGGTAGACTATAACACAGCTTCTGTCAGCTTTTGCCGCGGCAAAACGAGCAGCTTGGCGGGGCAGCTCAAAGAATGCCCATCATCGCAATCGCAAACTCACCGGCAATGCCAAAGGGAAGGAAGAAGCCAGTGGCCATGAAGGACCAGTAGCCGGCGCCGAACCACTTGCTGCGCGGGTTGAAGGGCAGGTTGGAGTAGGGGCCCTCGGGGTAGTGGTAGGGGGAGGACATGCGAGGGCGGGTGGTGTGGAAGCCTCGGCGGGCGACCTGGGAGGCGGAGCGGGTGGCGGCGCGGGAGAGCATCTGCAGCGGGAAAGATCAATTAGCTATACGGCGATGAGGACGAGGGCGCGGAGTGAGGAGGAGAGGCGGACTTTGACGGCTGGTGAGAGGCTGGACTGAAGTTGTGGTTCTGTTTGTCTGTCGGCTTGAAGCTTGTCCCGGGATTAATTGGCATGGTTCGATTGAGGTCAAAACGAGATGCTTGGCGCTGCTCGTCACGTGCAGCTCTGCCGACAGCAGGCGTCTGCTTAGGTAAGGTGTCCTCCCACTCACGATGGAGCCGTGCAGCTGACTAAGAGACTCGATCTTCGATGCGCGTCACCGCCTTCTCTTGGCACCGACTATTTTCTTTTCTGCCGTCCCAAGCCCACTTCTTTCTTCGCGAAAGTTTGGTCGAGCAATCTTTGCATTTTCTCATCCCTCCAGCGTTTCTGTGTTTGGGGCGAGATCTGGACTTGCTTGGCACATAATCCGGTTGTGCTGATGCCAGTTATCGAATTTCAGCCTTGAATTTGAGGTTTATAGCTTGGGCGCAAGCTTTTTCTCGCCATCTAGATTCCAAGCCACCAACGGGCTACCAACATTTTGTGTGTAGCACCTCGACCTCTTCTATCCTCTCGATCCTCCTGCTTCTCCCGCCTCCTCATAGCCACAATCCTGGCAGCAGCAGCCAAGATGGATGAACTGTTCGACGTGTTTGAGGGCAAGGCGGAGCCCCTCAGCGCCAGCGAAGACGAGAGAAAACCCCAGAAGAGCCGCAGCCGAGCCCAGAGCAAAAAGCGAAAGGCCGACGAGGCCATGAACGGAAACGGCGACGCCGACATGGACGGCGCCAACAACGACGACGCCGACACGGGCATGGCTGATGCCGCCGAGACTTCTCGAGACGAGGACTCCGAGGGTGAAGAAGACCCGGAAGCGCCCAATCAGCAGGACAAGAAGCGGCGCAAGAAGACGGACGAGGCCGGCCCAGTCTTGACGGATAACTTCCAGACGGCAGAGTCAAGAGAGGTCGCGGGTGCCTCAACGTTTGTCTCGCAAGATTCGTCGCTCGTGCTGTCACACAACATCCAGCACCAGGTCGCCCTGCCGCCGGACCTCAACTACGAATACATTCCCCTTTCAGAGCACAAGTCCCCCGAGGAGCCGGCGCGAACATACCCCTTCAAGCTGGATCCCTTCCAGAGCTTGTCTGTCGCATCGATTGAGCGCGAAGAGAGCGTCCTGGTGTCGGCGCATACAAGTGCCGGAAAGACGGTGGTGGCAGAATATGCGGTTGCGCAGTGTCTCAAGCGCAACCAGAGGGTCATCTACACTAGTCCCATCAAGGCCTTGAGTAACCAAAAGTATCGAGATTTCGAAGCCATCTTCGGCGATGTTGGCCTGATGACCGGTGATGTCACGATCAACCCCACGGCCAGTTGCCTGGTCATGACGACGGAGATTCTGCGGTCCATGCTGTACCGCGGTTCGGAGATTATGCGCGAGGTGGCCTGGGTCGTGTTTGACGAAATCCACTACATGCGAGACAAGACTCGAGGTGTTGTGTGGGAGGAGACCATCATTATGCTTCCCGACAAGGTCCGATACGTCTTCCTTTCGGCCACCATTCCGAACGCTTTCCAGTTTGCCGAATGGATTGCCAAGATCCACCACCAGGCTTGTCACGTCGTCTACACAGACTTCCGACCTACCCCCTTACAAAACTACTTCTACCCTGCCGGAGGAAAGGGCGCGAGAATGGTGGTGGATGAAAGGGGCACCTTTAACGAGGAGAATTTCAACCTCGTTATGGCCGAGGTGGAAGAGAAGAAGGGCTCCGATCCGGCGGACTTTAACGCCAAGATGAAAGGAAAAGGGAAGAACAAGAAGACGAACAAGGGCGGCGCCGACGAGGGCTCCGATATCAACAAGATCATCCGAATGACGGTCAGGAAAAACTTCAACCCCGTCATTGTTTTCAACTTCTCCAAGCGCGAGTGCGAGAACATGGCCCTCAAGATTTCCAACCTAAACTTCAACGACGATTCGGAAAAGGCAATGGTCAACAAGGTCTTCCAAAGTGCTATTGACAGCTTGTCGGAAGCCGACCGAGACCTGCCACAGATCCAGAACCTCCTGCCCTTGCTGCAAAAGGGCGTTGGCGTCCATCACTCGGGTCTGCTGCCCATTCTCAAGGAGACTATCGAGATCCTGTTCCAGGAATCCCTGATCAAGGTTCTCTTTGCGACTGAGACCTTTTCCATTGGTCTCAACATGCCTGCCAAGACGGTGGTCTTTACCCAAGTCACGAAGTGGGACGGTGTCCAGAGACGCCCCATCACCTCTTCCGAATACGTTCAGATGGCAGGACGTGCTGGTCGTCGTGGTCTCGATGCTCGAGGTGTTGTCATCATGATGATTGACGACAAGCTGGAGCCGGAAGTCGCCAAGCAGATTGTCACCGGCCAGCAGGACAGACTCAACTCGGCCTTCTACCTCGGATACAACATGATCCTCAACCTGCTGCGAATTGAGGCCATCTCACCCGAGTTCATGCTGGAGCGATGCTTCCACCAGTTCCAGAATGCGGCCAGTGTCCCCGCCCTGGAGAAGGACCTGATGGCACTGCAGCAGGAGAAGGATGCTCTCACGATACCCGATGAAGCTACCGTCAAGGACTATTACACGATCAGGCAGCAGCTGAACACATACACCAAAGACATGCGAGCGGTCATCCAGCACCCGAACTACTGTCTTCCCTTTTTGCAACCCGGCCGCCTTGTCCAGATCCACAACGTCAAGGAGTCGGCGGAGAAGCTTGGTGGCGGGCTCGACTTTGGCTGGGGTGTCATTACCGACCAGTATGCGCGACGGCCCCCCAAGATGGGCGAGCCCGAATATCCGCCACAGGAGTCTCACATCATCGAGGTCCTGCTGTACATTTCCAAGTCGAGCTCCGACATCATCCCCGGCCACCTGGCTGGCGATATGCCGCCCGGCCTGAAGCCGGCAGCCGACGAGGATGACGGCATGTTTGCGGTTGTCCCCTGTCTCCTCACCTGCATCAAAGCCATCAGCCAGATCCGTGTCTTCATGCCCAAGGAAGGCCTCAAGTCTGATGATGATCGTAGAGATGCCGGCAAGGCGCTCAGTGAAGTGCAGCGCCGGTTCCCTGACGGCGTGCCCATTCTGGACCCCCTCGAGAACATGGACATTTCGGATGAGTCGTTTAAGCAACTTCTCCGCAAGATTGAAGTGCTCGAGTCCCGACTGGTGACGAACCCTCTGCATCTCTCCCCCCTGCTTCCGTCATTGTGGGACCAGTACCACGCCAAAGTGCAGATCCTGGACAAGATCAAGGAGAAGAAGAAGGAGATTGCCAAGGCCCACAGCATTGCGCAGATGGACGAGCTCAAGTCCCGAAAGCGTGTGCTGCGCCGTCTGGGATTCATCAACGATGCAGAAGTCGTCCAGCTCAAGGCCCGCGTTGCCTGCGAGATCTCCTCCACCGAGGGCCACGAGCTTCTCCTGTCCGAGCTCCTCTTTGACCGATTCTTCAACGAGATGACGCCGGAGCTGATTGCGGCTGTTCTCAGCTGCTTCGTCTTTGACGAGAAGCTGGAGTCTCAGGCCCTGAAGGAGGAGCTGCAGAAGCCGTTCCGCGAGATCCAGGCCAAGGCTCGCATGATTGCCAAGGTTAGCCAGGAGTCCAAGCTGGACGTCAACGAGGACCAGTACGTGCAGAGCTTGAAGTGGCAGCTTATGGAGACGGTGTATGCGTGGGCGCAGGGACGAACGTTTGCTGAGATTTGGTAAGTTGAACACCTCCTCTGCACGGCATACTCAAAGCTTTCCTTTTACTAAGATGTTTCTGTGTAGTAAAATGGCGAATGTGTACGAAGGCTCATTTATCCGCATCTTCCGCCGTCTCGAAGAGCTCATCCGACAGATGGCCCAGGCCGCCAAGGTTATGGGCAACGACGACCTCATGAAGAAGTTTGAAGAGAGTTTGCAGAAGATTAGGAGGGACATTGTGGCCGCCCAGAGCTTGTATCTGTAAAGAAGGGGCGCATGGCCATTTGTTCACAAAAGTTCAGCTCCTTTTGCTGGAGGAAACAGGACAGAGAAGCAGCAAGGGTCGTTGCGTCGGTTTCATCTTAGAGTTATTTGTAGATACCTCTTCTTTTCTTTTTGACTACTTATTGCTTTGGCATTGATCATGGCTGGTGGAGTTTTGGAGCTTGGGGGATGAAAAGAATTTGTTCTTTTTCTCTGTAATTCGTTCATGTGTGCTTATTGTAGATAATGGACAGTTTGGCATGATGTCGGAACTACTGATGGATTTGTTGAAGGATATGATGTCTGCTTGACAGTGTTGAGTATAATTTGGTATACAAATAGTTGGAAAAGGTGAGGAAACGTATAAGTGCAGAGTACATGAACAACAGGGAATATACTTTGTCTTCAAGACCAGATGCTCTTTTCTTCCATGAATAATCCTCATGAGTTGTCCATCTAGGTCTCACAAGGCTTTGAGGCATCGACATCAGCTGCCGCCGAAGGGGTGGGTGTTCTGCAGTGGCTGTACGGATCACAACCCCTGTCAAACCCCCCTTGCTCGCCACGTCGGGTCGCCTCAATGGGTGTGGCTGGGTTTGATCTGCCTTTTCTGTCACCTCTCGTCGAATCTCCAATAGGACTCTGCATAGGTAGCAGCGGGTCGATAATAACCCTTGCAGTTGAACGTGATTGTACGAAAGCATTGCTGGAAGCGCCGCCGTATCTGCCTAATAAACCCAGCCTCAGCCGCCTCTCATCACTTTTGTCTCGAGCCTCCTGTGTCTTTTGAACTCCCAAGAGTAAAAATGCAGGTAGACTCTTACTCCACCATGATTGCCTAAACCCCGTTGCAAAAAAGAATCTCCAGTTCGGCGATTAAATTCCACTTTGCGTTTGTTTGTTTGTCTCCTCTTTTGGGAGGCCTTTGCGTGAGCTGCCTGTATCCTACCGCTTGTTGACGGTGATTATGGATGGCGACAATTTGGTCAGCGCTCTTGAGTGTAGGTCTGCTTTCTGTTTCCGTCCTTTCGTTTGGCCTGACATGACGGCTATTCTGTGCTAGCTGGGAGATGGTGGTGAAGATACGCACATAGTATTGATGGCAGCCGAGATTAACGAGGACAACAGCAGGACGGGTCGATTCCACGTACACAGCGAAGGGCAGTTTGAGCCATAACACAACCTTGGTGCCCGAGACGCCTTACGGTATGTATCCGTCGCCGCACGTTTCCTTGCAGGTCCAATACATGTACATATCGTACTGACAGTTATATATCTGCTAAGCCGCGTCGCTTCAACCAGCGGCATGTCCTCCATTTGACACAAAAGAAAGCCTCTTGAAAGAAGAACCGATGATTCCTGGCATCTACCAGCGTGACAAAAAGATCGTTGTCATCGACAAATCTGACCCAAACTCCGTTCAGGATTACATCAAGTACGACCTCGACGTCTCTCGCCTCAACGAAATCCACAAACATCTCTGGCTAGCCGGTCTCCCCCAAGTGTCTCGAGCTCTGCACAACCAAGTCAGGGTTGGCCGCCAGATTCACATCACAGAGAGGGCAGACCTGCACCTCGTCTGGCGGGACAACATCCTCTACCTGAAGCCGCTGCCAGATTACCTCCTGAGCCACTCTTTCTGGAATAACATCTTCTGCACGAACCGCGAACTCTATGAAAGCGCCAAGGGATTCCTCTATTCCTACACCTGGCTGATATGCAGCAAAAGCGACTTACGCATTGCGCATGAGCAGGGACTGGTATCAAGGGACGTCCGATGGGAGCAATGGGCACCCTTTTCCGCGGCTGTTGTCTCTAACATCAGTCCGGACCTATGCGGTGTCAATCCGAGGTACATCTACGGCGAACTGCGTCTCACGAGGTTGAACCTGATATGCCGATTCTGCTCAAAGACTTTTTCCTTCGGCACCCTCATCCGAGGCTACGAATACGGCTACCGGCAGTACTCGACGTACTTGGAGAGGAACTTCCGATGGGTCCTGACGGCGTTCATCTACATCACCGTTGTGCTGTCCGCCATGCAGGTGGGCTTGGCCACGAGCGAGCTGGTCGATAACAGGGTGTTTAACCGCGCCTCGTACATCTTCAGCATGTTTTCTATCCTGGCTCCCGTTATATCCCTGTTTGTGGGGGCGCTGTTTATTGTGATTCTCGTCTTGGTGAATGTTCGGTATGCGCTGGATCGGAGGACGGATTCGCGGAGAGAATTTGAGGGGGCGTTTGCGAATGAGTCTGTGAAGAGGCATGCTTTTTGAGGGAGAGGACGGGCTTCTCGCATTAAGATGTTCGCATATGGTGGCCCAACGAGAACGTTTACGTATACATTGGCCGAGAGGGAAGCTTTCATGTTCATGATGTTATTTCATTTCTAGCGTTGATAACCTTGACTGGCGTTGAACTCTTCCGATCCTTCTCCAGCGTTGCCTTGAAGTGTGCTTGTTCACCCAGCTTGGCATCTACTCGCTCAATACTGGCCTTTGCCATCCTTTCCACCTTCTTGAATACCTCTTCCTCTGACCTCCATACAAACGAATGAGAGTATTTATCCGGTATGGGGTCCTCGTGTGGCCGAGCAATGACATGCAAGTGTAAATGCGGAACGGAGATCCTGTCTATCGTATGGATGGGGCCAAGCACGCGTTCCCGAGCTCGGTGGTATCCGCAGTGTATTCGATCAGTGGCGCTGCAGTGTCTTCTCAGGAGCTCGTCCCTCACTGAACGCATTTCGAGCACTGAACAGAAACTCTCTGTTAACGATAAGAGCTCCAGACCGGTGTATTAGGGGCTCATGCTCACGGAGATTGAGATCCTTGGCCTGAAGTTGTTCAAGATCCCGAATATGCTCCCTGGGCAGAATGAGCCAATGGTGCTTCCCCGCTGGACGTATACTCTTGACTATCTTGACTTTTGCATTCACCTTGAGAATGGTCAGTGGCTGTGCTGAATGATGATAGCTGTATTGGAAGCTCACCCTGACCACGCCCTCCTCTTTGGTGATATCCTCCCCATCAAAGTCAACTTCTTGAAATCTGCTCGTGTGGCAAACCTCGCAGTTATCCTCTTCCTTTACCGGATCATGAATGCCTATACAAGGCGGCAAGGCCTTGATGAATGGTACGAAGCCACCCATATTGCACAACCAGACCGAGGGGCGAAATTGAGAAGAATCTGAGTAGGTGGTGCATAACGTCAAACCAGCATGATAATAAGTTAGCTTTATAACCAAACGAAATCTTATCACATGCAAAGTATAAAAAGGAGGCCCCCCCTACCAAGTGTTTTAAGCAATCCACATGAGTCGGCGCTTTGACAAACGGGCCATTTGCTTTGTTTGTGCGCCTGGGAAAAAGCCCTGGAGCTGGAACCTGACTGCGCCTCAATTTTGGTCTCTGGATTGGTGGCCTGTGAAATGTGTTACATTCCACGCGATTTATAAGATTTATTTGCTAATTTTCTTTTTCATTCTCACATTTGGCTTTTACAGGTACTCTTCATAAGTTTAGATGATCCAATTGACTGGTTCTGGCGGCAGAGTTGTTCTGTTTGGGAATTCCCAGCGTTGGCGACGAATTGCTGGCACAGCCTCAGGGACAACACTAGATGTGCTTCAATACAGAGACGACGACAGATCCAAGCTTACGCACAAACAAACAAACTCTGCTTGTGCGTCTCTGAGAACAACCGCAGGGCCATTTTGGGTAAATCCAGCTTCCCATGTTCCTCATCACTGAAAGCCAAATAGAAAGAGACATTTCGACTCACCTTGCGGAAACGAATATATGCCTGAAAGCAGGAACAAACAAAGGAAGAAGCCAAAAGACTGGCGTCCAAGATGGCATTGTTAGCTAACTCTGGTTTTGATTCCTGTTGATGGACTGGCGATGAGACTGGCACTGAATGGGATCCATATCATGGTAGTTTCCCGTAATCTCTGTGCGTCTTTCAACCTTCTGCATCTTCTCGTTGAAGGCTTTATATCTTCCTCAGGTGGACCAGACATTTGCATCGAAGACGTTTATGTCGACGCACTTGCCCACGCACGCGTGATAGCGCTTATGGTGATCCTCATGGCCAAGGACGATGAGTCGAAAGGCACCTCGCACAGATTTCTTGCAGAGCTCTTGTGCGCCTGCCTTTTGGATATCTTGATAGTCGAGTCTACAGGAACCAGTATAATTCTTCATTATTCCCAGCGCAGCATCGTTTTTCCATGTTGAAGAGAGTGGCCAGCCGGCATCCCGACTTAGCTATCCAATGTCATAGTGAACCCACCGATATATGTCTTTAGCTGGTAGTTTAGCCATCAAAAGCAAGGTTTTTCCTTTCTGCTACTATTTTTAATGATCTAGTTCTCTTTTATACTTCGCCTTCTGGCGCATAGAGTATATAAGAACGGTATAGGTAGCTTCAATTCTTACTAGAGATTCTATAACTACTAGCACACGTTGCAACGACGCTCCGAACGAATACCAATGTCTCTATAAGACTAGGTGAATAACTTGAGAGGCATCTCTCATTTTATTTCCGGCAATAGGGCCCCCAGGCTTCTTTTGGAAAAAACTAAAAAAGATCACAGGATGTTGACATTACGAATGAGGTGGAAGAAAATGCTTTTGAGCAACAACTCCGATTCGAGAAAGCAAAATGGCCGTATGAAAATGATCCGCTGCTCTAATTGGTCTGACTTTCGAATAAACCGACAACCTTATTGCGCATGAACTGCCTCAGACCAAACTTGCCCTTTTTGACCCATTTGGGATAGCCTAACGCTTCGAATAGCGACACGGACAGCCCCTGCTCGTGAAACTCACCCATCTTTACCCGCCATTGCTTTGTGGTACACATATTGAGGAGCCCTCCGTTTTGAACGAGAAGCGTCATAACCCTATGAGCATCATGCCTTTGCGAGGGGGGCTTAAGAGCATCTAATACCCAGCAGTCCAGCGGCGTGTAGCCCTGGAATGCCTGGACGTTTGGATCGGCCTTTCTCTCGAGCAGGTCTTTGATGATATGATAAGAAGAGACATAGATAATATTAACCCTTGTTTCAGATGGAATATCTATGTCGATAATCGGAGGTTCAAACCAAAGTGGAGGCAGGTGTAAGTCGACATTCGGATTTTTATATCGTCGTGTGACATCCAGTACGAACGGCTCAGATCGTTTCAGCCGACTTGGAACTTTTCCCAACGTGCAGAGTGCTGGTAGTAGACAGTCGTCAGTGTGATTTTCAAATGGGAAGCCGTGAGTGGCCAAAGTCCCCGTCATTTGCAGAGCTTCGTCCAGCCCAAGTACTTCCCAAGTGTATGTTAAATAAATAGGCATGACATAACAAGCCGGTGTATCAAAGAATATCAGTGGATCTGCTTGCAAGGCTTCTCCGATGAATAGGCGAAGATAGGCACAAAGGGCCACTCCGATGGCGGGAAAAGACTCTTTGACCGTCTCCAACCTCATAGCTCGACACATTGCTCCAGGTATGAAGTCTGTAGACAGGTCTAGTTGGAACTGAACTCGAGTGTCCGCGAAAAAGGAGTACAAACTCTTCCCCGTAGTCTTCTCGGACCGCCTGGCGTGAATGAAAAAGTTTCGACGTAAACTCAGAGCACCATCCCTGGGCCGCTTGGATCGAAGCAGCTCTAGCTTCGCAAGAAAAGTATAGCCATTATCATTCATAGCATGTGCTCCTGTATCCAGAATGAGGCTTTTAAATCCTGGCAATTGGACAAAGTCTACCGTGGTCTGGTGCAATAATCGAAGCTTCAAGGCATGCCGTTCCCCATAAGCTTCGATGAGACCGCCTGTGTAAGTCCTCAGTAAGACAGCGAGCTCTTCCACGTTAGATTGGAGAATTCTCCCGAGAATTTGATCTCGCTCGGCAAATCGGGAAAAATTGAGACAACTGAGAATCGTAGGAATGTCTTGAAGATAGACTTCGTCTCCTTTTGTAACAACCTCGAGCAGACAAAAAGCCTCGCGGCGAAAAGATTGAGGTATCCGTTCGATAATGGCACTATAGTAGTCGGCCAAGTCCCCGGGGAGGTTTTTCAACTCCTCTTGTAGCTTGTTAGATAAAGATCTGGTGTCGTCTCGGGGTGAAAAGGTTGCTGCAATCCTAGACAAGTCTTGTAGCACCAGCTTCACCCACAGGAAAACGCCATTGGCTTGCTTCACAATCTCCTCCACTAGCTGCAAGAGCTCCTGAGACCCAGGGCATTGAGTCCGTATAACATGCAAACACAGCTCGCGAACATCATTTTCGGTATGCTCGTGAATACGGAAACCAGGGCAGTCGCTGAAAGCGTCGGTAAACTTGTCCCATGGCCGACTGGAGAAAAGAATCTTGAGCCGTGTACGACTGCTTCTCCGTTGCGTGATCTCCTTGAGAAAGTCTGCAATGAACTCTGAGGGTCCATCATATTCGTCCAGGGCGTCAATAAAAACGCACATGTCCAGATCGATTGATTGCTGGTTAATAATCTGAAAGAACGCTTGCTCCAGGTTATGCCGTGTCCAAATCTTGTTCTGAGCGGACTGTCGTATATCCAGTCGCCTGCGATGTCGACTCATGATATTCTCAATGTGTCCGGCGAAACTTGCCTTGGCTTGCGTTCGTGTCGATGAATGAGCAGAATCAGGTGCGGACAACACATCCAATCTCAATAAATGCTCTTTTAGGTCAATGGCTACGAGCCAATCAGCCAATAAGGACAGAAAGCGGTCTTTCATCTTCTTGGTCCATCGCCGCCAATTCACGAAGCGGTCTATTTCTGACAGCTGGCCCTGCCTCAGAAACAACTGAAGCTGTTCTCTACGAGGCACTACCAGCTGCTCAATTTCTTTCCAATCGGTATCTGCGCCATAACTTTCACGCAAAGGCTCAACAACCATGTTGTGGAACAACTTTGTGAGAGCTTCGCACTGCAGAAATGGCAGCAGCTTGAAGTCGGCGCCAAACTCCATGCCGTGGGTCAACAAAAGCTCGTTAATGTCTGAGGATAAGCTTCCAAGGGATTCCGCATCGATAGCTTGTTGGCAGTGATGCTCGCATAACGACTGAAAGATTGGATAAGTCCCAGGAGCCTGCTCTAAGACTTGGCTGAGAATGCTTCTAAGCAAGCCCTCGAACGACTTTTGGATGAGGTTACCACGGTAGTGGAAGAAAAAGTTGGCGTTGACTTGCTCGGCTCGGCTGTACCATCCACGCAGAAGCTGCGATGTGCGTCCATCCTTGTGAAGAAACTTCATAAAGGTTGACTTCCCAGAGGCAGGGCGACCGGAAACCCAGTAGAGGCCGTCACCCTTTTGCAACCAGCGGCTTAAGCCAATCGAAGGGTCTTCAAATACCCATTCGAACGAGCAGCCAGCGCTATCTTCAACTTGCTGAAGCCTTTCATCTCTCTCAGGAGCACGTATGGATTGTATGATTGCTGACACCGTATTAGTCACAATGTCAACGAGCATCGGCAAGTCGGTACGAACTTTCAATATCCCAGAGATCAATGTTCTGAGTAGAATCCCCAGGTCTCTTGAGACTATTTTCTTTGAAAGCCTGGGTGTTGGTTGTTGTAGCCGCCGGAACCGGAACGTTGCGGGTAGCCAAACGCCCCGGATATCGATCGAAACCCTCTTGATGATTGCCAAGTATATCCCGCAGCTTGTTGGCAATGGGGCCAATCATATGGCTCCCGGATGAGAACTTCACCATGCTGGAGTGATTCGCATCGATTTGTATGGTTGATGCAGGATCTGAAGTGCAACGATTACCTGTGGCAGATGTTCGCGATACCAGTATGGCTTCTGGCCCTGATCTGCGATACGTGCCGCTGACCATCTATCAGTTAATATTCTGCTGTTAGCCATATATCTTCTTGATATGTGTTATTTGGGAATGGTCTCATGATGTTCATTACCTCTACGGTAGGCGTCGTCTGGGTTTCATAGGCCCAAAAGAGCTTCATGCCTTGGATACGCGAGATACCGTAGATGCGTTTTTCTAAACTGGACAGATAGTCTGACCTGTCTGATATCTCGGCAACAAGTGCGCTCTTATTTGGCTGGTCTCCAAGCATGCTGTGAATGTCCTCAATGTTCATGCCCTCGCTTGGAACGCCGAAGAATATTGCACCCTTTATTTTGAGAAGTATCTCTTCGCCAGAAGTGTTACTATCAGCAAGCATGAATAGGCATTGCTTCAACACTACACCTCCAAGGCTGTGGGCCAAAAACGACAGCTGTTTGGAGCTTGGCGATGACCAGCCCCCTGCATTAAGCTCATTGATCAGGTTATTGGCGAGGTCTGGTACCGTCTGGAAGGATTTGCTTCCGACCAGCTTGGTGTCATATCCATAGAGAATAAATCTGACACCGGGAAAGAGTTCAGGTAGTGCATCTCGTATCCACATGAAGGATTTGTTGTTGCCGCGAGGCTGCCATGATCCCATCGGATGGCTTGCAAGCCCGGATATCACGATACAGCTTGGAGAGCATCAGACGTTGTGCATAGATACTGCTGATGGGCTCTCGAATGACTTACTCGTGCTGATGCTGTGACTCAGGAACTTCATTAAGAGGAGTGAGTCCAAAGAATGTATCATCAAGGATCAACGGCTTGGGCAAAGCAAGAACGGGGAGCTCCCATTCGCCTGCCGCAGGAGCCTCACGCACAACTTCCGGAAGGTTTCGTAGAGTGAGCGTTGCCGTTTTTGTGGGATGTCTGGACCAGAAGTCGCAGCTAAGCGCGAGCGATGCCACGGAAATGTCTTCCAGCTTTCCAGCAGGCAGGAAAGGTTGGATCAGCCTAGCGAGGCCGAGGCGATCCAGATGCGCCGGGATGCCTCTAAGACGGTACACTTTTGTCTCGAGAGAAGCCATGGCGCCTTGACACCAGAATTCGCAGCTTTCGCCGGGCTTGTATTCGGAATCGAAGTCGAATTGAATTGTTCTCGGGGATCCTCTCACGGGCTACGCGAGAAAATAGATCGTGGGAGAAGGAGAGCCTCATGGAATGATGCTTGGATGCCCAACGGGCTTCCCCCTCCCTGCAGGCCTCGTGCTTTCGGTGACATCGTTCACCAATCACCTTGAAAAGCCATCGTTCCAGGCTCCCATGGACAGCCTCGTCTTCGGCCAATCAACAAACAATTCTATCCAATTGGGCAATATCCGAATGTCAGTTGATTGGCCTGCTGGCCACACTCCCAGGCAGGTGAGTGGTGCTGAAAATAAATGCATGTGGCTGCGGCTGATTTGACAAGTCGATGTTTCAGCTCCTCTCGATCCTCAGATGTGCAAGACTGAATTCAACTCATGCTGATGATTATGTGGAGATTCCATGCATCACGAGTATAGAGATCGTGTGTACTATCACACGAGCTGTGCCACGTGCTTGAGCTTACGAAGAAGCCCTCCTCGATGTAGACCTCCTCAGAGGGGAAGAGTCAGCGGCCGAAGCAGATGGAGATGGAGCCTTTTGGACATACGCTCATGCAGGCTGCAAACACGCTCTCGAGTTGAAACCTATTAGATCGAATTGCAGTGTCGACGGAGACGTCCAAAGCAAACAGTGGTTCATGTAAAACTTTGAACGATGAGCCCACAATCTAGTAAGCAGCGTCCCGCGATTCATCCAACAACAACTGGATGACAATGGATCAGACGGCAGTCTGGGAGAGATCTGGAGCCCATGACGGCGACAAATGCCAAATGACACTTTCGAGTCGTCCGGATGGGTCATAGGTGCCGCATCGTTGTCACAAGAAACAGACGAGTCCAAGAAGACGCTGCGATGGCTTTCATACGGCGAGGAGGAAGCCGCTGCAACGACTCACCCAAGAACCATCCTCTCCAATACCCTCACAACTTCTGAAACCCGCGAAAAGAGAACTGTCAAGATAGTCTCCGTAAACAACACCATCCATCTGCCAGCTTCGTGATCAGCCTCAAGTGCTGCCAGCTGCCACCCACGCGCCGCCAGTCCCATCCCTATCCAATCATCCAATTCACCTCGCGCTCACCCCCTCCGCCACTTGCTCGCGTCCGTATATCCAAACGCGTCGAAACACGCTTCCTCTCTTGTTTACTTTCTTCTCCTTCTTCTTCTCTCCTGACCAATCACTCCAGCTCGACCCCAACCATGGCGCCGCCTTTTCCCTCTTTTGCGGATCAACTGGCACTTTCGGGTATTCTCCCCCTTTCCCACCTTCACCCTCATCTGCAGGCCGACCAGTACAGGCTCAGCACTTTGATGCCCCCGCGTTACTGCGCGCACCCAGCACCAGGCGTCTTTCCAGACGACGGTATCGTACACCTTCCGCAGCAGATGCCGCAAGAACTCGCCGAGTCCATCGACTCTTGGAGACAGTCGGTGCCTAGCCGCTTGGAGCGCGAGGATCCTTTCCTCAACGATGGCTTCGAAGAGCGGCCCAGCACTCGCATCGTCAGTATCATCACCCCCCTCTCCTGTGCTGAGCTGACGTGCCATGCTACTTCTCCTGAGGGGGCAGACCTTTCGCGAACCCGTGAGGCCTGTCCGTCGCCCCTCGAACCGCGTCGCCCTGATGCGCTCAGCCATCCCCCTCTTTCGCCGCCGCGACGGCCCCAACGCCCTGGGGGAGTCCCTCATGGAACGTCCCGAGACGGCGCTGGGAGTGCGCGACGACGACGAGCCCGAGGCAGCGCAGGCCAGGAACCCTATCCGCGGCTTCTTTGCTCTCTTTGGTCGCAATCGCAAGCGCAAGCGCCGCAGCCCGTCGGTGTCGCCCGCTCCCACCGTCGCTCTCGAAGCGCCTCTGACTCTTCACTTTTTGTTTGTCGGGCCCCAGGGCTCTGGCCAGACTTCGCTTCTTTTGTGAGATTCAACTCCTTGAAGTCGTGAGCTGATTTGAACGTGTCGTGCTAACAATGATATAGCCGTGCTCGTTTTGGATGCTTTCCCGATGTAAGATGAACTACAGAGCCTCATCTGAGCCTCGTGAAGAGATGCTAATAGCATGCAGTCGAGTGCCATCACCCGTACCTGCTATGAGACGTACACCAACATCCGCATGTACGACTCTCAGCCCGTCCGCGTCGAAATGTAGGACACTTCCGGCGCGCCAGACATGACCACCATCGAGAGTCTCTCGTACGTGCAGTGGGACTGCATCTTCCTGTGCTTTGACATTAAGGAAAAGGCGTCTCTGCGGACGGTTGTGGCATGGGTAAGTCACATATCCCCACGTTTCTTCTTGGTGCTTCAAGAGACACGTCAGCTAACGGGCATCGCCATCAGTGGGCTGGTGCTGTGAACCGTGGCTTTCTCAATCAGCAGGAGAACGAGGTGCTCGTCCACCTGCTCGGCATGAAGAAGGACGTCCGCGAGCAGTGCACCGACGACACCCATCGCGTCCGCGGCCTTTTTGACCCTCCGAACGCGGTCCCGCTTCCCAATTGCTGTGTGCTGCCATACGAGGTACGTCGTCGTCTTTGCCCGTCTGTAAGATAGAAGATAGCTGACGTGAAGAGTCTGGCAGGCCGCCTCCTATGCTAATCAGCTTGGCTGCCACCGCTATCTCGAGTGCTCTGCGGCGACTGGCGAAGGCATGGACCTCGTGTTTGAACAAGCCGGCCAGGAAGCGACCCGACGAGCCATCGAAGCCGCGCGCAGACAGCGACTGGAGCCTGCCTGTCGACGCCTCTTCTACAGACAGAGGCCCATCCAGCCTCCGACTATGTGATTATCGGCAGGACAGAGGACAGAGTGCGCGCTTGGAGAAGGATAGCAGCGCTTGATATGATGCCATGTTGCGCGAGACGCACTTTGCTTTTGGCCGCATTCTGTCGCCAGAGCCTCGCAGACGGACGATTGGCGATGTATGGAATACAGAGTTTTCGAAGTTGTTACTGCCAATTAGTTATTGAATCTGAAGCATAGTGTGCATTATCACCACTGACGACAACGGAGATTAATTGCGATTGTTGGAGTGATGCAGTCGATGTGTTTGTCCCGGAAGGTACGAAGTACAAGGGAGGAGCGGAAAGAGTGACGAGAGTGGGTCTACTCACTGCCCGAGTGAAGCATCTGGACACTGTACTTCCTGCAATGCAATCTGTACTCGAGCCAGCATCAACGAAGCTCAAACTCGGCCTTTCACTCCTCAAACGCCGCATATTTAGTCTACACGAGAGAAATGGACAGAAGAATGCTTCGATAGCGACTCGTACACGGTCAGTCGCCCAATCACCCATAGATCTCGGCTCATATACTCACAAAAGCGCAGCACCTCATCTCAACAACTCCAAGGCTCAACCATCACCATGGCTCTCTCAAAGCCCATCCTCATCATCGCTCTGTCCGCAGCTCTCCTCTCATCCATCCTCTCCGCAATCTCCTCGCCTATTCTCAGCAGACACATCCTCCTGACAATCATCGCCTTCGCCATCGCTGTCCTCATTTTCATCTCAGCAAGTCCCCCCTCACTCACCTCTACAAGCCAAGCATCCCTATTAACCAACAGCCCTCCCTCAGACACGACACATCCAACTCCTCTCCCATCGCAACCGCCACAGACGCGCCGCTCCCCAACCTCACACCAATCCACAACAACAACAACAATCACAACGCAATGACTCATCTACACCACCGCCAATGGACTACACCCTCTTCGTCCTCGGCTCCGGCGGCCACACCAAGGAAATGCTCATGATGATGGACGACGGCTCCTGCGACTTCGCCCGCTCCCACCGCCGCTACCTCATCTCCAGCGGCGACTCCATGTCCGCCCACCACCTGTCCGACTACGAAGCCCGCCTCCGCGCCCTCTGCGCGTCCCGCGGCACGCTCCCGGGAACCCACGACCAGCGCACCGTCACCCGCGCCCGCCGCGTCCACCAGCCCCTCTGGTCGACGCCCCTGACCGCCCTGCGGAGCATCCTCGACATCTTCCCCGCGCTGCTCGCGCCGCCCGACAACGAGGTCGGCAGGGCGCTGCGCTATCCCGCCCGCGTCTTCTCCAACGGGCCCGCCACGGGCTTCTTCGTCGCGCTGGCGGTGCATCTGCTGAAGATGCTGTACGTCGTGCCCGAGAGCTGCTGCAAGGTCATCTACATCGAGTCCTGGGCGCGCATTTCCACGCTGAGCTTGACGGGGAAGCTGCTGCTCTACACGGGCATCGCGGACGTCTTTGTCACGCAGCATCAAGAGGTGGCGACGCGGTACGGCGTGCAGAATGCGGGAGAGATTGTCTTTAATTCTCGCCGCTTGGATGACATAGAACCCAGCCCTGCCAAATGCTAACAGACCTTGTTTTTACCTCTTTTGATAAACCATGTCCCTGATATAAACCTTCGTACACATCATATAATACAAAAACCTACCCCAATCCACGTTACCAACTTTCTACGCCGCCACGGGCACAGGCTGCGCCTCCGCCGTCTCCAGCGCAGCATCGTCCTCCTCCTCCAACCCAAACGTCTCAATCTCCGAGCTCGCCCTCGCCTCCCGGTTCGCCGTCTCCTTGCCGGCCCAGATCTTCCAGTTCTCGTACTCTTGGTCCTCGAGCTGCATGCCCACCTCGAGCCTCGTCTTGCCAAAGTAGGCGCCGACGTAGCGCGCCTCCTCGACCGCTATCCTCTTCTCGACCTCTTCCTCCTGGCGCAGCCTGTAGAACTCGCGGCGGACGATGTCGTATGCCTTGCGCTTGCTCATCTTGACGCCGTCTACCAATTCGTTTTCCATCAACCACAGCTGGCGTTGCACAACACTATAAAGTACGAAAAACATAATCAGTCAAAAACCCAGGACTCATCCTACCATGAATAAAACGGGAATCTCTTCCGTACCTCTCGCCCGTCAAAGGAATCCCCGGCTGCCGCAGCCCCTTGCCCCAATCACACCTCTGATAATCCTTGCCGTCCAGCTCCAGCACGACCCTCGGCCGCGCCAGCTCCCACGGGTGGTCCTTGTAGAAGCTCGTCCGCAGCGCGTCCTCCGGGTACGCGATGCTCTGCGGGCGGAACAGCTTCTTGGGCTTGCCGGTGCTGCCCTTGGCCGCCTTTTTGGGGCTGGGCATGCGGTGGCGCGGCGTGACGGTGCGGACGAGCGTCTCCGAGGGCGGCACAGAGTTCATCACCGCGAACCACGGCGGCGGCGGCACGGCGTAGCCTGGCATCGGGGCGTGCTTGAGCTCTTGGGCAACGGCCTTGTAGACCCCCGCGGGGCGGATCTGTCTGCCGCCCATGGCGGTGGTTGCTGAAGAAGGACGGGGATTCGGGGTGGTGGATGGATTGGTTCGGTAGCGATGAAGGTGGGTGCTTATATGGCGCGGTGGACGTTTGGGGCGGAATTGGAGGCGAGGCGAGTCGCCTTGGAGCGTCGTTCGTCGAGATGGATTTCGATGGTGGATATAAGTCGTGCGATGCGTTTATGGCAAGCTCGAAATTTTGGGTGTCGTCGGCGAATCATTCCGCCGCGCCCCGCCATGGCAACTCAGTCGACGGCCATCTCGCTCGACAACGACATCACATTGCGCAAGAGAGAGGAAATCAATTGCAGTGATTAATCTCATGTAAACTAAGTGGATTAACAGGACGAATACTTGTGCAGTTTCTGCTCGATTCCGTTCTCTCAAAGAACAGGGAGATGTAGTTAAGAAAGCGAGCCTCTGTCCACCAAGCCAGGCGCTTAGTCATCATTCAAGATTCATCACGTCAGAGCCTCATCTCTGATACAGCAACTCACATGAAAAATATCACCAAGCACAACCCCATAAACGCCCAACGCTGAACAAATCACGCTCGTCGCCCATCATGGCATCCGCCAAAACAGCAGCCCAGAAATCCATCTCCGAACACCTGACCGAATGGGGCTGTAAGTCTCCCCCATCCCAAACCCTCCTCCTCCTCTCTCCCTCTCACACACACAACACGCATACACAAAAACTCACATAAATCACCACCACCAACATCATCCATACACCAAACCAACACCCCATTCCCTCATACAACTAATCCACAAGAAAACATCGCTAACCCGCTTGTTCCCAATCCAGCATCATCCCTCCCCCCCTCCCTCCTCGCAACCCTCATCACAGCCCTCCACGCCCGCCCCCTCCGCGTCCTCCCCCTAACCCTCTTCACCCCCACCCTCCTCTTCTCGAGCTACCTCAACCTCTCCGGCTACCCGACCGCCAGCGCCGGCCTCACCGCCGCCTGGTCCGGCCTCTACGCCCTCCTCGCCCTCAGGCGGAGGACGCCCTTCAGGGCAAAGTTTTCCATCAGGGGCATCGTGCGCGGGGCGGCCGTGGGCCTCGGGGCGGCCAACTGCGTGGCGGGCTCGTGGGTGTATCTGCACGGGAGCAAGGATCGCGACAGGGAGGAGAGGCTCAAGAGGAATCGGTGGGGGCAGTTTGAGGAGAAGAAGTAGGGGTCATTTGTCGAGAACGGGAGCTGTGGGAGAAGGGGGGAACAGGAAAGTTGGAGGGTTAGAAGAGAGAAAGACGGATGGATGGAAAGGCGAGAGGCATAGCAGGATTATCATGGCCTCGTGTACAATAACCATTACTTGCACATAAAACGTGCAACACGAATTTACGCACATCACACATCGAACTAGCATATGACATTGCAGACATGCTCTCGGTATTGAGCTCCCATTATGCAAAAGACCAGCTATGTCAGGGCCCATCTATCTATCCAAGTGACTGATGCAAAGTTACCGTGATTTTCGCGTACCAATTGCGCAACAGCGAGACAAAACCCTCGTATAACACAGCAAATTGGCAAAAGAGACCAGACAGTTGAAAAGCTTGCACAGCGTACCGTATCTGTTCTCTCCGAAAGTGCTACCGCTTGCGACAAGTGCGCACCCACAAATAATAAAGACAAAGAGAGCAATTAATAACGATAAGAAAACCCAAACGCCAATTCGCAGACGGTATCAGCTCTTGAATCTCTGCGAGCCCATTCCCCAACCCAAAGGATCCAATGATGTTCTGTCTCACTGTGCCTTTCCCACAACACCAAACACGAGGGATATTCCGTACCCGGCTCTATGTCTTCAAACTCCATCTCACACCTCGCTTTGCTATCTGTTGATGCTCTCTTTCGGATATCTCTCCTGTAAACAAAGGAAAATGATGACATATCGGTCGATCAATGCTGGTCGTAATGAAAATGCTTTTCAAGTGCAGTTCCAATGCTGTTCTCGTCTTCGTACAGAATCGACGTCTAGCTTGGTGGATTGGCACGGGTGACTACCATGCGAGAGCCAGAGAACAGCCATATTGACGTGACCACCACGGTAAACATCAAGGTCCTGACGAATGACCGCACTTGGATGGGGCTGAAGCGCCCATGTTCCCCGCGGGCTGGTCGTATCCGAATCATCTCCAGAGAACTGGGCTGAAATGCGGTGATGTAATCGACGTCGCACTCCCGGATTTTGGGGGTGGCGTAGCTCTTGTACTCGTCGAGCGCTCTCTCGAGATTCCAGCCCGATAGCTTGCGGACGACGGCGACGACGCATCCGGTGCGGTGCTTGCCATGATTGCAGTGTATCACGAGCGGGTAATTTTGCCGATCGAGGACAATTTCCAGAATGGCCGCCATGGTACTGGGGGGGATTGGCTCTTTCTTTGTCCCCTTCATGTTGAAGATGACCTGCTGGATGCCATTGGCGGCGACAAAGGCCTCGAGGTCATGGTCAGGCTCATCCTTCTTGACCAGCGTGCTATTGCATGGTTAGCTTTGGCGATTGAGAAGCTGAGTAGACGGCGGCACGTACACTATTGTCTTCAGCTTCAGACCCTTCAGGAAGGCAAAGTCCTCTTTCTTGGGATAGCTGCTGCGGTAGACACCAGGGACAACCAAGCCAAAATTGACCGGTCTGCCCTCTATGGGAGCCAGGGGGATGTCGGAGGTGTGTGACGTAGTATTTGATACTAATGAGCCGTCTGATGCAGCATCTACAATCATGGTCAGCACCAACTGTCGCCAATGATAAAAAATACCAGATAGATGGAAACTCACCAGATGTGGCATGGGCTCTGGGCAGCGTTGAGGATAGTGATACTTGCTGGACCACGGCGCGACGCTGAAGGCGCGAGGGGGCTTCTTCTCCGCTAGTGGGCTGCTCATCCACGGCACCGTGGCTCTTCATCTCGGTGGCAGTAAAGGACATCAGGTCGCGCTCGTCAGTCCGACACAGGGTCGAATACAGCGGGGGAGCTGTAAGAGCAGCTGCTTCGGACACAAAGGGAACGATTTTGCTGTCGGAAAGGATATTGAGTGCCATGCCGACCAGCTTGGGAAGCGATGCAGCTTTGTTGGGATTGGGCTTTGTGGCTGGCCAAGCTAATGGAGCGCTCTGGTTTAACGTTCGGAGGACGATGAGAAGGTTGAGATATCGATGGGGCTCGAAACAGGCAAGCACGCCAGTGGCCGGTCGACTCAAGACGTGCCCAAGATGGTGAGGATCGAAGGATTGAGCCCCTGACGCAAGAGGAGAAGAGAGGGAAGATGGAGAGTCTTTTGAGAATATGGGTATATTCGAGGATGATCGGAGAGTATCAAAGGGTCCGAGAGGCAAAGAATTGCAGATAAGGTTGGGAGCAAGGTTTTCGGCGTCGGCAAGCAATTCTTCGTCGTGCTCCGCGGGCAGGGCGAGGGCCTACAGCAGGGCGGGATTCCGTTTGGAAGAATCAAGCAGGAGTTGAGAAGCCATCGTGACGGGAGTGAAGGCGAGTGTGACAGTTATGAGAAAAAAGGGACAGGCGAGAGCAGGCTTCGGTCAGGAAGAAGAGGCAAGGTCGCGTGGGAGTGGGAGGATTTGTGGGAGGGAGATCGCGGGCCAAGGTCTGAAGTCGACTGAGGCGGACATGGGGGGGGATTCTGAGCACTAACGGCGTCCGAGTAAAGTGCTGTGGAGGGTACTGGAAACAGAGGGTACGCGGTGCTTGTACTTGCGCCAGTCCAGGCGAGAGCAGTCCTTGGAGCCGGCCGGGGTTAACACTGGAGGCGCGACATGCGAGCGAGGTAGCAGATACGTGGCTGGGGATAGCGCCGCGAGTCTCTGGTACTATTGGAGATGCAGTCGCGGGCACACTGGAACGGGGTAGTCTGTACGGAACGGGGCATGCTCGGCAAGCTCCCAAGCACCGGCGGTCCCAGTGCCCTCAGGCCATCCTCGCAGCGACCCCCCACCCCTTGTCCGGCAGCTTACAATTGCAAGCAGGCCTCATTGAGACTGGCGGCCTGGCCTGGGTCCCTTTCTGCAGGTTTGGGGCCGGAATTGATGGGCCAGGCTGTTGGTGCGGCCTTTGCTTTGCACTGGAGGGGTGGGGTGCTTTTGCCAGTGGGTGCATCAACCTTGAAGCTGGCACGGATACTTAGGTACATCCATAGTACAGGTCCATGTAGCGGGTACGAGCCGCACCTGAAGGGCACATTGGCGGGCTCATTTTAGCGATGGATTTAGTGCGTTGAGCTCGCTGCATTGACTGGCCCAGCCTGTTGGCGCTGATCCCTCCAGGAGAGGCGCATGTAGCGGTACCTTGGCCGGATTCTGCTCCCGGATCGCGGCTGCAGCGGATCGTCCAACACTTGCAATGTTTTCAGTTGTGCTTTGGACAAGTTATAGCAGGTACGTACCGGTCGGTGTTCGCGATTAACTGGGGAGACGGCGAGAAGCTGCTAGAGCGGTTTTTGTTGCAGCCCGTCGTCGCGGTTAGTGCTGTGCCATGACCGAAGCACCTCCACGGCTGCTGGATCTGGGCTTCATTCACCATCAGCATTGCTGTGCGTTCAGTGGCTTCCGTTCTTAATAAGCAACCTAAGTCTGAAGTCCATGAAAGGCATCCATCCATGGATCAACTGAATTTGCTGGTGGCTGAAACTTCCCGAGCAAAGCCCTGACGCGTCCACTGCGGTACTTTGTACGAGTACGCCGACCTTGCCCTGATTGAACAATGAGGTACGCTGATCTACGCACTACGCCTTCAGCTGCGTTGTGCACATCACGACTTGATTTCTACCGTCGTAGTTGTACCTGGACTGAAGGATCACCAAGACATTCCATCAATACCTTAGTACCTGCAAGTTTGATTGGGGAGCTGCAGAGCGCGTACAGTGCATTATGGAGTACTTGAAAGTGACTTCAATTGGGAGGTGCTCACGCGACAGGTTGTAATTTCCAGCGTTTGAATCGTTTCTGTGACAGCACACGAGTAACAGGCTTGACTGCTTTCCTTTTCTCTCTTGACTTTCTTTTCTCCCCCTGGATCGTCTCTATTCTCCCTCGTATGTAGCAGGTATTCAAGCTAAACAAGAGCCTTACGTATTCGATCTGGTGTGCGTTGTGCGTGTCTCGATTTTAGCTGCCAGGTCCGACGAGCCACTGGGGCAAAAGCACCACTAATAACTCCGACAGACAATAAGCCCACCTGGGACTTGTAATTGGACCCTGAGACACCACATTGAGTCGTCATGTCATTCGATGTGTCCCGAGAGTTGCTGCACCTTTTCATTCGCTGTCCACTGTGGGCGTTTTTGGCATGCAGCAGAGATGATGTCCGTGTGAATATCTAGGTATGCTTGGCCAAATCACGGGGATTTCTTTTTTATCCTTCCCTTCACCAATGTCTGAATGCGGAAATGACGCACGGGGGTAGAACTTGCGCGGTCACTTCGTACTCGAATCTTAACCTAGCATGTGCGCGTACCTACCTTAGTACCCTAACACTCTGCTTGAGATTAGCATTCACCAACTGAAGCTGTGAAGCAAGGGGGCACAAGCTTGGTAATTGAACTGCGGAGAGAGCAAACTCCTGTGGGAGTTCTCCTCACATGTCACCCCGCGCCTGCTGAAAGGAAGGATGATGCGATGCTGCAAAGTTAAAAATAGACGCGCTGCATGATGATATCAAATTCCGTTTAGTGATTTTCGCTGAGGCTGCAGCACGACAAGCTTGAATCGAGAATCTTCCGGGCCTCGTTACCAACTGCCCAACAGGCCCTGCCGGGCAATTCCGAGACTCTCTCGTGATGGCATCCCTCGTCGAAAGCTCGTAGCTTGATAACAGCAACGGGCCCAGGCAGCTGGGAAAACTCGCTCCATGACAGCTTATTTCGACGCATCATAAGACCAAGCAAGATGCATTAGTACAGACTTGGTACCGAGGACGCGGCAGCTTCTCACTCGTGCCTGCTGCATTCACGAATCACTGCTTTGCACCCTTCCTGGTTAACCGGTCATGCTCACCACCGAGAAGTCATCGCCATGCACAAGAGATGCACACAGTAGTCATACTAGTAGTCGTCAGCTCCCGGCACCGACATGCGCATCACCTCATCCGTGCATTCGATGGAACGTGACTGTACTGCTCGTGATACTATCCCTACGAGCTGTTCCTCAGCCGCAGCACCGGGATCTATGATGAATTACTACGAGTTATAACGTTGTCCTCGCTCATTCACTTGTGTCACATCTGGATGCAAGGATACCGGACAGACGCAGTCACCTGACGATACATGTCCAAGCTCTTTGTCTCCAAGCTGTCGGCGGTGTTACCCCATAGAACAGGCATCGAACGGGCAGAGAATAGGGGGTTTCGCGAGATCTAGACAATCTACGGAGGACATAGCCAAGTACTGCCCACTACTACTACCGCATTCAGGTAGTGGTATCACAGGTACAGCGCTCTCCGTAGATGATGGCAAAAGGAGACGGGAGACGGCCCGGATGGCGTCTCGTCTCGCCTCGTCTCGAACGTTGACTCGAGACGGATGTGCTACTCCGCAAAGCCGTAATTACTGCCACCGGCCAGGGGCCCCATGTTTTGGACACTTTAGATGCAGGACAGGCTGCAGTAGCAGGTACACAAGGAGTTTAATTTAACAAGAAGCAATTCAACCCAGATTGAACACATTCCATCCGTGACTTTGCCTACAGCCTGTACTTGCAATCACAAGCCATCTCGGTGTTCCTTTCTGAGCAGTACAGACGTACTACAAGTACGGTATTTGGACTGGGACCCCCAATATCACTGCCCGCGCCGGCAGTTGTGGCATTACTACTATTACCAATCCGTCGCACCACGGCGTGATTGATGCCCTCCCTCCAATATCAGGGTCCACGGAGTTCGGGCCTCTTTCTTGCAGCGAGCGCCAATTGACTTTATGGGGGGGACATCCATGATGTAAACGGTACATGTAATTGGAGAACAAGGGCTCAAAACAGGGCCACGCGACACAGTGTTGGCTGTGTCTCAGCAGTACCTGCTGCAGAGGTTAACATTAGCCTCATGCAAGCGAGGACTGTACAAGCATGACATGTACTTCTGGCACGGAGACCGGGTTTGGTACTGGAACACCAACTCGTGCGAGCTTCCACGTCTCCCGCAAAGCAACTGGAATGATGCTGTTCCTGTTCCTGTTTTAGCTCCTCCTTCTCCCTCAAGAACTGAACAGTTCTTCGTCATCAAGGCAAACCAACCCCCTTCATGCACGATCTTGAGATGGAAGGTGGCAAATGAACCGGGGCTCAAGAGCTCAAGTCCCAGCAGTATCCCGTTCCCCTTGGAATTGATTCTCTGTATATCCTTCTTTTTCCCCTGCTCAACATGGGCAATTGGAGGAAGAGGAAATATTTACACGCGACAAGCTACCGGTTTTCGTCACCGAGCTTCACGCCTCGGCCGTGAGCTAGCCATGCAAGCCCAGATTTCCTGCCCGGCACCAGCGGGTCACGATGCGACCCTGGGAAAAAAAAAATGGAAGAACACCATTGAGTGTTAGTTGATGCAGCTGGAGCTCGGGGTTAACAAAGAGGCAGAGAAGGGAGATGGAAGCCGTCAATTTCGTACTCGTACATATAACGTACCTTAGGTACGAAATGATTTTGCTGATGCTGCGTGTCTGCCTGGTGCCCTTTTCTCGATCGGATGTCGGGCCAAGAACGTGGCACAGATGACATAGGCCAGGCCGAACCGGCACCGACACCGCGGACAGGTTGTCTTGAGAGGAAGAAGATGGAGCAGCCACACCCTCTTACTCAGTTTTGGCGCAAGTTGTTGGATAGCTCCGTACATGTCCAGTATGTGATGGAATTGCCGTGGGAAAAAAGTCTCCGTTTGCTGGTGAGCCAACTTGGGTGCATACATGTACCTACATACCTTACTGTAGGTACGGCAAGATGGGAGGTGAGATGTCCGAACTGAGAGCGACATCGATCGAGCTCTCAAGTTGTTCCATCTTGTCCCTCGACTATAAGTACTACCCAGCACATACGAGACGCTTCAAAGATCGTCCAAATGATACCACAGGCGCTGCAGGTGCACATGCACGCGAGTGGATTGCCATTTTTCCTAGTTTCCTTTGCCCTTGTTTTCGTTCTGTTGCATCTCTGTTTACAGCTTCCGATGCTTCTCCATACCAGAGCACGTCTGATCAGCTTACCTGCCTGCCATCAAAGACGGCCGAGTTGATGGCCCGGGTTCGTAGGGGATAGACGCTGGTATTTATGATTCCTTGTTCTCACCAGCCATTCAAGCTGATGCTTGAAGCATCTGCACGTACGGAGTACTGCCCACCGATTCATGATTGAGAGATTCCGATGGCTTGATGAGACAAACTCGTAGATGGCTGATGTAATCCGGTCTCAGCCCCTTTGGACTTTGTCAACATGGACTTGCAATCACACATACATGGACTCACTCAAAGCCAGATAAGGTAAGAACCGAGATCCAAACCGATACAGAGCATCATTCGAGACAGAATCCACCACTCACTCTGTTCGGACAAACATATATATACGTGAGGTACCCGAGCCTCAAGCTCCTCCAACCTTCACTCACCTTCTCCATCAACCCCCGCATAAACCACAGCACCTCTACCCGTCTTCCTCACCCGAGTTATTCCCTGCAGAAACCCCCCCCAGCACCAACTCATACTTGTAGTACATACATAGTAGATCCCCTCCCTCATCCCATTCACCGATCAAATGCCGTGATATCTCAGTGCCATTGCCGTCCCTCCCTCCCCAGCGGGGGAATACAACCTCGCACACCGGTTCCGGCGAGACCATCTTCCCCCCGTTCTCTCTAGTATTTCAAGAACCGGCTCCCGCGCATATGTAACCCTCCTTGATTCCTCCTCCTCCTCTCAATGCCCGAAACAGCGCAGCACAAGACAATGCTTCGTCTCGCCACGTCGCTCAATGTAATCGCGATACCCCGGCCATGTCGATAATCGAAATACAGCACGAAAAGCCCATCGGTGCTACCGATGTCGATGCGAGCGTTCTCACAGAGCCAGCACGGCATGAGGCACAGCTCCCGGAACCAGATACCCAAGATCAGACTCAGAACCAAAACGACGAGAGCAACGCGCCTCCAGACGGCGGACTGCAAGCATGGCTCCAAGTCGTCGCCTCTTTTCTCCTCTACTTCAACCACCTGTACGCTATATCCAACAATGATAATCCATCCCATGACATCAAAAACAAACTCTCCATTTGAACTAGAAAGAATTGCGCGTTAACCGTGGCCACACTTCGTGAATTTGCTTCAATCCAGGGGCCTCCTCAACAGCTTCGGCGTCTTCCAGACCTACTACGAAACGGACCTCCTCAGCACCTCCTCCCCGTCGTCCATCTCCTGGATCGGCTCCATCCAAATCTTCTGCCTCATGTCCGTCGGCGCCCTCATCGGCCCGCTCTACGACGCGGGCTACTGCCGCGCCCTCCTGGCCGCCGGCACCCTCCTCGTCACGCTCGGCTTCATGCTCGCCAGCGTCAGCACGCGCTACTGGCAGATGCTCCTCGCGCAGGGCGTCTGCCTCGGCCTGGGCGCGTGCTGCCTGTCCATCCCGTCCATCGCCATCGTGCCCATGTACTTCAAGCGCCGCCGGGCCCGCGCCATGGGCCTCGCCACCGTGGGGAGCGGCCTCGGCGCGACGCTGTACCCCCTCATGTTTGAGAAGCTCCGGCCAGCGATCGGCTTCGGGTGGACGATGCGGGCCATGGGCTTCATGGCGTTTGCCATGTGCTCGTTTGCGCTCCTCCTCATCCGGCCTCGCAGCAGCACGGCGGCGGCGCTCAGCAGCAGCAAGAAGCAGAAGCCCGGCTGGCAAGCGGGCGGCTTCTCCATCCGCTGGTTCTGGGACCCGTCCGCCCTCCGGGAGCGCACGTACCTGCTCTACTGCGTCGCCATCTTCTTCAACAACCTGTCCTTCTTCAACCCGCCGTACTACCTGCAGAGCTACGCCGTCCTGCACGGCATGCGGGGCCACGCCCTCGCGGCCTACCTGCTGCCCATCCTCAACGCCTCCTCCATCCCGGGCCGCATCATCCCCGGGTTCGTCGCCGACCGCGTCGGCTCCCTGGACACGTACGTCGTCGTCTGCGCCCTCAGCAGCGCCAGCGTCTTCTACTGGATCAGCGTCACAAACGCCGCCGGCAACATTGCCTTTGCCGTCCTCTACGGCTTCTGGTCCGGCAGCGTCGTCGCCCTCGGCTCCGTCGTCCTGACATCCATCACCCCTGACATGAGCCGCCTGGGCACGAGGCTGGGCATGGTGTCCATCCTCAAGGGCATAGGGTCGCTCATCGGGCCGCCCATCTCGGGTGCGATTCTGAACGGCACGGGCAAGTACATTGGGATCCAGCTCCTCGCTGCGTGCGGCATCATGCTCACTTCGCTGCTGTCGCTGGTGCTGCGGCTGGTCATTGCGAGGGCGCTGTTCAAGTCCGTCAGGGACGATGACGAGGCCTACATGGACGCGACTCGGCCCAAGTCCAAGGCCCCCATGGAAGCCCGTGTCATGGAAGACAAACGCGCAACATAGAGCATAGACGTAGCAAGATTTTGCACTTCACCGAATGAATAACTCATCGGGTAACTCCTTGGTCAAAGGATTCAGCTTACAAAACGCTCAGCATTTGTCATGGAAAGAATCCCTTTTTGCTGCCTAAGCACATACTACATGAACCTACCATTGGACAAGCATGAGCAGACACATCTATACCTCGTTCTGCTCCCTTCTCCATTCTGAAGAGACGTCTCATTTGTCTTTTGGTGTACTCTGTAACAGGAAAAGTAGATGAAGCCATAAACAAACTTGGGAATGATATGAGCCCCCGGCCGAAGGATCGCACCTAAGCTGCTTTTGTCTCTGCATGTATTCTCATGAGACCACAGCTCAACGCGTAGAAGGTAGGCCATGACAGAAAAAGAGAAGCTACACCAAGAGGCTGCATACAGGGCATAATTCACTGAATGATACCATCTTACAAAACCCTCACGTGCATCAAGTCAACCTCCCTGTCCCTCGGTCCCACGCTTTGCAATATATAACAGGCTAACATGTAGTTTCATCACCAGCATCTATCTCTCTCTATCTCTCTACATGTAGCCATCACGACAAGTGCCACACCATCTTCACACCACCCATGCAAGGCATCCAACACGGCGAACCACCAACCCATATCCAGTAACCCACCTCATCCACCTCCAACTCCCAGAGTCCATCCAACGCACGACAAAGAAAAAAAATACAGATCGCCACTCTCTTATAATGACTCCAGCCACAGTGCCATCCAGTCCAGCGCTCGCCTACCATTACCCAAGCGCTCCTCCATCCAACTTCCATCACCACCCTACGCACCTCTCTCTCTCACGCACGCTCACTCACTCCCCCCAACCCCAACCCAACCCCGACAAAGCAAAATCTATAGATACCACCACCCTACACAATCCCAAAGGGGTGTCCGCAAAGACAAGTCCCTCCAGGTTCCAAAGGCAGCCACCCAATGCAACGCAGTGACGTGCCTTGCAGGGCTGACTTGGACTGTTCGCAGGATCCGGTTGACGTACCCTACCCAAGGTAGTATGCCATCACGTTACCCACCCTTTTCTTTAATTCTCCGAGAATGTATACGTACGTATACCTCCTTGGCGCCCCCTTTCGGCCTTTTATATCCAATTGCTTTGCTGTTGGGCGATGGAATTACTGTTGATATTGAGACGAGCAAGTATGGTTGCCTGGATAGTTGTCCTTGTTGCGTATGCGTTCTTGTGTTGTTGAGGCATTAGTATTGACTCATGGGACGTCTCTGAGATGAGTCAAAATGGTCCCATGATGAGGAGGGCAGTTGCACATGACGGAGAGCCAGTTATTCCATCAGGCTGCAACAAAGAAGGCAAGAAAGCCATAGTATAGTCCATGGCCAGAGACGACTCGTGCATCCAAATGTAACATCATATCTGATTATGCTTACAATAGCAAGCGGTCTATAGCCAATCCAGTAAATCATCCAATCATAAGCCCATTACCGGCAAAGCCTCTATCGAATCGCATGAATGGAAAACAGTACACGGCCCGTTCGAGCACCCCTTTCTCCTAGAGCTGAGCAGCTGCAGGCGGCATGCGTCATGCAAGGGGGAAGAGGGACTCGCGGCGACCAGAACAAGAAAGCCACAAAGGAAAAGAAGTAACGAGAAAGAAGAGAAGGACAAAAAGCAAAACGGGAAGGGACTTCCAAATGTACAAGTAGTCGCTGAGAAGGGTATTCTAGGCATGAATCTAAAGGCGCTGAATTTCTCCCCAGCCGCTCACTTATATCGCCGCCATGGGTTACGTCCAGCGTGTGAAAGGAAAAGGAGGGGAAGAAAGGGACCAACTGAGGAGAGGAAATACAACGCAAATGAGGTAAAACCCAGATGCAAAGAAAAACAACGGACGGGGCCTATTGTTGCTGGCCGCCCCAGTATCGGGGGTCGTTCTGGTGGCTATGATACTGTCCGTACTCGTCATAATGTCCGTAGTAGTCCACGTCGTAGTCTTGACCACTGGAGTTGGACGTGCCCATGTATGAGCTGCCGGACAAGTTGCCGTACTGGTCGTTGGAAGACATGTGTTGCCAGCTTCCCTGACCATGCTGCTGCTGCTGCTGTTGCTGCTGCTGCTGGTTGTAATAAGTACCGCTGCCATAGCCACCATCCGAAGCCTCCAAGGATAATGAGCGCAGATCGAAGCCATCGTCAGGACCGAGCGTCGTGGGGTCGAATAGGTCCAGCGCATCGCCATATTCTTCATCTCTGGATGCTGATGCCCTGGACCTGCTGCTGCTGGCTACGGCATGCAAGTGCTTGCTGCTTCTGTGCCTTGACTTGCCAGCTTGGCTGCTGGGGCTGCTGTCGCCACCGGCCAGCTCCGATCCGCCACGGCTGTCAGTGGAGTTCCTGCCGCTGGATTTCCTGCCGCCTCTGCGAGAGGGAGAGCGAGTGTATTCACATCGTAGTTGGCTGGCGATGCAGCGCTCACAGCCACTCTTTTCACCACTGCATTTGAGCTACTCGAGGGCGTGACCGTTAGCGCAGGATCATCAACAGTGTTACGCAGTTCATTGCAAGCGGCGTGTTTGCTGCAGCTTCGTACCTTTTTAGCGTGGCAGTTGTTGCACGCCTGGTGCTGGCTTGACCGGGCTGAGATGGGATCAGAGGCCCGCCTGAGCTCCTGGACGCTGTTCGTCTCAGGGTCGATCTTGAATGTGTTAAACATGGCTATAGACGTTGGACGTCTGTTTGTGTAGCAGTAGCTTCAGGTCGGGGTGGCGCAAGTAGCAGGAGCTGAATATGAAGCGAAGAGAAGAAGTCCTTGGATTGTCCTATAGAAACGCTATAGGTGTATGGGACAGGAAAGGTATTGATGCAGTTGTGAGCCCACAAGGTTTCGCATCGACGGAGGCAGTGATGACTCGGATCCCAGAATGCAATGCTGATATGACCCAAGAGATTGAATGACGCCTATAAAACTTGAAGTGATTCAATGCACTAACGTACTGACTGAACAACAAGAGCAACCTGTGAATCCAGGCAAAACATGGCCTCTTATATCTCGACCCGGCTGGCTGGAGGATTTGACGACTTGATCAGCCAGCCAGGCAGCCACGGCCCTTCTCCACTGACGATGTCGTTTCTGCCCCTGGCCCCTCCAGATCCCTCCAGGGAACCGCACGGCAGACAAGCGGCCATGGTGGTGACTCTTGTCTGGATCGGTCAGGGCCTTGTGCCAGATCCGGGACCGCCATCCTGGAAGGGAGGGAGTGCAGCCTGCGAGGCCGAGGCTGTCCGAGGGGGTGCGGGCATCCGGCAGCCTGATTGTCTGCTGGTTGGCAGCATATCAGGCGGTTGATGCAAGAAATCGAAGCTCGAGATGGTTCGTGGGCGGAGCCGGTAGGGGAAGAGCTGCCACTGGAAAAAGCCGGGCGCTGCGATTGGGCAGGCGGATGGCTTGTCAGCGTGCGCAGCTAATGAGGGGTGGGCTTGTGTGGAGAGCTCAGGGCGCTAGAGCTAGGCTCCCGCGGGTGGGGCTGCCCAAAACAGCGGCAGAATTTACAGCAGTTTACAGGGGAGTTGGCGGTTGATTCTTGCTGAGAGGAGAAGAAGATGAGAACAGATGTGCAGTCAAGACAATGAAGAGTCGAAATGGGTGCGGTTATGGACTGAGAAAGAGGGTGACTATGATGAATAAACTGAGTTATACTAGGCTGAGACCGATAGAAGCAAGAAAGGCAGCGGAAAGTGTCATTGAGGGGGTGCGTATACAACAGATGGCCCATGGAAGAGAACAGAGAGTCAACTCCTCGCAGAATACATGTATGTAAGCACCGAGGACGCAGAGCACCATGACCTGGAAACCAAAAGCCAAGAGCCAATAGACAAACTATAACAGCAGCTATGACCTGAGGCAGGATCTCAGTCTAAGAGCGTGGCTTGCGTGCTACCACAAAAGTCCGCAGCCTTGGTGCGAATAGACGTTCGAACCGAGGCCAGCGAGGCATGCCTTACCCTCTACTTACATGGCACATACGATACAACCATGAGAAGGGCACGACAGAAGGACCGTGGCTGTGCATCAGCGTGTTCTAGAATCATGGGCTTTGCAATACGGCCATGTCCCTTTTTGTGACCGCGACATGGGAGATTGGGTTGTGGCTGGTTGGGGCGAGGCTTTGAGCCAGGGCCATGGTTGATGACGGCTTCGTATCATCCCCGGAATCAGAACAGTTGAAGCATTGAAGACAACTATCGACAGAGCCATACCAGCCATCCAATATTCTTTTGACCCCATATTGATAGAGTAATTTGAGACCTTTTTTTCTGAGCATTGCCCTAACTGCCTGCGGTGATGTTGAGGACTCGACCGGTTGCTGTCATAGGCCCTGAGACCGGAGTCGAGAGGCCAGGATCGGATGTTCGCCCAAGACAAAAAGCCTCGTTGCAGTACATACGATGACAGCATCGGTATGACGCAGACCGATAGAGAATTTCTGCATTTCCGGTTCTTCTCTTATTATAGAGTGTTTTATTCCAAATAAGATAGAACTTCACCAGAGGGAATGTGGCAAGAAATAAGCATCTCAAAAGGCAGATGCATACAACAGACGCTGCGATTCAGCTTGCTCGAGAATACGCGTCTACACTGTCTCTCTACCGTCCGACAATGAGAGCGAATAGCACAGCCTTAAATCAAGCCACCTGCAAGTCACCTGCGCCGCTCTGGAGCGCGCCAAAGAGAATGAGCGCAATCTTGCCCTATGCAGCAGGACGGAGTAGAGCCGTAGCGTCGCATTCATGGTTCAATCCGGCACGGGCTGAGCCTATTAGTGGCTGCTCCTCATCCTTCAGTCCGCCATCCGCCTCACTTCGGCTATACGACTGGGACCCCGTTGGTTGCACGGCGTATCAAGTGAGATGCGACATACTCCGTTATATGTGTATGATGATTTACGCTCCTGTACGTCTGTATTCCCTCCGCTAAATCGGCCCGGTAGGGCTGAAGGCTCTATACAGGCATCACCGTAGGTATCGACAGACTCCTCCATTCTTCTTTAAGGACATATTGTTCGATTGATATATTGCTTACCTAGAAGAGGCGCAAACCGCGATTCGTCGGCGACCGGTTATCTGGGCGTGAGAATCTCACTGATCGCCGCGCATCTTGAAGGAACAAGAAGACGGGATCCTCCTGCTCTCATCTGCAGGGAGGCCGAGGACCTGGTAAGCCTGGTCCGCAGTTGATCGGATCCCATGCCTATTTGTGGGATAATCTGAACTATTGCTAACAATGCCCTTTTTTAAACCGGTAGTTTGGAGCTCATCACCTTCTCGCCGGCGCATGATGTGTATGCCTCACCGTTTCGCCCCTGGTGTTTGCGCTTATACGATGGGTCCATACAAGAGACTGAAATACCTTGCTTTCTGCCTTACGACCTCATTATAAAGAACACGAAGAAAACGCATACTTTTCTGAAAGATACACACACGAGCATTCCAAATTCCAACATGATCAAGGTCACCGTCCCGCCGAAGGATCTCCCTTCCCATCCTTTTAGCCTATGCTTACCGGGTAACGTGACCGACATCCCAAGCCTCAGTCTTTGTCTCTCCCTGCTTGACAAGTGCCGCACAAGTTGATACGATACGAGAAAGTGAATAGCGCTGTGATAGAACACGAGAAACCCCAAAGCCGCTATACGAGGCCGTTGTACGAGAAGAACGTCCTGGTTAAACGTGGGTATGAGCGCCAACTGAGACAGACAGAAACGAATCGGCACTATTGGTGGCGTGGATGGCCTGCGCCACAGCCGAAGCCCCCCGCGCCGGACATGGGGCCTTGAAACGGGTTCGGAGCCGAATCGCCGGGGCCTGTCAATCATAGCACAATGAGACTGGCTCAAGACGATTGCTTCCACTGCAGTTTCTGTATACACGTAATTATTATACCAGACGTAGATAGTTGTCGGATTATGAAGCCTTCTTCCTTTTGTCATCTTCTTTTTTTCCATACATGTGCACCCTTGATCTGTTTGCATATGCAAGTCTATGCACCTGCTAAAGATAATCTTCCGGCGCAAGAGCCCTTGCAAGAACGCATGCAGCCACTTTGACGCACAGCGATCATTTGCATGCACCTGTCATGCGGTCTATCGCCGATACAAAATCATTCAGCGCAAGCTCCTCAGGCATCCAACGCTCGAAAGAAAGTGGACGAGCAATGGATGTTGCCGACTGTGCCAATCTTGGGAGGATTCTATTCAATGCGACTTGCTTTAGATGGATAGGCTGGCTTGAGTCATTCGTTCTGTCACTGGAATCCGCGGTGTTGGCTCTTGGACACCAGACGGAGGACAAGTGCGATTCCGTCAACAGGGGTCAAAGCGATATAAGAGAAAAGAGAGCACCTCAAAAGTACCCAACACGACGGAGCAAATGCTTAAACGGGTGTTCGGTTAACATCACTACTGACCTCTTCGGGGGGGACAACCAACGATAACGAGCCTATGGTTGAGAGATCCAAAGTTGAAGCTGTCGAACTTGGCTGTCAAGTTGTCAACCACCCTGGTGTGTTGCCTAAAGAAAAGTGGGCGCGGTGAGTCACGGAGAGATCTCATTTCCAGCAGACAGTCGATGCGGCCAGATTTGTGCCGCTTTGTGGAGTATCTTGGAGCGATGAACCAGGCCCCTGGTTCCCGGACCGTGGGTTTACGGAAAGAGTTACAGTACCTAGCAATTGCCATTTGCGTGTGGTTTTGCGTCGGGAGGGGAGATGACGGATGTGGTACGGAGAGTTGATGGTAGGTAGATGGAAAGCTGACTAGGTAGTGGAAAGGGCATTTGTGTATGTCACGTCACTTTGTGAGCGGGCGTTTGCAAGACCAGGTTTGCCAACTTGCACTTGTATGCGATTGACACAGAAACGACCTGTACATGATGTATCAGGTGAAGGAACGAGTACGAAGCGCCAGCGAAATATTGTATGTGTTGATCAACTAGGTGAGATATGAAAGGAAAAGACAAGCAAGGGGAAACAAACATAGTATACGCCAAAACCCTCAAGAAGCAACCTGTGCTCACTCTGCCCATCACAAAGCCCATGCCGACATTGCATCGCCCAATCCTGTTCGTGGATCTCGTCGTGGGCGACTCGCTTGACATGCCTGAAGAAGAGCATTCTAGCAGAAACGGGACCCAAGGGAATCAATGATGATGTATTCGGCCCGGTCCCTCAGTTCCTCTGGAGTGATCCGGGGAGTGAGCGCCTCCCTCGTGGCATTCTTCCATCGCACAGTCAGGGTTTCGAAACCGTTGTGGCTGCCGGGCGAAATGAAATTGATGATGAAACTGGTTGTGTCGGTGGGACCAATGGCGATGGTGTACATGTGGCCGCCAGGGCGAGTGTTGTCTTTGATTGTGAGGTTGAATTCAGGGCGCAGTGGCGGGGGCCCCGGCTGCCCTGGTGGACAACCTGGAGGACCTCCTGGAGGGAGGGCGCCGTTGCCGTTCATCATACCCATTGCCATTCCCATGAAGGCTGGGGGTGGTGCCGCGAACCCGGCTCCAATCGCCATCAGAAACGCTCCATACTGCGGCTGCTGAGGCTGCTGCTGCTGTTGCTGAGGCGGCTGCTGAGGCTGGGGCGGCGGCGGCTGTTGCGGCGGCTGCTGCGGTGTTGGCATTGCAGGCTGGCCCGGCGTCACGCACCTGATGGTTCCGATGCTGGATGATGGCAGGTGATGGGGTGGGAAAGCAACGTGCCTGAACGAGCGCTCACCGAGCCGCTCACGGAAGTACTCGTTCATTCGATACGACTCGCTCATCCTTTCGGTTCTCTTGTATCGCCTCTTGACAACTAGTTTCTCAACGAGCTCGCGCATGTAGTGGATGAGTTGTGTGCCGCAGCGGCGAATGTCGTTGCCTCAGTGCGATGATTGCGGTGATGGAAGTGGGAGTTGTGGTGGTTGCGGTGAGAGAAGGCAAGATAACTTACCGATGAGATGTCTTTCATCTTTAATACTCCTGCTCACTGGGTACCTTAGATAGTGCCACTCGACGTGATGCCAAAATAGAAGCGCCTTTGAAGATTCAAGGAGGTCCAATGGAGAACATGAGCTGAGGCCAGGCAGATGATTGAACAGAGCGTGGCCGTGCATTCTTTGAACACTGCTGGCCGTGTACTCCCATTGGAGAAGGGGCAATGAGAGGCGATTATTGCATGACGATACTTTGACTGTCTTCTCGTCATGTTACCGGGTCAAAGAACTGTTCATAAGCACGATGGCTTGTCAAGCTGGTCCAGTCTGTTGCTGAGCCATGAGTGGTGGTGTCTTGGAAAGCACAAAGAGCATTGAACCGTCTGAAACTAGGACTCGTTCCGGCGGGCACGTGGCATTCAAAGACCAAAGATGAAGGGTTTCAATGCGGGGAAAAGTACTTGTTCATTGCCAATTGATTGCTGCCTGGGACTTTGCATATAGATAATATAGAAGCTTGATCCTTTGGTGACAATGACGCTGAACAGAATATATGCGGTTGTCTTGAGTCTCCTCCGTTTTGGGGTCGAATCACTGAACAAAGGCGACAAACCATCTGGCCAATCGAATGCGCCGGAAGCCAAAGGAATGGCGCCTCAGCTGTACATCAGGTACCCCAAGTCCCTTATCAGAAGGAAGCGGGGCAGCCCTGATTCGCCCCCGGAAAAAGGTGCAGCCCATCGCCGGAAAGGCCAGCAAAGCCCCCAACGAAAAAAGGTCGACACGTTGAACCTGGACCCTTCAAACGACCAGCTGTTCGCTTCCAGCAAAGACGACCGTTCCGTTGCTCGCCAACTCAGCACACGGGCTCCTTCTTCCGTTTCCATACCTGAATCCGTCTTTCAGCATCACTGCGCTTGCAGTCGTCGACACAATGGCCATCAGTCCGCAGATGTAAGTTGCACGAGCTTGGCTCACGTCGTGGCGGCGTTTCTTTGTCGCGAAGGCGAAGGACGGGGGAGGAGGCACAATGGGGGCAGGACAAAGAGACGAATAACTCGTCGCAGTCCATGGGAGACGTCTGCATTGGAACAGCTCGCTAACTGCCGGCGCCAGCACCAACCTGATGATCATACTTGGTATGATGCAGGTCACCAAGAGGATTCCCTTCGAAGACGAGAACGTGCTCAACATTGTCCGCGCCGTCTACATCGCTAGCAATGTCCTCATCGCCGCTCTCTACTTCTACATCCAGGTCCAGATCAACAAGAAGAAGGGTAAGGCTCTGCATGCGCCACTTTGCGCTGACGACACGCGACAGCTTTGATGCTACGTGTTTGCAGCTCTTTGTTCAGTCAAGGTTGCTAACGTCCGGCTTCTAGACATGACCACTCTCAAGTACGTTGAGCCCGCGCCCATGGGCTCCTCCGAGGAGGGCAAGCTCGTCACCACCACGATCCACGCCTACGACCTCAACCAGCTGCGCCAGGCCTGGCGCGGCCAGCTGATGGGCATCGCCATGATGTCCTTCATGCACCTGTACATGAAGTACACCAACCCCTTGGTCATCCAGAGCATCATCCCCGTCAAGTCTGTTCTCGAGAGCAACCTCGCCAAGATCCACATCTACGGCCAGCCCGCCTCTGGCGATCTCAAGCGACCCTTCAAGCAGGCCCAGGGCTTCATGAGCGCCATGCAGGGTGCCAACGGCTCCGTCCAGAGCGACAAGAAGGCCGTCGAGGCTGCCGAGAAGGCCGGCCGTGGCGGTGCCAAGGAGGAGTAAAAGATCTCATAGAGTAGATGTACCATATTTGAGCGGACACGAAAAGGGCTCTTTGGGGCACGGCGTCGGATTTCATAATGGGTACAAAAAGTTCTCCCTTTGTTTGGGAATATATTGCCCGCAGCTGAAGTACCATTGCTTTCATCATGGGCCTCTACCACCGATCCATGATGTATCAGGTGGTAAATGCTCTACATTCGCCAGGAATACTTCGTGATAGAGAGCCCTCAATGTCTTGTCTTAGTAAAGTGTGGTCTGTAATCAAGTCACGTTACCTCGCGTTAAGTGGGCGATTTTCCCAACTTGCACAGTCACGTCTTTGCCCCTCGCGCATCATCATCTTTCAACACCCAAAACGACCGGCTCCATGCTTCATGCGCTGCTGTGAATTTGAATCTTCTGTCATCCAATCGCCTTGTAATACATTTTGAGCCATTGGCGCCATCCTCACGACTTTCATTCTACGCACGATGGAGCGTCCAACCACGCCGCCGGCTCCGAGCAGATCGGAAGTTGCGTCATCGCAAACCCCAGAGATGACAAGGCGCATCGTATGTTTGGCCATGATGATGCCCGTGAGAGTCCTTTACTGACTATGGCATTGAAATCGCAGGAAGAGAGTCGCCTCCGAGCCAAAGCCATCCGTGAACAGCGAGAAGCCGAGCAACGAGCCTCAGGCACTGCGACGGTGCTTCCCAAGTCGGCCGCCGGATTCATACCCACCGAAAATGTGCACGTCTCGAAACCCGTCAATGGGAAGCGAACCTACAACGAAATTTCTACTGGAGATATCGCAGGAGGCAGCAATCGTGATGCGCGCAATGCGGGCGACGAGGCGGCCCTCCGACCGGCGCGCAAATTCACAAAGTTTGTAGACTACAACATGAGCTCGATGACAGACACCAAGGGCGGTTTCCTTTCCATGGAGGATGACCCTCACAACTATGCGCTGGGAGCTCAAAAGCCCGGCCATGTGGATGAACAGAGGCCAAAGGGCATGACGATTCAAGAATGGGAGAAGCAAAAGACGTTGAAAAACCTCAGGCGACTCAAAGCAGGTCCTTTTGAGCCGGGTATCAGCGTTTTGGATGATCAGAAGGCGAGGAAGAAGTGCAGGGAGTGCGGCAGCCTGGAGATTGACTTTGTTTGGGAAGAAGTCTTTCATGTCTGCGTGTGCAACAAGTGCAAAGACAAGTACCCCGAGAAGTACTCTTTGTTGACAAAGACAGAGTGCAAAGAAGACTATCTTCTGACAGATCGTAAGTCAAGCTCTTCTCGTACTCGTGGGATTTGTGATACTAATCATGTCTACAGCTGAGCTGCGGGACCCTGAGCTGCTTCCTCATCTGAATAAGCCAAATCCGCACAAATCTCACTGGCACGACATGATGCTGTTCTTGAGATTTCAAGTCGAAGAATACGCCATCGGCACGAAATGGGGATCGGCAGAAGCACTGGATGCCGAATATGAGCGGCGTGAAACACAAAAGAAGGCCCGCAAGGAGGCCAAGTTCAAAGAGAAACTGCTGGATTTAAAACGCAAGACGAGAACGGAAGCATTTCGTCGACAGGCCGGAACACTTGGGAACAAGAATGGAGCGCCGAGCAAGTTTGGCGATGCCGTGGGCGGAGGGGGGCGGCATGTGCACGAATGGGGCCGAACTGTCGAGAATGAGGAGGGTATGACGGTCAAGACGTGCGTGACGTGTGGGATGGAGGTGGAAGAGCTAGAGTTCTGATGGATCAGGCAGAATGGTGAGCGACGGCGCACAGACACAGACGGGCCAACTCACGGTCAGGATCGTGAGTGTCAGATTTGTTTGGACTACATGCTCGACTCAGATTCACTGAGCGATTCCCGGACAACACCACTGATGGCCTCTTGATGGCTATCGCCACATTCATGACAGATTGTCGAAGAGGAACGCTGGCGCGCGTTACACAAGTGCCGGAGTCCTTTTCGCATGCTGAGGTCAGGCCTGCTACCAAGCCAGAGGACGACTTCATCCGGAAGCATTCGAGCTGGCGGCATCGAGGATATCAGTCTGCAACTTGACCCAGTTGTTTGTCAGCCAGCACTTTCCGCTTCCACATCGGACAAGAAGCCGACAACAGACCTCGGTATGAGCTGTGGGGGCTGGCCACAGCGGACATCAGCTTGATACCCCTTTTCTACACTGGTCAGCGACTGCATTCATCCCGAAGAAGCGATGAGCACAAAGTATGATGAGCTCTGCGATGGGCAAGGACTTCCTCTTTCTTCAGTGCAATGGCTCGCTATGCTACACAATTGGGATCGATATTCTGGGATATTGGTGCTGCAAACGAGTGCAACATTCGGAGCATCGAGGGTGGCCATCTTCGCCGCCTCGCTTTTCGGACGATATCCCACCTTCGCCTACTTCGCAGATACGACATAAACGATATTGATACAAGCCAGCGGCCGAGCTTTCTTACACATACTTGGCAGCATGCGAAGCGTTTAGGCAGCGTCCGTTGTTGTCGCAAGCGGACTGTCAATGCAAAGGCTCTCGTAAGACAAATCACAATTTGGCGCCCGCATTGTGCGTCACACAGCAGTGGATTATATGCCAGGTGCTCCATCACACAGCAACCACTCGCACCCGCTTGGCCGCTCAGGAGGAAAAATGACAGGTTACAACGCATCTCGTCTGATGGTATCACTGCGTCTAGGACTTGACTCGCCGTAGGGCTGCGCGTGCGCTGATCTTTTGCCCTTACGAGCTCCCACGCGTCTTCACAGGCAGTGCTGGTAGTATTACGGCTTCCGATCCATCACAAATGCACGGATCAGGTGGCAGGACGGACCGTCGTAAGCATGCTGGGCCTCCGCAAAGGCCACCTGCATTGCTGGAGCATTTGTTCGACATACCGCCGATCAGCCGCTGCATCAATGTGACCAGGCTCTTCGATCGGATGCATCGACGACTGCTATGGACGGGCCACGGTGCTTGTGGTGCCTGACAGGCCTCACACACCGAGAGCACACCGCTCATATTGAATAATCCCTTTCGTGAGGATTGACATCCTCAGAGTCTACAATGGACCTATTCTCAGAGGGCAATGAATAACAATCATATCTGGCACAGGCATATTTCCCCTTTCCGAACGTGATTCCTCCGGTGAAGCGGGTTTCGTTCCTCTCTATTTGGTGATTTTCCCTTTCTTTTTCCAGATGACAGGCTATTAATAGGCGACGGCCCGTCACATTGGACGTTATTTCCCACTACGTCCATGATCCCTTGAGCTGGCGGCTTCTTTCTTTCCTTTTTTGCTTCGTACTTGTCATTCTATCCCTCGGCTGTTCGTCTTTGATGTGGCATGACGGGACTGCAGACCGGCAGTAGCAGCATCGGATTGGCCTGTTTCGGCCCTTAAACGAGATTGAAACCGAATGTCACCAAGATTCGAGGCAGAAAATGGCCCCCTATGCACTCTTTTATCCCATTGCTTGGTTGCTTTTTATGCCTAACACCCTTTCTCATCCCTGAAGATCGAAGCTGTATGTTCCAGAAGCTCTTGTTTTGCCACCACGATACGAGTTTTGAAGGCAGCGTTGGGAGGGAAAAAGGAACACACGATATGAACAGCACAGGCACAGGCACCGGCTGGCTGTATTGCTTCTCGCCAACCAATGCCAGCTTTTCGAGCGACCCAATCGCGGAGGGACCGACAAGCCTGTTGCAGACCGAGGTCTCCACAAGGCCATGAAATGTCCAGGGGGGGCCAACGAGACAACCCGCGGCCTTGCAAATCTGGCCTGGTCAGACAACTGGGGTTCCTGGCGCGTGCCGGGCCTGGGATGTTGGATCTAGGCCTTTTCTATGATGACTACGCGCGCAGCAAGAGATGTCAGAAGGATGAGGAAGAGGCAGAGCAGCACACACACGCACGCACAGAGAGACACACGCACATGATGCGCAGGAACTTGACCAAATGGACCATGACGAGAGCTCACAGACAAGACGACGGCCTGGTCGACACCGCCAGCTCAGACATGATATTAAACTGCACACGACTAGCACGACTAGTCGCTATGCTTGCTTATTGCACGAGGATACTACGCAGAGCACTATCACCAAGCTATGCCCAATATTCCCCGCGCGCTTGCGGCGCTGATCTTCCAAAATGGCAAAACTGCTTTTGATAGCGCTGGCCGACGCATGACTCTGGCGACGAGGTCAGTTACGACAGATAATAAAACCGATCGAGCCCGCGATGGGCGTGATTGTTGTGGAGAAAAGACTGCTGGCCAAGGGGGCCCAATTTGGGGATCGAGAACGAAATCTTTATCAGCATTCTTACAGGAGTGATTACCCAAGGCCTCTTTTTTCTTGCTGCCGCTGGGCTGAGCCTCAATTGCGACGGTGACAGAAACGCGGAGGCGTGCGTGTTCATAAGGAGAACAAAGGGAGGCCGTGTTAGAGAAAGGGCCGGGTTCACGAAGTACGGAGCACGGCGCAGTGCCTGGGTAAGGTACCTAGGTAAGTATGCGAGACGCAGCACCAGCAGGACCGGGGGTCGTCTGTCCCAAAGAAGCTACTGACCGAGTATTGCCTAGTAGTAGCTGCTCACGGCTCGCTCCACCAAGGCCCTCGACTGCGACGGGCGGCCGTTCCTGAACGTGGCATGAAGCTGAACGTTGTGACGTGCATTGCGTCTTCGCATCCTGCCCATCCCACGTCCCCGGCATGAGGCGCTCCCACCCCCATCGGTAATGCTAGCGGTGGCGTCCGTTGCCTTCTTCTTGCTTGCGCGAAGGGGTGGAGCAACAAGGCCGTTTGAGGCCGGCTCTCGTTAATTAACCTGCCTCTGGGCTCTCCAAGAAACAGTGGCCCTTGTCCTGTTACGAGGTGTGCGAAAGTACCATGGGCTCTCTGGGGGACAGAGAGAGAGTTCTCGACCTTTTGGGGGGGGGCCTGCGTGGTGCTACTACAAGTACAGGGTGCAATCCCGCTCCTATTAAGTATCGTCCCGGTCGCCCTCCCGTGAGAACTGAAGGAAACTCAGTGCCCTCGTCACTCACCTCACAATTCGGCGTTGGAACTCGGGTACTCCATGGATGGACGGTAATCGGGCTCGCAACACCACTACCAAATGGGATTTGGGGTAGTTGAGGACTACGGCGTCGTGGCCAACCCAGTGAACTGGTCCCTAACCGCCATTTCCACCTGTTTGTCAAGCCCCAACCGCCCTCTTCTCCTCCTCCTCCTCCTTCGTCTGCGTTATGTCTCAATTGTCCAAATTGCTAATCACAAGGGGGGCCCTTCTTTGCCGTCCCTGGGATATATAAACAGTCATTGTCATTCTTCGCCTCGTCTGTCGAGCCTGCTTCGCCCGCGGCAGATACGGCCGCCTCGGCCTCGACGATGCCATCACCCTCGTGTGCCTCGTCATCCTCATCGCCAGCAGCGTCTGCTCCAGCATCGGCATAGGCTACGGCCTGGGCCGGCGCGAGAAGACGCTGGGCGCGGAGCAGCTCAAGGAGGCCATCAAGTGGAACGCCATCATCAACGCCGTCGTCATCTGGTCCTTTTCGCTGCCCAAGTTCGCCATCATCGCCATCCTCAAGCGCATCCTCAACTATGGCGCCAAGACCATGGCCGCCTTCCTGGCCATGGCCGTCGTCAGCCAGGGCGGCATCCTCGCCGTCTCCGTCTGGTGGTTCGCCCAGTGCCAGCCCGTCGCCCACCAGTGGGACCCGGCCGTCGCCGGCACCTGCGCCAGCACCGACATCCTCACCAAGCTGGCCTTTGCCACGACGGCCTACTCCGCCTTCCTCGACCTCTTCTTCGCCTTCTACCCGATCCCCTTCATCATGAAGCTCAACATGCCGCTCAAGAACCGGCTGGCCGTGTGCTTTGCGCTGGGGCTCAGCGCCATGGCGAGCATCGTCTCCATCTACAAGCTGTCTGTTTTCACGGAGGCATTCAACAGCATGGCCGAGGATCGGACATGTAAGTTTCCTCCCCTTTCAGAACTTATCATCATCAATGCGACAACAAGGGCTATACACAGACAAACTCTTCACAACATTGCTAATCATACACCCCCAGACTCCGTCCCGTACCTCGACATCTTTGGCGTCGCCGAAGGCGCCCTCCTCATCATCGGCGCCTCCCTCCCAACCCTGGGCCCCCTCTTCCGCCTGCTCAAGGGCAAGGTCTCGTCGTACGCGAGCCAGACCACGTCCGGCCGCTCGGGCGACCGCAGCCAGAACAACCCGTCGACGCTCAACAGCAGCACGTGGCGGCGCAACAAGAACAACAACAACAACGAGTACGACGACGAATCCACCACGAGGATGCACTCGCACTCCAGCGTCGACGACATCCCGCTCGTGGCCACGGCCAAGCCCGTCGCGAGGCTACGCGAGGATCCGTTCAAGGATGAGATGGTGTAATAAGCCCACATATTAGTATTTGCAGCCCCAAATATTGAAAACGAGGCTGGCTGGGTCCATCCCATCCCTTCACACCCATCCCATCCCATTCAGCGGTGGGGGGTTGCACAGCATCTTATTACTGGTAATCTATGAGATATACTAGGTAGTACTGAAAGCCTTGCGTTGTTCCCAAGCCTCGCTGATTCCACCTTCTACTACAACTGCGAGGAAAGTGGTCACGACGATCCGTTTACGACTCATTCAAAAGCCACCAAAATCTTTGCTCATCTTGTTGTCTCAATCTCCACGATTCTGCATTTCCTTTGTCAATACTACTACCACCACCATGTCCAACTACATAACTCTCACCCACCCTCGCCCTCTTGTTATCTCACCCCCACACCACTTTGACCACGCCGCACACCCCAGCCCCTCTGCCGGCGCCGGCTAAAGAGGGAAAAATACCCATTTGCGGGACGCGGGACGATTGGGGGGGCGATTCACCTTGGAACAAGAGAAGAACTTCTTGACCCCAAAAACAGGGGACAGAGCGTCTGTGCACCTCAGCATAATTCTCCATTCGACTAAAAAAAGAGAGCAGGGAAAAAAACAGCAGCATGTTGGGTTTTGCATCTTTGAAGCAGGTTTTCCCCCCCAGCCAAGGTGCAAAGAATTTCTCCTTTCAGATTGGTGCATATTTACCCCATTACCACCATCACGTTTTCCCACTACCACTACAACATATGTACCTACTAGATCAGGGGTGCAGGGGTGAGAAAAGAGGGCTAGTCAGGCACGCGGAGTTGTGGCTGCTTGGAGGGATGGGGGAGAGAAGAAGTTGGTGTGGGTGGGCAAAGCGGGCGTTGGAACCAGACCAAAAAGTACCCAGAAAAACTTGGGTGGTGTAATGTCCGCAATTCATGTGAGCTATCATCATTCTGGGATTAGGTGTCGGGAGTCGTCACTTTTTTTTTCCTTGTCGTTTTTGGTTCTGGCGGTTTTCTGTCTTGTTTTTCTTACCCCTGGTCCCAGCTTTGCAGGTCCCGAGGCTGGGCAAACTGGATGGGCTGGGGGAGAGTTTGAGCCATGGCGAGGAAGAGGAAGGCAACAAGAGGGGGCGATTCTGATGCTCCCCACAAGAAAAGTCGGTTCTTTGTTTGTACTCTCACTTTTTCCTGTTTTGTTCGTGGTTGGGTTGAAAAAGGCAAGGCGGCAGGACTCTGGGGAACTGGAACTGGAACTGGAAGGCGCTGAACACGATAGAGAGAGGCTGATATTGGATATCACTATTCAGACGGTGAGGAAGATCTAAGCAAAGAAATAATCATTATCAACAACAACAAATTCGTCATGAGCTTGTCACTCACCTCGTCCATGCATTTGCTGCTCGGATCGCAAATCCCAATTCTTCACTGTTCTCATCGCGATCGTAAACTGCGAATGCCTGGTATCAGGGCCCTGGCAGCACCTCGGCGAACTTGTCCGTCCTCTTCTCGCCGTGTGGAGCTCTCCTCATCCCTGCTAGCTCTTTGCACTCTCTGTAACGCTGCAGAAAACAAGAGGTGCTCAGAGGCAATGCAGGTACAAAGAAGTAATCACCACTACCGTGCTGAGTGTTAGAGTTCGCATATTGACAGGGGGGCCATGGAGGCGAACCCGTTTGTGGTTCGTATCCATCGCCGCGGAAGAAAAGGTACGGAGTCGCAGTCAATGTGTGGTTTCTCGAGGTGTTCAGCCCGCGAGAAGAGAGGACAGGGCAGCTGAAGAATCTGTTCGCCCCGTATCTTGTGTTGTTCTGTCTCGGCCTCGTCCTGGTTGGCTATTACTTGTTGATGCTTTCGTTCGCATGTCTGGGCGAATGCGCCCGCGCTTCCAGTAAACGCCAATGCATCCTTTGCGAATGCATCATATATCAGATTTGCCAAGCAGCCTGCGCCCTTGTCGGCGGTTTTCCAACGGAGCTTGACGCAACTGGGAAGTGCAGAATCCCGATGGCCTTCACATGACAGTACAAGGAGAGTCGTCCTTGTTACAGTATCGTATGTACATACGGGCGTAGCCAACATACACACATACTTGATTGGGAAGTGCGGAGTATAAAGTGGTATCTCGTGGATAGGAAATCGCAGTGGTGGATTCCATCGCCACACCACCGTTTTTCTCCTTCTTCCCGTCTCCTGGCGCGTGCCGGCGTGTCATCGTTCGTCAGCATTTTTTGCCCGTCACATTGCGACCATACTGCAGAGTAGCAGTGATGGCTAGCAGCAGCAGCGCGATACGACCGTGGCTGCGTGGGACATGACACCCCCGGCTCACGCTGCCCAGTTGCGACGGCCATGCTTGTTCGATATAAAGCGGCCCTGATTGGCCCTGCTTGCTTGCCGGATCTGGATGGCCGCACTCTGCGTGCGCGCTCCGAGTTGTCGCCAGATTCCGGAAACCCGGCTGGGGCTGACGAAATGGGAATATTCTACGCGGGTCCGTCGCGGAGCCTGCTGCGCAGAGCGTCTCCTGTATCAACGCTTGGCCGATCAAGCTGAGCGCATCCGTGCGCGCGTAGAGGGTCCGATATGCTGGTTACTGTGCGAGTCTGGGAAGCCTGGGGAGGCATCAAAAACCGGAGCATCGTGATCCGGTCCAGAAGGTTATGTCGAAGCGGGAATCGCCTCGCTCCTTAGGGCGGAGGAAGGGTCAGGGGCACCGGCTTAGTGGTGCGGCCGAGAGCGTCAACCAAGCTGTGTGAATCGCCTTGACAGCTTCCCTTGGCCCTGGAGACCTCATCAAACCGCCGCCAGGCTCTCCAGACCCCTCGAGTCATGCGCACACCAGGTCTCGATTGTGCTAGCATTCTAGACAAGCTACTGCAAGAAATTGGCCAGGACAAAGATGCCATGGATCAACAACAACCCGGACGGCAACGTTCTGGCACAGGAGAGCCTGATTTGCCCAGAGTCGCCAGAGCTGCATCCGCCTTGGACCAATTTCCCGGAACCTGGTTCGGAGCATGAGCTGCAATAAGGACGCTGTTCTTCTGGCTCTCCGTGTATACACGTACCTTTCTTGATGAACGAGACCGCTCGTCGTGGGGCATCCTCCTCATGAGCAAGGCTCTCAGCTCCTGGACGCGTTCGGTTCCTTCGGCACGAGGATGGAGACGAGAGCAATGACCCATGGAGCTGGATATATGATCTTCTCGCTTGGCACGTGGCGAGATGTCTCGAATTGTTCATGATCATCGAGCTATGCTGTCATTCGAAGTGTTATTAATCGGGAACTTTTTGCGAGCATGTTTGACTGTACGATGCGGCTTGAGAGCTTCTTCGGTGTTCAAATCGCTGCGCAAGTTCTGTTGTCATGTTTGCATTCTGTACCGCTGCGTGCTACTGTTGCAATGGAAACAAGAGCAATTCCCTCAGCGGCGTAAGCACGCCAGGGAACTTGGCAAGGCAGGCAAGGAGTTGACAATTCCATTCCACATGATGAAGTGGGATTACGGTCTGTTCTGCAGTCTGTAGATTCCGCTTTGATCATGGCTGCAAGTTCTTGAATGTAAGGTCATGAAACTGGAACTAGACAAGGAACATAATCTAGATTCCAGCCAATTGCCCGGATTGAGACAGTGATCAAGGTGCGAAATCGCCTTCATTTCCAGTTATAGCTGGTAGAAGCAGCAGCTGGTTGATGGCCTCGAGGCGGTCAGGAGAGGCTTGTGTTGAATTAAAACGTGTTACAGGTGAAAGATCGGGCACAGACCAGTGGGGTTCACCGCGGTCAGCAGAAGCGTTCGCTGCTCCGACCCTTGACTCGGGTCGCTGGGGCAGCCTCGGCAGCTCATCCCTGCCGCTCATCTCCTTGCTTTTGCTGAGATTTGCTGTGGGAACGCTCTGTTATCCGCAGTGGATGGAGGTTAGCAGGCTAGCATAGGCTACTGCTGGGAACGTTTGCGAGACACTCTGCCGTTGTGGACATGTTCTCACACAAGGGGTCTCCAGTCCTGCCTCGTACAACGGTCATGTGGAATGCTCCCTGTGGGACTCCCCAATGGTAAGAATGATAAGAGTCGGCTGTCGGCCCAGCCTTCAGGCGCCATGAAAAAGGTATTACTAGTCGTAATTCGTACTAGGTAGTTGGTAGGCAGCAACCAATGGATCTCGTAGCTGAAGTTGGCAATGCAATAGGTTGTCGATCAGGTGAAGTGTGCGTGTTGGACGACTTCCGCAACTCAAGCTGCTCCAACAAATATGATCCGCACCAAGCATAAGAGTTGCATGTCCAAGTCTCGGCTGAGAATGACAGCTTTGTCCGAATCTGTCTGGAGGCGTTCGTTGCCGGCAATTCAGAGGGTATATTTTGATGAGATTTGTACCAGACAGCACCTCAGTTGTCCTAAACGGATGCACCATCAAGCCTTCGCCGAGACTACGTCGAAGTCGACGGTTCTGACGTACCGCGTCGCAGTCGCGATAACGCTCAACATGATTCAGGTCAATTGCCCGGGAGGCCTCGTTGTACCAGGTTGGGCTGTCGTAAGTATCAAGCATTCATTTCGGACAATAGCGATGACGTCTGGCAACAGCTCGAGATGCCTTGTCATGGTGAGCATCTCAACTTGACCGGGGCGAGCTCGGTCTTGCATCTCAGAAGAAGCTCCTGATGCTTGGTGCTACCTCAATCATACGAGGCTCTTGTTCTGAAGCGAGCCCTGCGTTAGTGTCTGTCAGCCATCGACACTTCTATTGATATGGATTCCCCATCAATAACATCCCCATGGAGGGCTGACACTTCGAATCTCATCGAAGCTCACTCCGTTCTTACAGCTTCAGAGAGAGACTGCTTAACGCCTATCGAGGACTTGAAGGAGCCTCTCGGCCAATCAAGCTTCAGTGGAGGCGATGCGGCGAACTGCCGCTTGTCTTCCCGCTGCCGTATGATTGGTCCTTGGATATTTCCAGAATGGGACAATGGCCAAGAAACCGATCGAAAGAAGTCTTGTCTGGATCCATTTCGGAAGCCTTGAGCCTCATAACTTGCTATTTTTGACGGCCACCTGATGAGATCGAGGTAATTCGAGTCATCTCAAGCATCTCGAGCATACAGAATACTCGACAGCGCTGACAAATTTGGCCATTTGTCATGAGCATTCCAGTTATGGCCGATTGTTTTGACGGAGATAAGCGATTGCGTCTTGTGCCCCTCACAACTCCATTGATTGGATAGGGATCGGAAGTGCGGTGCCGTCAAGACAGAGAATTTCACTGCGTCTTTGCAACGCGCAATTGCTGTCATATAAAAAGGCGAGGAAGAGGAATCGAAGTGTCAAGTCATTGAGCTCAAGCCATCCTCTCACTTGACTGAAGCTCTCTCATCACCAGAGACGTGACCGACTGAAGGAAAAGCTGCCGAAACGAAGATCAATGGCCGAAGTGAGGGAGGAGGCCACGGCGGGTGAAAAGGCCACGAGCAGCCTTTCCAAGTTCTTTTGGACACCGCCGTGGCTGAGATGGAATCCGGACAAGAATTATGAGATGTCGTGGGCCATGGCCTGTTTCTTTGGATTTGTACGACCGCCCGTTCTCGACATGGCGACCGGCGAAGGTGACTGACGATCGAATGTTTCTAGGTGGCTGCATTCAGTGTCGCAAACCTCTATTATACCCATCCCATCCTTCACATTTTGGCGCAAGACTTTGGTATCACGGATGAGCGTGCTTCGCTGGTCCCAACGCTGCTGCAAGCTGGCTATGCCACCGGTCTGCTCTTCATCGTCCCCATTGGCGACATTGTCCCTCGCCGGCCGATGATCATCAGCCTGGTATTCGTGACATCTCTGATTGTACGTTTTGGGTGCCCTGTTTTCTCCACGTTCCCGTGGCTGACACGATGGACAATAGTGGCTTGGCTGTACTTTGGCCAAAAAGTTCGAAGTCTTCCTCGGTTTGTCCTACGTCGTCGGCCTCTTCACCGTCACACCGCAACTCATGTTTCCTCTGACGGTGCGCTATGCCCCTGCTCGACACCGACCCACCATGACTGCCATTGTCATGTCTGGACTCGTCTTTGGCATTCTGGTCGCTCGGTTGCTCTCCGGTATTGTGGCCCAGTACAGCGACTGGCGCAACATCTATTGGATGTCGTTTGGATTGCAACTCGCAATCGTCATTTCCGCCTCGCTGTTCATGCCGGATTTCCCCGTGCTGTGGCCTGGCGCAACCTATCCCGGCATCCTGCTCAAGATGGTACAGATGCCATTCCGGCAGCCTGTGTTGACTCAGTCAGCGCTCATTGCTTTCCTCCTCATGGGCATGTTCACCTCGTTCTGGACTACCCTGACGTTTCAGCTCGCGGGTCCTCCGTTCCATCTCTCGACTCTCGTCATCGGACTTTTTGCGCTCGTGGGCATGTCGCCAGTTCTCTTCAGTCCCATCTTCTCACGTCTCGTCATGACACGCCTCCATTCGAGCGCCACCTTGATCATAGGACATCTCATCCTGCTCACAGCTGTCTGCATTGGAACCTTTACCGGTACGTTCTCGTTGGCGGGACCCATTATCTGGGCCAGTATCGGAGACTTTGGCATGAACATCGTGACTGTGTCCAACCGGATGGCGTTTGCCAACATAGAGCCCACTGCTCAGAACGCGGTCAACTCGGTCTACATGGTCTTCACGTTCTGCGGCCAGCTCTTCGGAACGAGCGTGGGAAACAAGCTGTATGCAAGTGGCGGATGGATCAGAAGCGGCTCTTTGTCCATTGGCCTGGTCGGCGGAGGGCTGCTGCTTGTCCTTATTCGAGGGCCTCACGAGAAGGGCTGGATTGGCTGGTCAGGTGGTTGGGAGGTGAGGCTCAAGAAGCTGCGGGAGAGAGAGGCGGAAGAGGCTCAGGCGGCATCTGACGTGACGGCACATCCGTCCGACGAGGAGGCGGGCATCCCGCAGGAGAGCGAGGCCAAGGAGAAGATGTGAAGCGGCATTCCTCGGACTTTGATGATATCACGAGAGATGAAGATAGACTGTAACGGTTAGATTGCGCTTTTTTGTCCTTCTCTTGCAGTTTTGCAGTAGTTATGCTTAGGTAATAGGGAATAGAATAACATCATCAGTAATGGCTGCTCTTTCCCTTTCTTTGTGATAGGATGGCGCAGACGACGGGCAGTTGATGAGGTTGTTCTTGCCTTGCCCTTGAGCCTCCTCAGTCGATGACGTGATTTTCTCGCCATGTGCTTCAAGTCGGCGATCCAGGAATCTTAAGGGCCCTTAGACTCAAGTCGGCTGTATCTTCAAATTGCATTTGAATGAATGATGGGTTCAGGGGTATCAAGTATGCCAAACGCTCGGCTACGACCGACGATCAAATATACCGAATCTCCAAACAACAAAAGAGACGCTATGTGACCGTGTAAAAGTAAAAGCAAACGCCAAATCCCTTCTCCGGACATGTTCATCTACTCAATAGTAAACATTGGTGAGGCTCATCACCATCCCCACCAACAGACTCAGCGCCACTCCAGAGCCCACAAAGACCTGCCATTTCTCGCTCCAGACATCCGAGCGAAGCAACCAGGCCAGGCTGCCAAGGGGGAAGAAGAAGCCCACCATCATGCCGCGGATCATCATGTCCAGCACGGTCGACATGCCGTTGAAGTCGTCCTCGGCGGAGGCATCGGCCGAAGGGATCTCACCAGCGTTGCTATCGATCCACGCATCCTCCATGCTGCGCAGGGTGTCTGGCGAGGGCATGGCGTCCGGCGCGAAGCCTTCTGTGCGGATGGAGGCGAACTGTGTGCGCAGCGTCTCGATCTCGGAGTGGGTAAAGCCTGTCTGGAGGAGGCGGTCGAAGCCGCGCGGCCGGGGGCGAGTCCACGATGAGGGATTGCCGTTCAGGTGAGACGAGGCAGCGCTCGAAGACTCATCGGGGGGGTTGGCCGCGGCGGCCTGCTCCTGGGCCAGCTCCTCAGGCGTCAACTCATCGCCGATGGAGCAGTTGATGTAGATCCTCACGGGAGCCACGGGAGCATCAACAGCCTTGCCCTTTCCCTTGGATCTGCCCCAAGGCTCATCGCTCTTTGAAGGGGGTGAAGCCGGAGGAGCGGGTGGTGGCTTGATGCTGGCGCTGAGGGATGCAGAGTCGGAGAGGAGGCGGCCCTGGTAGATGAAGCGGAGGCGGTTGCGCGAGGAGATGCGCTCGCGGATGAGGTTCTTGAGCGACGCAACTGTTGTGGTATGTGGAGACGGAACATCCAGGTCGAGATCGGGGAGGGAGTTTGAGAAGCGGATGGTGAGATGGTAGGGGAGAGGCGTGGCCGACGAGGCCGAGGAGAGCGGCAATGCAGGTGCTAAGGATGCCATGATGGCTGCATAGTTTGGTGCGCTGAGGCCTGTCCAAGAGGGCTTGTGTGCAAAGGAAACGATGGAATGATTCTGAGGTGAAGGAGATGTATATATCCTTTGCCGAGAACTGACACAATTGCTGATTCGGCTATGCACGTGGAATCCAAGAGTCTTGCTGAGAGTCCACAACTTGAAGCTGTCGATGCTTGGTATAGAAGCTCTCATATAGGGTGACACTTGATAATACCTAAGGTGCCTGTAGCTGAAGCTCCGAAAGCTGGAGGTCTGGGGCCCCACCGGATCGATCCCTGCTTGTCTGCAGAAAAAGTGGCGCTGACCGCCCGGCAGAATCGCCCCAAGTCCAAGTTTCCCGAAAGCGAGGCCAAGCTGCAGCATCAGATCGCCTTCCATCTCTGCTTGCATCTGCCAATCCCGTCGTCGCCTTTTCCCGCTAGCCGCCATCACGCAGCTTATCGAGAGCTGCGCGGCTTCTTGCGAGAATCTCAGCGACAGCACGAGCAGGTCATGGCGCTGAGGGGAAGGCTGTTGTCCTGCTTCTATTGCGGGAGGCGGTCATCCATCCGCTACGATGGCCGGATACGCGACTGGCTGTGCACCAACTGCGATGCGACAAACTATCTCGACGAGGTTGGTCAACAACTCTCCTTTGCTCCTTTATCGCAAAGATGCGATATGTATCCATATCATCAGAGCGTCGATGGCTAACAGACACCACCGCAGAATGGCGACATCACCGATCCCCCTGCCCTCGAATCGTCCACGCCGAAGCGATTCGCCAAAGAGCTACCATCCCGACCGGCATCACCCACAGACAGCGTCTTCTGCGAGAAATGCCTGAAAAACCAACGCCTGTTTACCAGATCGCTGGCGCAGTATTTCCCCGACGACCCATCTCACCCAGACTACCCCGAGCTAGAGCGCAAGTACTACCGCTACCGCAAAGACCTCGAGAAGCGCTATCCTCAGGTCTGTAACGACTGCGCCAAGAAGGTCGAGGAGCGCATAAACCAGGCTGGATACACGGCCAAAACAGACCATCTGCGACGAATGATGGAAAGGAGTCGAGGCAGGAGGGCTCCTACGAAGACGACCCCCCTTGATATGGCAAACGCCATGGGACGATGGCTGTGGTGGGGAGGCTTTGTTATCCAGCTTCTTTGGCATGTGGTGAGCGCTTCGAATGTGCTGGACAAGAACGAGAACGGCATGTACGATCCAGACGACCAGAGCTACACGAAGCATCTGATTACATGGTTGAAGCGGCTTTGTGCTTTCTTGCCCTCGGCCGCGACCCTGATTGGATGGAGTATCAAAGCCGGATTTCTATCTGCTTGGTGGAACCCGCACTTTGTGCAGTTCAACCGTGGATTCACGCGGCATCTGATGGGGTTCACGCAGTGGTATTGCTTTCAAGGCCTCATCATCTTCTTCCGATACATCTTCCGCTCTGTTCTGGATATGCAGGGCGGCCAGGCCCAGTCCACAGGGGCACAGCTCAGCGCGCACTTTGCCATGGCGTGCATTATGGCAGTGGTAAGTGGTTGTCTGTTACTTGGTTTCTGCTTTTCTATCCTGTCATGGCCTAGTCGCCTGTCCGTTGAGCTGACTAGACTCCAGATATACTCCCTTGCTAGGGGCTCGATCAAGGTCGACACAACACCCCTGTTTGGTGTGACCGAGCGGACAGTATCTGCAAACCAAATGTCTTCGCCGCCGCCCAGGAAAAGAAAGATACGAGAACCAAAGACGCTAGCCGAGGCTCTGACCGAAGCCCTCGAATCAGCAAACCCGTCGCCGGTCAAGACTCCATCACGGATGCCGAATATATCGCGGGTGCGGGATGCACCGTCGGTCTACAATCCATCACCACTCAAAAACTTTACGCCCCGGGAACCGCAGAGCCCGTTGCCGCCTCGCTTCAACCCACATCCCTTCCAGACGACTCACGATGAGCTTTCTTTTGCCGGCTTCAGCATATCGGACAAATCGCCCCAGAAGCTTGCTCGCGGTCAAGACGCCGATGCAATGGACTGGTCCCCGTTGCCAAAGCAGACGCAGAAATCTCCGTACCGCGCATTCCAGGACGCCCCCGTATCCAAGCTTGGCGCCCGTCCTTTTGGGCAAGCTCCCACGCAGCCAGATGCAGGGCCATTCTGGTTCAAGGTGCCATCGGCGCCGACGAATCCGGCTCAGCGACTACGCAACCCCCCTAATGCCCCGTTGATAAAGAGGGCGTTTTCCGTCGAGCCAGTCAAGGAAGAGAAGAGCTTCAGCTTCGGGAGGAGCTTCATGGATGAGAAACGGGAAGAAGTGCCTCGAGCGAGCAGTGTGGACTTTAGGAGTCCAAGCTTTTTCGCGCCAGAGCGCCCCGACGAAGCGGATGCACTGGCGGATGCCCTCGGGCAGAGCTTCAGCTTTGAAAGCGTGCTTGGCGACGACCACTCGGACTCTGAAGAGACGGTCGTCAACGAAGAGCTGCCTATTCTTTCGAGCGGCGAAGAGTCGCACAAATACGACCTCTACTTGCTGACGGCCCTGCTGCCGTCTTGGTTCCTTCCTCTAGCCATTGCGACCCCTTATACCCGGGAAGCGCGGCTGGCCATTCTCTCCGTCGCGGGTATCATTGCGATCCGCAGCATTGGGGGTGCCACGCAACAGCTGCTGGGCGGCGACGGCAAATCATCCAGCCTGGCCATGTACTTTGCGTCCCTTGCGAGCGTGGTGGAGCTCAGTGCTGTGTGCTGGACGGGATGGCAGCTGTGGACGAAGGGGGTGGATGTTTCCCAGCATGGTCCCAACGTGTTGGCGTTTATGCTGGCACACCAAGCGCTGAGGGGCGTTTCTTTGAGACGACAGCCATGATTTTCATGGCTCAGATTTTCTAATACTTTGAATGCATTGTTTGCGAGGCACATTATAGACTGAAGCATATGGCCAATGAGCCGACGAGGAAGCAGGGGATGGGACTTGATTTATATAGGTAAGCATGGTGTAATGGATTCTGGGAGTTTTTGGGTAGGATGGTCATGTAACATAGGATTAAGCATTGTACGAGAGTCTGAATATGAAGAAAGGGCATGGGGAATGGGCTGCTTTGATGGGAAATGATGTCTTACTACCTATGGATGAGTTGCACGTGCAGAGTTGACTCGAGAATGACGGTGACTTCTGTTCCGGATCATGTTGTTTACATGCGGACGCTGTCCATCGGTTGAATCAATCATCTCTCCTTTCTTCTATTGCCGTCTCCTTCTCCTGTCATCTCCTTCTCCTGTCATCTCCTCTCATCACCATCGCCATCACGTCGCTGTTCTACTATGCCCCAGCAACGTCATCCAGGAATGGCTTAGCGCAGTCTTCTCCCCGATACGTACCCCATCACCTCGCGACTCCACCAAATGGCTTGAACCCGCGAATGACATGTGATGCAACATTCATTCCCAGAGACTCAAGTTGCATGTTTAATAAGTCCCCAGCAAGCAAAACGATTTAATTGCCAAGGCCTCCAAACGTATTTTCTTCATCCCGAGCTTATTAGGATGGAAAGCAGTTCACAGATGAAACATCGTTTTCCAGTCCAGGCTGCTCTTCGAGTCCCCATATCCTCGGCGTAGATGCCGAGGTCCAAGCCCACCGCCCTCAAGCTGCCGTCATCACTAGAACAAAACATCAACCTCACTCCAAATCCATCTCACTCACCCTCACCTATCATCACCCAGCCTCATCCATCTTCACCCTCGCTCATTCAATTACCCAAAACAACACAAAATGTCCACTCCCCTCTTCACAGTCCCCATCCCCCCCCTGGGCTCCCACCCCGGCGGCTCCATCACCCTCACAGAGCCCCAGCCGTCCGTTTACCTCCTCACCTTCGTCTCCCCCCCGGACAACCGCCTCACCACCGCCGTCTGCAAGGCCCTCCTCGCCGCGCTCGACCTCCTCGAGTTCGGCGGCCACCCGCCCGGCGTCCTCGTCACCACCAGCGGCATCCCCAAGTTCTACAGCAACGGGCTCGACCTGCAGCACGCCATTGACACGCCCGGCTTCTGGGCCCTGTTTTACTCCGTCTGGCACCGTTTCCTGACGTATGGAATTCCCACTCGAAAAAGCATACCTGGATAATAATCATCATCATCCCGTACAATGGCTAACATTGTCTCAAAAGCTTCCCCATGCCCACCATCGCCCTCCTCAACGGCCACACCTACGCCGGCGGCCTCATGCTCGCCATGTCCCACGACTACCGCCTGGCCCCCTCCCCGCGCGGCTTCCTCTGCCTCAACGAGGTCCTCTTCGGCGCGGCCCTGCAGCCGCCCATGGCGTCGCTCTTCCGGGCCAAGCTGCCCTCCAACGCAGTCTTTCGCAAGGTCGCCCTCGAGGGCCACCGCTTCACGGGCGACGAGGCCGTGGCGGATGGGCTCGCGGACGGGCTTGCGCCAAACGGGTTGGAGAGCGCGCTGGAGTTTGTGCGGGAGCGGGCGTTGATTGAGAAGCCGAAGAAGGGCGTGTATGGGACGATCAAAGGGGAGATGTACAAGGATCTGATTCGGGAGCTGAGGGGGGCTGGGCTGGAGGCGGAGGATGAGCGGTTCAAGAATGAGATGAGGAGGGAGGCGGAGAGGAAGGAGTTTGGAAAGGTGTGGGTTGAGCAGTGGCGGAAGGAGAACAAGGCGAAGCTGTGAGCCGCTTTTTTGTGTGTTGGATCATGTATGAATGTTGTATCGCTTTGGCAAACATTTCTGTACCTTTTTTGTCGAAGATGGACTCAACGATGAGAGGATCAAAGCTACACCCTCTCATGTGTTTCGGCATTTGTGCAGGAACTTGTTGTGGCTGAAATGTTTGGAGTTTCACTGACAGTTTTGTTGCTAAAAGGGGTTTTTGTTTCCTCGCTCTCCTACAAGTTGCCTACGTTTAATCAAGCTTCCGGCGTTGAGGACTCACTCCTTCAATTGTCTTTCTTGACCCGTTCGGCGACTTTCTTATTTTTGTCTCTTATCGCGTTGAGTGGTAACAAGGTAAGAGTAAATGTTTGTTGGGAACAGGCGCCTCTTCTCATCTGGGTAAGGTGAAAATCAGAAAAGAAAACGAGGCGTACGCCATGAAATGTCGCTTTGTTGCCGAGATCTGTCATGTGGCTTGCTCGTTCAAATCATGCTGTAGACTTGTTGATCTGATAAGCTTTCTCTCTTTCCTTTCGTTATCCGCTTTCCTATGTTCCCGTGAGAAAATAAGGAAAGACCATCTCATGCCGCTGGTCCAGGATACCTTCTGTATAGGCTGTCCCTTGATGGAAAATATGTTGTCAAATCAACAACCCCTTACGCGAACGACTGGCCTCGGAGCCTTTGTACAATCCTCGCAAAGATGCTTCCCAGCTGTTCCAAGAATATGCAGCCTCTATCGAGCCTTTCGGACATTTTTCTTTCTCTCCGTCGCTTAAAGAACGAAAGGTCTCCAGTGTTGGGTCCGATACACACTGCTGGAAGAGAAAGCAGGCTCAACACTAATCCCTCCCACGTATATAAAGGACGATGGCATCCTCCCCTTTTCGTTTCCCTCCAGCTCGCAGAGCATTTCAACTCGTCTCTACAAAAACCGGATACAACGACTTTTGCTTCACAACCACGCAACAAACATAAGCATGTCTCCTGCCTCTACCGCCCCTTCCGCCCAGCCTCCCTCCCCAGAGGAGGCTCATCTGTATTACTACGATGGGATCCGCCTGGGCAAAAAAGCTTATCGCCCGCACAAGCACCCATGTCTGGGATCTCTCTGTCAATATAGAGCAGCAGATCTTGGAGGAGAGCCACCCCGCCGTGCTGGCCAAGATGTTTCTCGAGCAATATAAACCAGCAGGTCTCGGACGAGAGCCATCCACACACCCTACACCAGATGTTTCTCGACTAAACTAGACCAGCGCGTCTCGGACGAATCCCATACACATCTGGGACCTCTCGACCAACACAAACCAAGCCATCTCAGGCGAAAGCCACCCACGTCTGGGACCTCTCCGCCAGCATATGAAGAAGTCTATCTATATTGCTGCAACGGCATTGCCCCATTTCTGGAACAGTGTCGATCTTTGCTGTCCTGAATCTGAATCCCCTCAACTTCAATTTGTTGAGGCACTAGTCTGTATGCTGTCTTGCATAAAGTTGACAACTACCGTAATGAGACTGTGCAAGAGAGCCGGAACTTGTCGTCTTTGGCTTGGCGGATCTTTGGGTTTAGGGCCAAAGGGGGCTTGTGAACTTTGTTACTTGCCCCCTTTTTCCATCTTGTGTTGATTTTCTAAGTTACTCTGAGGCTTGCATTGCTGATGGCTTGACTCTAGGATGCATAGAGACAAGGCTCTTAATTTGATGGGCTCGTTTAGACGTAGCTCTCGCGAAGCACTCATTTACATTCGATTCTACCTATCGTAAGGGAGTGAACTACGCTCAAATCGTCCACGCACACTCCAAAAGGTATCGTCCTTTCACCTTTGGCATAGACTTAGAAAACCAGCCTTGAACTGTCAAACGACAGCCTTAAATGATAAAATAAGTCCGCCAACTCCGGTCAGGAGAGTGATCGAGAGCACATCTCCCCCCTCCTTGGCTGGCATATAAAAGGCAGGACTCTCTCCGGGCTTGCAGAAGACTCAACTCAGCTCAACCTTCTTACCTTTCAACAAGCCAGAGACGACCTGTCTACAAGAACTGTTTACGACAACCCTCCACAAACCATCTACAAGTTCTCTCGACAAGTCTCTGACCCAACACCGCAACAAACTTATAACAACCTCCCAAGAAAGCTAAGAAAGAATTCTTTTTCTTAAACAAAGATTTAAAAATGCATTCTGCAAAGGCCCCCAGCCCGGAAGAGGCATATCTTTATTACTACGACGGCATTCGTCCGGGCAAGAAGAAGCTCATTGCCCGGACCAGCACCCACGTCTGGGACCTGTCTGTCAACATAGAGCAGCAGGTCTTAGAGGAGAGCCACCCTGCCGTTCTGGACAAGATGTTCGCTCCTCCAGAGGATGACGACGGGGACGTCCTTATGGACCAGATTCTGGATGCAACGACGAGTCTGCGCATCCGATACATGACAGTCACCCACACCGGGACTAAGGATGTGGACTGGCAGACTGTCCTGCTGATTGACGTCGAGGCGGGCACCCTCTCCTGGGAGGACGGCTACAGGATTGCCATGCAGTGCAAGGGTCTCATGCAAGATTGCGGCCTTTTGGACGTCGAGGTTGAGATCCGGGAGAAGGTGGAGGATGATGACGGGGCGATGGCCAGGCTGTGGCATGCTGTGGCGCTGGCGTGCCAGGATGATGTTGACAACATTGACTTCTGGGAGTAGAAACTCCTCTGTCGCCGCGGATTGGGGTCTGGGGGCTATCTTAATGGCAAGGGGGGGAAGAGCTTGGGCGTTATGGATGATGAAGGGATATTCTGTACAGGAAGTACTTGGACGCGCTTTGATTTTTTGGGATTTCGATACTATGGGTTTGGTTTATCCAATGTGCCGAGTTTGATTCAGTATATTTTGAGTATACACGTATAGGTAGAATGACACTATACACGAGTGACATTCATGAGTCGTCTCGATAGTAACAATGGCAATATACACGACTTGTCATCCATGAGTTGTCTCTTTCAGGAACAGGCGTATGTGCAAGCCATCAACACAATCTGGCAGACCCATGATACACCGACAAGTTTTCTACCAAGCAACAAAACAAACACTTCACATAATCATCACCAAATCAAAACTCCATCGTGACATCGTGTCATGGCGTTTTGTATTCCCCATCGACAGCTCCTGTCTCGCATCGATGGGGCGTTTAGATAACCAATCATCTTGGTTGGTATTTTGGGCATTGGTGTTGTTTTATGAAACTATACCGGCGTTTTTGTTCTAGACCAGTCAATTGCTGGGAAACAACCCCTGGGGTTGGGGCTCGATGTCTGTCTATCCAGCGTTTCTGGGTGTATGAGTTATACTGATGTACATACATGGTGGTAGAGTTTGGCAGTCATGTTTAAGGAGCAGGGATATGACGGCTTCAGAAAGGAAGAGATCATACTACTTACTACAAGGGTAGCCAAAGGATCAGAAAATGAACGTGATGATATTCGCTCGACGCCATCCCTTCAGCATCAATGCCATCTTCAAGTATGAGGACAAGAGCTTCATGGGTCAAGAAGGCACCCACAAATTCTCGAAACTATCAGGAACTCTCCTATCATCGATACATCAACAGGCTACACCTACCTTACGCAAACGACACAACACTCAGCATCATCATCTCAAGAAGCTAAAGACTTTGAAACTCATCAGTGAACTTGTGTCATGTCACCTGTATTCCCGTCTAAAATGCCATAGCACCCAGCTTCAAACTCCCACCTCACAGTTCCAAAAGACATCTGCATTCGCTTTGTTTTCAACTTCTATCCCCCACCAAACAATACAGCAGAAGAACAAAACAAGTAAAACAAATAAAGAAAAGCAGCATAGGCTACATTGTGATGGGTATCATATTCAACACACCTCCAAACCCTTTCTGAAACTTCTACTCTTCCTCTCTTCTTTGAACCCCCCTTTCAAAGACAATATCAATCATATCCCTACTCCTCATCGCCCTCCTCCCCATTCGCTTCCCCAGTCTCCGCCTCAACATTCGATACACCCAGCCCCCTATTCAATCCCAACCCCTCCCGCTCAGCCTGAATCGCCTTGGCCCTCCGCGCCTCCACGTCCTCCCGCCGGACAACCTTCCTCAGCCCCTCGCTCGCCTGGATCAGCCCGTCAATGCTAATCGCATGCTCCGTCATATGATGGTTAATGTACGTATACACCGCCGCCGGCGTGTCGCACTGCAGCAGATTGCTCTCGTTCAGCTTCAGCAGCGCCAGCGCGACCTGGAAGAGGAACGTGCTCCCGTCGTTGGTGCACAGCACCACGTCCCAGACGCGGAACAGCGCCTCCGCGCACAGGCAGTCGGTGAAGACGGAGAGAAACCACTGGAACGTCAGCGCCTCGAGCTCGACGGACAGCGAGTCCAGGTGCGCGGACAGCTTGGGCAGCACCGTCCGGACATACTGCCTCAGCACCTGCTGGTCCGCCCTCGACGAGATGAGCGAATGGTCGTAATACCCCTGCGGAAGGATGTTTTCGATAAACGACGCCAGGATCCAAAACGCATCCTCCGCAGACGGCGTGATCAGCAGGATGTTGGCCGCAATCAGGTTCATCCCCTGGCAGTAGCCCACGTCCTTGTTCCGCCGCGAGTACGCCAGCAGCACCTCGTTGAGCTTCTGCACCCCGGGCCCCTTGCGAAAAAAGATGTTGTCCGTCAGCGTCCGGTTGATGTCCATCTTGATCTGGCTCACCACCGCCGCGTCGTCGCCCTCGCCGCTCTGCGACACCAGGCTGTCGTAGTAGCCCGGGATGCGCAGCGCCGCCGCCCCGGAGCACTCGGCCCAGATCTTTGCGCGGTACGCCACGGGGATGCCGCCCAGCACCAGCGCCTTGAAGCCGTTCCACTTGGCCCGCCCGACCTTGCCCTTGTTGCCCAGGTTGGAGATGCCAATCATCTCTCCGTCCGCCACCCGGGCCTCGGGCAGGATGATGCCAGGGCGTTCGTATCGAGCCTCCGCCGCTGCCGTGGCCGCCGCGATGGCAGCTTCGCCCTCGCGGTGCCTCTCCGCCCTCACTTTGCGCAAGAACTCGTTCCACTGCGCCGTCTTGTCTCGCTGCAGGGAGTCGTGCAGATCGCTCAGCTGCTGGAGGAGCAGCTTGACCGGCTCCGCATCCTCCTTGACGAGCGTCCCCGGCATGGAGTCCTGCTGCTGCTGCTGCTGCTGCTGCTGCTCCGACGGCGGCTGCGTGAGCGTGCTCTCGTTGTCAATGGCCGTCGTGGTGCTCGCCAGGGGCACCAGCCCCGACTCGGTCGGCGTGATGCCCGGCGATCGTGCCGAGCGCTCAACAAGCCGCTGGCTGGACGCGGTGCTGGCCCGGTCGTCGGTGCCCTCGGTCACGGACACGGCCGTGGCGCTGATGCCCGGCGTGTGGCTCAGCAGCTCGGTGGGAAACGTCGCGATCTTGAGGTAGTCCTGCCAGCGCTTTGCCTTGTCCTCGCCGGTGGCTCTCTCCTCCTGCGAGCTGGGGCTGCCGGGCCGCTGGTCGCTCGAAACGCTCATCTTGGGACTGGGCGGGTCGTCCATGACGTTGGGCAAGATGCTGCCCGCCCGGTTGCCGTTGCCCAGCATCTCTCGGCGGTCGCCGTTGCGGAAGTTGTGCGCCATCTGCGAAGCCTCTCGCTGCCGCTTCTTGCGCCGCTGGTCGTATATGAAGCCGAAGCGGTCAGTGAGATACTCGCTGTTGGGGTAGTTGTTGTACATCTGCGTCAGCGTCGGGGGCTGCGACTCGGGAGGCAGGATGGCGTCCATCTCGACGGGCCCAAAATTATCGGGCCGCAGGGAAGACGAGCTGGGTGAGCTTCCGGAGCCGGTGCCTCGCGCCTCCTGGGTCTGCAGCTTCGCGCTGGCCGAGGCCGTCGACGGCGTAGACCGGCCCATAGCCATGAGCGCCTTGGGGCCGCCGGCAACAGACACGGCCCGCGACGAGCGGCTGGTGCGGTTGCTGGCAACGGACCCCGTCCTGGCCGCCTCCGTCCGGGCAGCGCTGCTCGCTGCACGCCCCCTGGCTTCGGCCTCGCGACTGGCAACGGCGCCGCCAGCAACGAGCCGCAGCGTCAAGCTGGCGATGGATTTCCGCTCGGGAGTGGACGCCGAGTGTATGCTAGACGGCCGGCTGGAGCTGTTGTTACCAGGGTTGCTGGCCGTGGGGTTCGGAGGCTCAAAGAGGTCGTCCTGCAGCGGCGGACGCTGGCCGAGGCTCGAATGCGATCGTATGACAGTCGACCTGTTGGAGCCGTCTCTGAGAGACGTCTTCTTGGATGTGCCGCCCCAGAGATAGTCCTTCCACCCCTTGAGCGTGCCGGCTCCCTTTGGACTCTCCGAACTGTTGCCCGGCGCAGAGGTAACGCTGCTGGCCCGAATCGTACCACCGCCAGCCCCGTCCGTCTCGCCGTACGCGCTCTCCGTGACCGTGTCCCGCATGGCGTCGTTCATCAAGTCGCTGAGCCCGCCGCCGTCGCGCTGAAAGTGTCCGTTGCTGCGCAGCTCGCTCTCCACCACCTTGAGCCTCGTCTCCAGCTCGAGGCTGGACAGGCCGCACTCGCGAATGATCTTACGCAGCGCCCGCTCGCGCTCGTCCGCCCGGCGCCGCAGATTCGCAATCTGGGCGTCCCGCTGCGCGAGGTCGCCGGCAATCTGCCTGACGAGCGACACGGCGCCGTGCCTCGCAATGAGGCGCTCGAGGTGCTTGTCGTCGGCCTTGTGCAGGGCGCCGGGGACCGTCTGCGACAGCGGCGCATCCTCAAACAGGGCCTCGCGGGCCGAGTTGCGCCAGGTCAGGCTGTCGACGATGGAGGAGGAGGCGCTGGCGCCGCTCAGGGCCTTGACGCGGGCGGGCCTGTCGGGCTGGCGGATGGCGGCCTTGAGCTGGTTGTGGTCGGGGTTGTCATGGTCGTGGTCGTGGTCGTGGTCGTGGTCGGGGTCGGGGTAGCTGTCGGCGAAGCGGTCGGTGCCGGGCAGCTCGGGGGAGAAGCTGGGGAAGCTGGTGAGGGACTTGTCGCTCTCGGCGATGCTGCTGGCGGAGCTGCTGAGGTGGTGGTGCTGGTTGAGCAGGCCTGCGCGGGCCTTGCCGGTGCGGACGCTGCGGTGCGAGCGGTACGAGACGTTGCTCGACTGCGAGACGGAGCGTTCGAGGCGGGGAGCGCCAGAGCCGGGCAGGTCCATGACTCCTGTCGCGCGTGGGCCGCCGCGGGCCTCGGGGAGTCGCTGTGTGACGCTCTGGCCGGCGCTGTCGATGGTGGTGGAGGTGGTGATGTCGATATTGTTGAGCAATCGATGACGATGCTGGGGGTTGGGTGGGTTGTGATGTCGATGATGTCGTTCTTTGGCCGATGCTGTCGTCTGCGTCTTGGAGCTGCAGAGTCCTGAGGTAAAGGGAAGAAGAAAGAAGAGTCGTGCAGAGGAACAGACGGAAGCGCTTGGCGTGACTCGAGGCCGGAGGAATGCAGAGCCCTTAGACGCAGCCGAGGGGCATGGCGATGAAGATGAACGGGGGAGAAGCTGGTCGTCGTTTTGCTGGGGGGGGAAGCAGAGCTAAGGCAAGGTAGCGGCCGATCAAGGGTCCACGAGGAAGCTCTGGTCGGGGTACCTTGACGTTGGTAGGAAATGACGAAGAGGGCAAGGTATTGATTAGTATTACCTAGTACCTTATGTCAAAGATGCCCTGTCTCTCCCAGCAACAATGGCCGTGTCTCATGTGATGCCGGCAAGAATGCACCCTTTTATTTGCTTGGCTGGGCGCTGAACATGCAAGACTGGCTGTTCCAGTCGATTTCAGCAAAAAGGCGAAAGGCGGGACGAGGGGCGAAAGTCATGACATGGCGCTTAGTACCCCATGATGGAAGTACACGAGCTTCTTTTCTCTTCTCTCCATAGTCTGTAATTGATCTCGCTCATCCTTACCTTAGACCACCTTGTGTATTACAATACTGATGCTGCCAGACGTCAGACGTCACGAGAGTCCAATTCCTGCATTACATTACAAACTGCAAGCTACCTTACCATACATGGTGCTTCTGAAAGAAATAGCGGGCTTATTCCACCACAAATCGGAGCGCTGTTTCTTTGCTTCTTCCTTCGCATTCGAGATGAAAGACGGCTCGCTTAACAGCAAGTGACAGCACAGGGGCAGTTTCTAGATGACTCTTCGTCTTAGTAGTATTTTCAATTTATCCCTCCTATCTGTTTTACCAGCATGAATGGGCGGTGCTCAAGCTGAGACAGTTCTTTGTACTACTTACTCTACTAGCTCCAGCTTCTTTTGAGGCCCAACTTGCGTGAGAATGACGCCCGAGACTCTCCCCGTTCAATGCATTGGCTGCCTACCCAGGCATCGAGCAGCTTCACACGCCAGGCACTCGCTCCATGCTTGGGTATCGGATATTCACCATTACCATCAGACACAAAGCAGTCATCACTCCTACTAGTACTACAACTTCACATGCAAGTCCTTAATCCTGACATCAAATCAGACATCCTCAGACAACTTCACACCATACAGTAAAACAACCATGGACTCGTATCCCCCACCTCTCTCACCAAGTCTCGTCAAATCACACGCCCATACAAAAAAAGAGTCATGCCAGCACTCACACTCCACTCCCAACTCCTCCCATCATCGTCATCCAGCCTTAGCACCTAATTGAACCATCCAATCAAACAATCTAAACCTACAAAGTACAGGACATCCATGTCCTATCAGAGGGAATGCCACGCATTTAACATACATACATACCTTAGGTACTCAATATCACAGTCCTAGGTAGTGTCATCCTACCTACGTCAAGCCTAGAAATGCGCACACTCACCACCTTTCTCACGTATAATCCCAACCCTCCGGTAACACACATCCCACTCCTCGTTTGCATACAGAGTATTATTATTACTACTATGAATGCTCATCACACAAATACATCTCGAATCAAATGGCCCTCAATTCAACCAGCCATCTAAGAGCTTTTCCAAATAATGTTCCTCTCCCATCATCCCTTGAAACGCAACAAACATACTCGCATTGCTCTCCCCTCCTAAAACACCCCTTGACACATCCCCAATCCGCACCAAAAGCGACCATAATAACAAAGCTTCACAAGAGAAAGATGTCAGAACAAACAAGATGAAAAAAGCTGTCTATGCCTCATGAGAACAAAAAAGACGAAAAGGTAGACAGAAGATTAAAAACTAAAAACTACCAAGGTATGGATATCATCATTTGGACCCAAATCCCCTTCTAAGACTCTTACACAAAAAGAAGACAAAACTCCCGGGATCATCAAACCAAGATCCGACACAAACAGAAAGTCTTCTGCCTTTCTTTCCAGGGCCGCCAACAGTAAGAAAAAGGCCAGAAATCATAGCCCCCAAACCCCAGCCCTCGTGCCAATGTCCTTTGAAACACAAAACAAGATAGAAATCAAAGAAACGCCACCTGTCAGAGCCAAAAGGCTCCCTGTCCTGCCTGCTCCAGTCATGACATGCCAAATGCCGTGCAAATCGAATCCAACGTAGTCCTTCCGCATGGTAACTACCAATTGCCAAAAAAAAAACGCCCCATTGGGAAAAAAAGGTCAAAAATTATCATTACCGTACTTTTGTTCAACCCCCTTTTCAAAAGGGTTCGTATATGCCCTAGGCAAAACTGTCCTCTGCGTACCACTGGCTGTACTTGACCAGTTCGCCACTTTCTTCAGCAGGCCCCTAAGTCGTGCTGATTGACGGCGATGGAGCCGCTCCTCCGTTGTGTTGCTGTGCCGATTCGGACTCACCAATCAGCGTGTCCTCCAGCTCTGGTACGAGCCCATCGTCAATGAGCCTTTGCAAGAGCGCATCTTTGGCCAGCGTCTTCTCCCTAACAATGACCAGGCCGTCCAGTCTGCGGAGGCGTTTGCAGCTAGCCACGTATACCACCTCGTGAAGACGGCGACGGAGCCTTGTAGTCTCGTCCAGGCGCTTCGCAAAAGTCTCGTCTCTCTCCATATCCGCGTCTGGCATCACAAATGAGTCGGCGCTGCCCATCTTGTCCGGGCTGATGAGCATCTGGACCGGAGGGTAGAAGCCCTGGGTAATGGGGTTGTCCCGCAGATCCAGTTCCGTGAGGTGAGGAAAGTCGGTCAACAGCTCCGTCACCGCCACCGTGTCGGAGAGTCGGTTCCCGGCCGCGAGCAGCTTCTTCAGTCGCGGGATGAATCGCAAGGATGACAGATCCCGTATGGCATTGAAGTTGAGATTCAGCGTTCGCAGATTTGGCATTAGCTGCCCACACTCGTCGGGCAATACCTCCAGGCCGCAGTTTGCCAGCTCGAGCAGCTGCAAGTTGAGGAAGTCGGCCTGTAGCTGGAACGAGCCCAGGTAGTTTCCAGACAGGAACAGCTTGCGTATCTCACAGGCACTGATCAAGAAGCTCAAATCAAGCGGCGCGTCGCCGCGCTGTTCTCGCAAAGAGAGGCTGTCGATCCGGCGGACGTGGCGAAAGCCAGAGATGTGGCTAATGCGGTTCCGATCAGCGTGGAGCGTCTGCAGACTAACCAGATGTCGAATGTCCAAGTCCTCAAGATCATTATCGCTAATGTCGAGCTTCCGCAGCGTCCTGTTGGCCTTGTCAAACACGAGCGTCTCGAGGTGGTTGTCAGAAATGTCCAAATGGGAAAGCGAAGGCAGCAGATCAAGACCCTTGACCGACGAAATCTTATTCGACGCCACGTCGAGTTCCGTCAAGCGCCCCCACTCAATGTTCGAAAAGTCAAGCTCTTCAATCAGGTTGTGGCGAGCCCTCAGGTTGAGCAGGCCATCGTGGGAATCCAGCCCATCAAGGCTTGTCAGCAGATTGTTATCCGCCCGCAAGCTCCGCAGGTGAATCAGCCTCTTCAACGCCGACAAGCTCTTGACTTGGTTGTTGGAGATGTCCAGGTACTGCAGATGAATGAGATGGTCCCACGACGTGAGCTCCGTCAGCATGTTGTTCGACACCTTGAGCTGTCGCACGCCTTCGGGAAGACCCTCCAGATGCCCCAGCGAATTCTTTGACACGTCCAGCGTGGTGATTCGGGAGCAAAGCTTGTTGAGGCCGTGCAGGCTGGTTAGCTGCTTGTCTTGGAGAGTGAGAGAGGTCATATCCTCCCAGTACGGCTCGTGCGGCTGCGCCTCGGACAGCTTTTCCACAAGGTAACGCAGCGTCATGGACATGACCTTCTTGGAGCCGTCGCCCGTTGCCATTCGTCTCTGTCCCATGACATAGCTCACCTCGAGCCCGAACGACTTGTCGTGGTTGTTCATCGAAAACTCGGAGAGCGGGCTCAGCGACAGCTTTCCGACATTGCGGCCAATCATGAGACTGTCATCAGCCTTCAGCGAGACGGCAGCGTGCGCCGGAGTGCTCATGAGGAACCCGAAACCCGAGCCCCCTTCCAGCGACTTGAGACTCATCATCGTATTGTCACCAATAAAGCTGTAATGGCGGTCATTGGCTGGTGTTTGCTGCTGGCTCTGGCCCCTATTGCGATTCTGATTTGGCAGCTCCACCGTGCTCTCCTCGTCCTGCTCGTCAATTCGCGAGACTGGTCTGGGCGTAAACTTGCCAGACGACATGGACGTCGCGCGGATGGTCCGCAGAGAGTCTTGCGAAATGCCCTTGGAGCCGCGAAAGGGAGTGGAGTGGAGCGGAGGCGACTCAGATGATTCACCAGGCACGGGGTCGTCTTCCAAGCCTTCTATATCCTCAGGAAGCACGCCCAGGATGATGGAGGCAATGGGCGAAGTGAAGGATATCGTGATATTGCGACGCTTCGATGACAGCCCATCGCTGCTTGTCTTGGCCTTGAGAACAGGCAAGCGGCTTCCTCCGTCGTCGGCGCTCTTGGAGCCTTCACCGGGTTGAGCATCGAGCTTCTCAATCTCCCCTCTGGCCCTTGCCGCTACCTCAGGGTCAAGCGGCTCGTAAGCTGCCAGAGTCGTATAGCTTTTGAGCGAGTGCGTCTGGGCCGAACTCTGGCGAGAGGTCTTGCCCTTGCTGCTCGCCATACTTTCGCGACCCCGAGGCGTCTGCTTCAGATGCTGCATCTCCTCCGTCATGTCGACGGACAGATCCGGGATGTTTGCAAACGGGTCTTCCTCGCTGTCGTCGGACCCTGAATGGTGGGACGTCAGAGAAGCTTTGGAGTCCTTGTTTCGGATCCAGATGTTGTTCTGCTTGTCCAGGTACATGCCGCCAATCTTGTCCGGAATCAGGTGAGAAACGCTCTCAGGGGCAATGACTTTGCGCGACTCAGAGCCTCGAGACGAAGAGGTGGGAAACAGGTGGCTGGTAGAGCGGGCAGAGGCGCTGGAAAACAAGTCATGAACCGGGCTCGTCGTTTCACTCGCAGAATCATAATTCGAACCGCCGCCGCCGCCGCCCCCACTGCTTCGAATGCGGCTGGCTCGGTCGACCATGCGTTCAACTTCTTTCGCCGCGCGGATTGCGTCCTTTGCAAGGTTCATGGACCTCATTGAGGATGAAACAACGTCACCCATGTCACTCATCTCCTGGTATTTCTTGAGCCGTTTCACGAGTTCGGGGTCCTCTTGCTGTCGCGCCTGTCTGGGAATCGGCTTCCCGTCCCGACTGGGCGGTCGCGAAAAGGGCTCGGCCGTTGATCCGTCGGACTCCTCCATTGTAGCATTCTGCGTGGCAACCCCACCAATCTCCAGCTCAGATTCCTCCAGACTAGAGAGCCCGGGCTGGCTGACCTGGTTGCGAATCATGGCCATGATCTGAGCAGCTTGGTCTACAAAATCCTGGGTCCGTATCGATGGTTTGCGCTCGCCAGTGGTACCCGGGCTGTCCGGCTCATCTTCTTCCTGAATCGACGACCTCGTTGGCGAGCGACGCGGCCTCCCCTGAGAGACGTCATCCTGAACCGACCTTGAGGTGTGAGCCGACGATTGGGACTGCCGCCTAGGCATTTGGTCTCCATCTTGAAGATCGATGGAGTTTGCGCGATCCGTCTGAGAGCGCCTCCGCACTTTGGATCCAGGACGAGGTAGCTTTGGCACGATTGACTTGCGACCCTCACTGCCAAATGCGATATCGGAGCGATGAAGCGTTCGTCGGCGCTTTGGTGTCGGGTGCTTGGAGGGAGTCGCTCTGGGCCGCTTGCCTTCGGATCCGTAATCCCGCTTTGCGGCCCAGGACTCGTCGTAGGCTTCATCCTGTGAGCTGACGGAGTCGTCCGGTGAGCTAGACATGGAATCGTATTCAACACCAGCATCGACCGAGGGAGTCTGCGAATTGCTCTTGCGACGGCTCCTGCGGACATGCAGCGAGACGTCTTCGTGGAGCCAAGATGACGGAGGAACGAGCTTGAGGGGGCCCTTGGCGGCCAAGGGAGGATGTAACGGGGTCGTCTTCTCCTTGAAAAGGAGGCTGGAATGCTCGGCGGGCGAGTGAGACAAGTCGTTGGTGAATTCATACCCTTCCAGTTCACCAGCCCCAAAATGGCTGACATACCTCGTCGCTCCGGAGTTGCGATCGACTCGTTTCTTGCTAGGGTCGCGGCTGGGCGTAGTAGGCGAAACATCTCCTCGCGAGTTCATACCAGACAAGCTCTCTTCAAACTGACTGATGCGCCGCATCAAGGTCTCGTTGGTAAACGTATCGTAGGGCCCAAATAGCTTGAGGGGGCTCGTGTTGGATTGGGTGCTCGTCTCGCGGATTTGCCTCTTGTCAGGGCTTGGAAACGGTGCGTGAGGCACGTTGGGGCTATCGAAGAAGGAATCGAGCACGTTCGAATCGGCGTCCTGCGTCCGAAGGGTCGGGAACTGTTTGGGCGTGCTGGCCTGCATTGAATCCTCGGGCAGCAGTTCGGACCAGTCCTCGCCGATATCAGGACTCAGGCTATGGTGCTGCAGAGACCCCTCGGGCGAATCATTGCTCCCATAAGAGGTGTCAAAATGATATTTGATCGAGGAATCGTCACCAGACTCGCCGTTTGAAGGCTTCGCGTCCACTGCGCTCTCGGAGGCATTGTGCGAAGGATCCAGAATCATCTGGTTGAGTTGTAGTCGTTCAAGCCTCTCTCGCAGCTCTTCCGTGGGCATCTCAAGAGGGGTAAACTCGACCTTTCCGTCCTCGTCGCTGCGCTTGCCGATCAGAATGGGGCTGAAGTCTTCGTTTCGCGTATAGCTCTGGCCACTGGCTTTTCTAGATGTGCCGTCAACCAAGGAAGGGATGGCGAGATAACTATCGTCTTGATCGGCTGCCTCTTGCTCTTGTATTTGTCCAGCCTTTTCCTCTCGTTCCTCGTCTCCAGGCTCTTGGGTAATCTCTTTTTCTCGGCTGACCTCGTCTTCTACCGCTTGTTCCGCAGAGGGCGCCGGGGGATCGACAGGGCTATGGCTACTCAGAAAAGATGCATCTGAGTGGTCGTCTTGGTCGTCCTCAACATTGAGCTTGTACTTGACCTCCCGCGGGGGCCTCCTAGGGCTCGGGCTCGGTGTGACCTGATTGTTGGAGAAGATGCTGTCCTCCTCCTCCTCCTCCTCGTCAGCGTTCAGCTCCTGTTCGGATTTCGCGGTATTCGTCGGGTCGTTTTGCGCTGGCGGGCTCGAAGGCAAATCGGTGGTGTCGTATGAATCTGCATTAGAGGGTGATTCGAGGTGTAGAGAGGCGATATTGGGGAGCGGCGAACTAGGCATAGGAGAGGGAGGTTCGAAATTGGGCGATGGAGATTCGAGATTGGGGGATGGAGAGTCGAGATTGGGAGAGGGCGAGTCGACGTCGGCATCACTTGACGGCGGCGGCCTGAACATGTCCTGCAGGCCGACAGCTGCCGAACTAAACAGGTCGCGCTGCTCGCCATATCCAAGCTTGCCGTGCACCAATCGTCGCTTCCACTCAGGCGTGTCGGATCGCCCCGGCGCGGCAGGCGTTCGCTGCCGGGCGTTCTTGTGCACCACGACGGAGCCCGTTGTTGAGGAGACGGAGCGCCCTACATGGCCTTTGTGCGACGACTTGCGATCCTTTGCGAACTTGAGCAGGCGTCTTTTGGGCGACTTGTTGTCCTCGGAGCTTCGATCGCCCTCGAGAATCGTCATGCTCTTGTCCTGCGGCGGCGGCGCAACGACGCCCGGATGCCTCCAGCGCGGGATGCGGCTCGGTGTGATTTTCGGCGACGGCGACGGCTGGCTCTTCTTGGTCGACTTGACGAGAGGGAGCGGCGCGGGCGAGGATCCTCGCTCGGACACCCAGTCCTCGGTCAGCGAGTCCAGCCAGGCGTGCGACGACATGGTGACGGCCGGGAGAGACGCTGCACACAGGGGACGAGATGCTCACGCCATAGATGGAGGTGCTGGTGCTGTAGAGATACAGGGAAAAGTCTATGCGGGGTCCGCGTTCCAGGCAGGGGGAGAGGCAGAGCAGCAGGAGCTGAGACTGTGAAGCCACTGGCGATGCGATTGCGCGCGCACTGCCGTCGGGGCGCGCAGAGGGAAGAAATACTCGGCGCAGGCGGGGCGCGGACACGGCCGAAATGGCGGCGTCAAATGTCGACAACGGATAAGATGAAGGCTGAAGATGTGGCAGACGGACGCATGGGAGCGCATGCAGGGGATTCGGTCGGGAGGCTTCGTTAACGGTATTACTCCGTACTTGTACATAAAAAGAGGGAAGCGATGATGCGCGACCTCTTGAAGCGGGAAATCAAAACAGGGATGTTCATTGGCCGGCCGAGTTGCCGTGCCAACTACAGCGGGGCGGACAAGTCACGTGCAGCTCCCGGTGCGGTGTGTACAGTACTTTGTATCTGAGAGCAGATGGAGCGAGACAAGGCTAGCAAGAGCTTAAGATTGCCGGAATCTCGCCAGTTGAGCTGTCATCTGGTTTGCGACCCATCAAATAGAGAGGTGCCTGTATTTTTAGACCGCAGTAATTCGAAGCAAACTCCTTAACATGCGTCCATCAGTATGTAGTATCCCTTATACATATGCACAGCAGGCACAGGAAAAAGGAGCAGATGCAGCGCAGAAATGAAGTGCTCCATGCATCCTGCAGCTCGCCAGCGATCAGGGAGGGATCCGCTCTTTACGCGCCGTCACGTGATGGCGCGGGACGCGTCTTTCGTCATGGGCGGATCGCGAAGAAAGCGGGCCAAGGTAGGTAGAGCTTGACTTACCTTAACTCGACCCAACTCACCTTGAAGCTTCACCACCCAATTTCCCACACTCCCCTTGCGTCAGCCACTGTCGAAGTGAGACGCAGATGAGGAGCTTCGCACGAGCTCTTGGCCCCGTGCCCGTGGTGTTGCGACTCTGATGCCGCCCGCATCCCTTCGATAGCCCGTTGATGCCTTAGCAACCATCACCATGGCCGCGACGCTGCGAGGGGGCTCCATCTACTGCGAGGCGGTCCTCCCGCCGGAAGACGTCTACTTTGAGGGATCCGAGGACGAAGACTACGACAATGCAGCGGAGCGGAGGAAGAGGTACGAGGCTGCCGGGCAGAAGTTTCTCTCTGGCAGCGTGCCATTTCTGCTGTCCGCAAGCTTGAAGGGCCCCTTCGACGAGGCATCCGGCTGGGTCAATCCGTGGCGGTCAAAGAATCGCACCGCTCATTCGCACTCTCGACCGGAATCCGCAAAACTAGGCGCTCAGTGCACCAGTCCAATGCGGCCTGCAACGTCTGCCTCTGCTTCTACCGCAACGCAAGCCATCGAGGTTCTCAAAAACGCCGAGTGTGCCCTTCCTAGTCCGGAAAGCCTTAAGCAGGCTCCCTTCACTGCGACACCTTCACGGCTCCGAGGCAAAGTCGCGGATGAGGATCGCTGGGGTGATGGCATGGCGTCGCTTACGTCGACCAAAGATGACACTGACCCCTGGATGGCGAGTTCGCCGTCACGGAAGCTGAAGAAGAAGAGATCCAAGTCGTCAATTGGCGCGAACAGCACATCAAAAAAGCGCCAGAAAACTGAAACAACAGAGATTGAGACCCAAACTCCCACCTCAGGACGTCGGGCTACGAGGTCAAATGCCGATGAACTACGCACAAACACCAAGGCTGACATGCGCAATTCATCCATATATGCTCATATTCGGGAGCTTACGTCGAAATTTCCAAGGCAAGACCTATCGAGCGACGATGAGATTGCTTTTGATGACGACGACAGCGACGCTTTGCTCACCAGCCAATCAGTTCCTTCATCCTCTGCAAATTTGGTTTTGTCGCCATGGAAAGACTCGTCCAGCGAGGCATTGCGGCAGAGGCTGAATCCACACTCATCCTTTTCATCCCCACCGCGTCGGTTGGGCTTGGCCGGAGCGCTGTCTCCTGTCTCCATGTCGTCGGCACAAACTCCCACCAAACGGACGGCTCTTTCAGCCTCCTCACCCGGCCGTTTGCCGTCCATGAACGGATCATCCGCCTCTAGAACTCCAACGAGGACCTTGCGCTTTTCAGATATGGATATGCTCGACATGGACGGTGCTGACGGCGACAGTGCTATTGGCAACACGATGGCACCAGAAACTCAATCGCAGGAACAGGAGCTCCCGTCACTCAGACAGCTTGATGTCAACGACGTGAATCATGTCAATGGCACTCCGGATCCAATTTCACGTGCAGCTACCGCATATCGACCTGATTGTGAAGCAACCACATCCCGCCACGCACAGGATGATTCTATACTCGGTCCAAAAACCAGCCCCGGAAAGCTCGATAGTCATCTCAAGCCAATCCGTGCTACGCCACCTCGACAAGTGACACATCCCGTGATTTACGATGACGCCAAAAGGGTCAACCGCTCGTCTCCTGGCTCTAGTATTACAGCTCCATCAAGTTCACAACAGCCCGCTGCGAGTCAGAACGAAGTCGCCAAGTCTCCCAGCGATTCCAAACTTACAAAGACGAGCAAATTCCCGAAGTCGTCGGCACTTCAGTCGTTGAGCCCTCGAAATGGTAGAATCAACTCGCGACCTGCGCTCAAGAAGGCTGTGCGGTCTTATATGTCGTCACCACTCAAACCATCAACATCGAGCGTAAACAGATCTTACTTGCACAAGGAAGACGGCCAGCTGTCAAAGGAGAATGTTGAGACCAAAGACGCAAATGAGAGCGCGTCACTGCTGACAAGAAGTGTCAACATCTCAGCATCACAGCCTGAACCGGATGAAGTACTTGCCACCTCCACTCCCGAAGCTGATCCTTCAAAGGCGAGCGCTATCCTGGAGAATCATTCCGCTCCTAAAGCTGAGTCTCCAAAGGCGGACAAAGTTCAGCAGGGTCCTTCGGCTCCCGATGCTGCAGCCCCATTACTCTCCCCCTTCGGCCTTGCGCCACCTGGTATCACCGAGCCTACAGTGATGGACGATACAGTCCAGGGAGCTGGGCAGTCTAACGTACCGGAATTAGTAGAGCCAAGCTTCATCCAAGAGGAACTTCCAGCACAGTCCGAGTCTTCTATCCCCCTGGCAGACGCGGGTCTCGGCACGCCTGAAATGCAAGCATCCGAGGACACGTCAGAAAACCCAGATGTGTCTGACTCAACAGGTCCTGCGATAGCTAGCCATACCCCTACGCAGGAGCAGCAGAAGCAAACGCTCGGCCCTATCGACGCCGCCAAAAGTCCCGTCCTACCCCCACAAAGCGTCGAGACGCATCAGTCGCCTTCTGAAGATATGCCTCCACCTTCCGACAAGGCGTTCAAGAGACCATCCACGCCAGAGCCGCAGTTTGCCTTTACGTCCTTTTCGTCATTCATGTCACCTTCTCCCAGCCATCGCCGCCAGGTCCGTTATTCTTGGGATGGGGCTCCGAATGGCGTCGGTCCTACATCGCGAGGCATCCTCCTATCCAGCAAAAAGGGGCCGTTGACAAGCACAGCATCCAAGAAACGGGTCTCCTGGGCTCCTCTGCCGCATGAAGAGACGGCGAGCACCGGCGAGGAGACTGCATCAGAGACGAACACGTCATCATCGCCGTCACGAGGCAGGGACCGAGCAGTTTCACCACCTCCACCGCCGTCTACCAGCCTCGCTTCTGATTCGCTCGAAGAGAGAGACATGAATTTCAGCCACCACTTTGCTGCCGTGGCCGACCGTACCAAGGGCACACAACCGCAGAGCGCACCAACCGCATCGGGAGACGGATCCTACGGCCCCGGCATGGAGACGACCGTCACTGCAGCAGAAATCGCCAGTTGGACTGAAGTCACAAACAGCCCCAAGATGATTCTGGAGGAGGTGGATAAGGGGGCGGCAAAGTTGACTGGCGGATGGGATGGCGGTGAGGAAGCCACAGATATTGTGGAGGACATATTCAACGAGATGGACGACTTTTTGCAGGTCTGGGACGTCGACGCTGAGCTGAAGGAGGCGCGAAAGGCAGACAAAGCGCGGGCAGCTGGCGAGAAGAAGCAGGATGAAGGCATGCTGGAGGCTGATGCGGGCATGGCCGTGGACATGGACATGACTTCGCAGTTTTTCTTCTGAACACTGCCTTCACATATCGAGGAATTGCTGCTCTGTTCTTCCAACTACACGACACTACAAGAGTTATGATATCATCCGATTGTCACTGAGCATAGCGTGCCGATATCCGTCTTTACGACGTCCTTTCTGTCTGGTTTCACTTTCTTCTTTTTTGGGGTCCGAATATCTGGTCATTCTATGAGAACGGGTTCTTTCTTACATGTACATTATGTCGAACCATACCAATGCGAAGATGTAATGCCAGATCTTCTGTTTCATAAGTTTTCTACCTACGATTCACCACTGTATCTCAAATTCTGTGGGAGAACATTGGGTTTCTCCAGCTACGTGGGGATGAGAACCCACTCCTTCTTCTCCTTTTCCTGTCTCTAGTGTATATTCTTCTGAAGAACTCAAAGACGACTGGGCTCGTGATGGAGCTCATTTCTTGCGGGGCGAGAAACGGGCTTGCCTAGGTAGAAACAGAACGTATGGCATGCGAGTGTACATGAGGGCGCCTATGTGCATATAGTAGGTAGGTAGGGCATAGTAAGCCTTATGAATACGAGAGAAGTGTTCACGACACAAATATACCACCATTTATTGTGTTTTTGGGGGCTTTTTTGGAACCACTGGAAATTGGTCTTCATGATTGTAAGATACCGGTGGTTGTGACTGTTGGGACAGGTGCTGGAAGTCCATCGCACCCGCACCCATCATGGCCCCCTCCCGCGAAACATCGCCAATGATGGGTCGGGCAAGAGAACGACCACCAGCATCGCATTCTATAACCTCATCCATTTCAGCCCTCGTCATTCTTCCACCTTCTTTACTTTCCTTTGCTCTCGTTCAAGAAAAGGCCACATCGCCTGTTAGGTTCTCAACCGTCGCTACATCATAATTTACAGGGTAAGTCAAATAAGCACACATGAACCTACCTACATATGTAACAAAGCTAATCTGCAAGCCTCCAATAGGCAGAGAGACGGCATCAGTCAAGTTCTCACTTACATCAGATACATACCTACTAGGGTATCCAACATCAGGGCAGAAAAGGCCGAGACAAAAGCCTGTGCCGTGCATATGCCAACAGCACAACAAAGATCGTGACTAGACTTGAATTTACTTTTTTTCTTGCAAAAAGGCCTGCAGTCTGCTGCAGTTTGTTTCCCCCTTGCTCCGGCAAAGGCGGCTTTTAGTCCAATGAGTGTGGTTAGACAGAGAACGTGGCTTGCTTTGCTGGCGTGGACAACGCTTCATCCGAGGGGGCCCTTTTCATCTGCTTCCTTTCTCTCCTGCCTGTCTCACTCTCCGCTCGCCGCTCTTCATCTTCTCCCAAAGGTGGCATTTGATTAGGCTATACTTGGCCCGGCCTTACTACCTACCTACCTCTGTGTCCCCTACTCCCTCTTTCTGGGCAACAAGGGGTCCTGTCGTCGGGTAATGTAGTAAGAAGAATCGTGGTGGGCGAATGTCACCCAGTCGACGGGAGAATCTGTCGAGACTGACGCATGCGTGTAAACCACCGATATAGAGCCCGGCTCCCGTTTTCAGAAGCTCAGTCTCTTGAGAATTGTCACACATTGGAAAGTCGGCTGTTCATTGCAACCGTGTGTGCTTCGTGCAGGCAAATATCCGAGTGAAACTCTACAGCGAGCAAACGCTTGGTGACGTCGCGAGCGGTACGAACCCGACGAGTGCAACGGCATCCGACCCCAAGAGGGCGCAATCTGTTACGAGATGAAGGAGGAGGCGCCATATTCTACTATTGGCCAACGCAGATCCCCCAACCGGCTCATTTGACCTGTCCCCTTTCTCCAGGCTTCGGGGGCTGCGTAGGTTTCGGCCGGCCTAACCTTAACTGACATCCAGTGGCATCTGAGGGCCTGTGTGGTGTCGTTGTTTACTTGCAGTGAAACGACACTCCCCTCGAGTAGCTCGTGAGCCCAACTCCGTCTCATTGGACTCCGTACCTCGTACGCAAACGCCATTTGCTCAAGAATGATATGCGTCCTCACACAAATAGGAGACAGCGCAACTCTGTCCACCAACGCCTCACGTGGTAGAGGCCATCAAATGATTTGGCTGTGTAGTCCGCCCACGTGCCCCACGAATCGCTTATCTGAGCCAGACACCAAGGTCCAGATGCCCTGGCTCTCGGTAGCCGGGATGCTCGACGCCTGAGTGATGGCTGTTCCTGACTGCCTAATCCGGCTCCAAGGAGAACCGAGCGTCATGGCCCTAGATGGGCTTGGGATCCCTGTTTAGATCCAGGAGATTGGGGACACCGCAAGTCTGGTGGAACGTACTTGGCATGAAGCCCACGGCATGAAGAAAGCTTGTGCGTTGTCCGACTCGCTGAGCTTCAATTGTGTGACGTGCATGATCCGAGGATACGTAACGATGTGCGATGCTGAAAAGGCATACGCCAGTCAGGCACTGGCGAGGCACACGTGGGTGAGGGAAGAAGGCGTCGGTGAGCTCGGCAGCTTATGGAAGAAATCCAGGCATGCCGTTTTGAGTTTCATAAGGGCCGTCTCTGTTCTGGCTGCTTCGCCAGGAACGTCGCTGACGCAATTGCCCGCGAATGGTTGAGCAAGATCTGTGTCGTGCTCATTCGCAGGCTTCTCCGCGAGTGAGCAGCTGGTCTGGTTGCTCGGCAGTGATGAGGCATGACTGCAGACGCACTCTGCATTGCGACTGGTAACGTGGCGTCACCGGTGGGCTCGCCTCGAGGAGCAAATGTACTGGTAGGCTCTGCAATAGCATGTCACAAATGTCGTACAACATGATAAGTAGGGCTGCATATTGGCCGTCAGTTTGCATTCCATGTCCGTTGTCCTTGACTCCTGACGGCGTGCCCCGGTCGTTGAGCTTGCAAGATTGTTCGTTCCAGCTACCAGACTCCGGGGAAGGCCTGGCCTTGCCGGGCAGCCCGTTAACCAACCTCTTTGTCGTCGGTGAGAGAACAGGCCGTAGGTCGGACTGATGGGCGTCTTTGCCTGTCCCACGTGGGCTGGAATGACGTCCGGGCTTCTGGAACACGACGGCAGGCGGTGGAGTCGGCAATAAGCTTCAGGCCCCCGTGCGTGCCATGAAAACTGCTTGCGTTTGATCACGCCCGAGAGCTGTTGGGAGGGCGCGGAGCAAAGAAGTGTTGTTGAAGCAGCTTTCCCATCTTGCTCCGTTCTTTGTGAAGCAATGCAACGCATTGGACTCGGCGGAATGCCATCGCAACTGCGGGTCTGAAACGGCGAGAATAGAGGCAAAGCCGCCAACAACGAATCATCGAAACAAATCCACGCCATTGGGCACCGGCGCCGTCAAGCCACGTCTGTCCTAGTTTGCTGCAGTCAACTCCCCCAAGCCCAAGCCAAGCTGGGTTGCTATCCACAGGTATTAGCGGCAGTTGGAGAGAACCTGAAGGTGTAGCACTAGCAGCTATAATCCTCCGTACCTGGCGGCCATCGTGTGCCTGATAAGCTTTCGAAGCACCTTGTGCGTTATCTGCGCGCCGCTCGATGCCCCGTCAGCAAGCCGGGGATGGGGTTCGTATCACAGCGAAGGTAAGACAAGGGCATCGCAGTCCCGCCAGGCAGCGCCGGAAGTGGCCCAGGATTCCGCGAGTGCTAGCGGGCTCGTCTGGCCTGGAGCGCCTGCTGGCGAGCACGTCGAAGCCGGGGAACACGGGAGAGCGTCATGATTTGCTCGTGTCTTGGTTTGATTTGCGTCGTGTTTGTTGGGGGCTGGCCGAGCTCAAAGGACGTCGACTGTCGCTCCGCAGACCGGCTGCATGAGCCAGATGCCGGCCTGTGTCACGGCCAGCAGCATGTCTCTCGCTTGGCCCTCACCGATGCTTTATCTTTTGCAGGTGGGTTGCAGCTTGTTTCTCCGCGTTGTGTTGCACAGGGCGTTGGAGAGGACGCCCCGCTATCAGGGCGGTGATGGGTGAAGCTTGATAGCGGAGTTGAGGGAGTGAGTGAGTGCCTTAGGCAGTAACAGCTGGAGCTGTGTATCAGTGGCAGAGATAAGGCAATGGAAGCGACTGGCCTCGATTGGATCCATTGATTGATGTCTCTTCTGGATCAATTCACTGCCATTGGCCTTATCGGGGTTGTTTCTGGCCCTTTGATGGCGGTGCATCTTGACAGCATTCAACCCTCAACTTCTTACTGTACTTGCCAGGGAGTAAGCAAGCCCTCCGATAGAGGCTTTCCGCCGGCTCTCCTGAAGTATGACGGACGGACAGACAGGCTTCAGAACCGAGCTTACTCTCTTGAATCCCTTACGGCACCTCAGCAAGCAAACTTCCTGTACTCGCACTCAGCCCCTTCAAATCACCTACGACATACACCGAATCCAATCAACGATGCATGTCCATGTTCAATTCCAGGACTGGGTTAGATTGGATGCCTCAATCCAATCCCGTCCAATCCAATGGCAGAATCCCTCCCAGCGGTCCCTCACTGGCCAATTCGCGCCTTACCATGCACCTGTAGCGCATTCGGGCCACTAAGACCCCGCAGCCGTGCCTTGTGCCTCAGCAGCCGCCTCTCACTGCTCTCATCTCGAACATGAACCCACGACGGCAGCGCAGCGCCCCGCCCCTGAGCAGACGTGAGTTTGCTCCAGTCTGAAGCTGCGGCTAGTCGCCGTCATGCAACCTCGAACGTGCTGCTTGGCGGCGGGGATGATTCGGTGCGAGGAGCAGGAGGTAAGAAGGAGGGAGGAGTGCCTGTAGCATTGAGCCAGCCCAGCACTCTCGAGCGCCTGTAGCAGAGCCCGTAGCAGAGCCCGTAGCGCCGCCGTCGCCCTGTGCCTCCCTGTAAACTCACTGGACCGCAGCATCGCACATCGAGGGCCACCACATGTACAGGGCATGTCGGGTAAGGTATGTGCGTCCATGCGCTAACAGCCCAGGGCTCCACCCGGCGGCGCGCAACTGAGTTCCCCCATTCATCCATCCTGAAAACCTGGCAAACCGCCTCCCTCCATTTTCAATCCCTCCGCAACCTCCAGCTCACGGCCTGCCACCACCCGTCTGCCCGCGAATCAATCCTCCCACGCAGACGCTCTGCCGCGCCAGATGTCCTCCCCATGTCCAGCTCGCCTTCTCACGCCGAAAATGCCGCACCTGCTGCGCTGCTGATCGCCCACGCCCACGCCCACGCCCAGCCCCATGTCCAGCGCCAGCCCGACGAACAGCCGCTCCCGCTGCACGACGCCGACGCCGACGCTGCTGCTGGTGACGCTCCCGACGCCGCAACCCCAACGGGCGATACCATGGGGGCCAACGCCTCTGCTAACAGCAGGGCAGATGCCACACCCCCGGCCCCGGACAGCGAGGCCGCTGTCGCTGCTGCCAGGGAGGGCCTGAACTCAAACCTGGACCCAGACGGGGGCCGCAGCCAGAACCAGCCGGATGGTAGCGGAGCAGACTCTCCCTCATCTCGTCTCCCAGCTGCTCCTCCTGTTCCCTCTGCTACTACGACCGCTCATATAAAGACTGCCCCTAGCGCCGCAGCCCGCCAGCGCCAGCAGGGCCCTTCGCTGCTTTCACAGGCTCTGGCATCTGCTCGAGGCATCCTCCGCACAAACTCATCCCCTGACAAGTCGACGAGGCCAGCGCCTGCTGCCAACCCGGCCTCTGCTACCCCGTCGGCCGCCGATACGAGGCCTGTTCGGTCCTCGCCCGCCACTCCTTGTGCAGAGGCGCGAGATGCATCAGACTACATCGACGTCGACGGTGCCCTGACGCGAGGCGAGCCGCAACCCGCCACAATGGCTACGACGACGACTACCATCACAGCTCCTACGATCCCCATTACCGCTTCTCTTCCAGTGCGAGACCGCGCCGGTCCTGCATCGCCGTTCAAACCCGAAGTCTTATCTCACGCCAACGACATGCTCCTGGAACACCGCGAATTCCTAGACCGAACTCGAGGCAAGACTCCCACATCACTCGACCATGACCCCACGCCTTCGACAACATCGCATCACGACCACCACTTCTCCCGCTCGTCGAGCCCCGAAGATTCGGTGACACCGACCAATGGTAGCTACTCTAGTGCTGTGCTATCTGCCGACCACTCTACCGACGCAGGAGACGAAACCGATTCACAAGGGTCACACCGCGAACATCACAAATTGACTGCCGTGCCAGAGAAGACGGAAAAGATATGGTCCATTGGCTCTGGCGACGGGAGCGAAGAGGATGGCCTGGTGGAGCAGTCGGTTGCCGAGGCCATCGCCGGGGTGGAACACAATGCACGCAGTCGCAAGTCCAGCTACAGCTTGCGCTTCTTCAAGGAGGGACTGCCCCCGGACGACAAGCCGCGGCGCAAGGATACCAAAGCCTCGCATCGCGACAAGCATGTGCCGACTATTGACGAGGAGCCCACGAATATAGCCGAGAAACAGTCACTGGAGCAGTGCAACAAAGCCGGCGGCAAGGCCACACAGGCAGAAGACACAAAGTTGCCGGCAAGACTAACAACTAGGACGCAGTCGTTCCCCGCGGCGGTGACTGACGAGCGGCCCATTGTTGCATCACCGCTCGAGGAAAAGAGCTTCGCTCTGCAGCAGAAGCAGCAAGCGGAACAAGGTGGCGAAAGAGGCTCGGCGCAGCAGTCATCATCCGCTCATCATAGCGAGCCAAAGCTGGAGCCACCGCTTCACCCTGAGGTGGGGCCGGCGACGGACCAAGACGCCGAGGTGGAGAAGCCGCGGCCGTCACATGACTCCGAGGTCGGCGGTCCGCAGCACCACGCCGGCGACAGGGATGCACAAACGGGCACGGCTGCGGGCGCAGAGTCCCTGGCCGGCGCCGCTGCCGAAGCCGAGGCTAATGCTGATACAGATGAGCCGGCAGTGACGCAGAGCAGCACCGACAAGGCCGATGCCCGTGCCGATGCGAAAACCATTGACGCCGAAGCCTGTGCCATCAGCGGCAAGGTCCATGCTGACTCCGATGCAGACACCGAAGGCGATGGAGACGGCGAGGCAGACGAGTCTGGAGAAGAAAAGATTTCGTCAGCCGTGTTCCATCCCCACCAGGAGCTGGACGATGGCCGCGCAAGCGTGAGTGAGGGCAGTGACAACGACGCGCTGCGGCGGCCGCGGTCGCGCTCGCAGACTAAGAGTCACCCGTGGCTGGTCAAGGCCGACGAGCCTGAGCCCGAGATCCAGAGTAAGGATGAGAGTCCGTATCAGGTGTCGCGCGTTGCCTCCCGTGAGAGTCTTACCTCACGCCGGGCAGAGGCCCCGGCAGAGGCCTATGCCCCGACCGAGCCTGCCGTGGACGAGAATGAATTGAATCAAGCCACCCCTACTCCCAAGCCCCGAGCTGTGACCCATCATGAAGACCATGTCCATGAGCACCAGCATCACGCGCGCCGACCGCTGCAGGCCATTGAGCTCATCCCCTATAAGCACCAGGTCGGCGGCCACAACACGCTGTGGCGATTCTCTCGCCGGGCCGTTTGTAAGCAGCTCAGCAATCGAGAGAATGAGTTTTACGAAACAATTGAAAGATATCATCGTGATTTGCTGCCTTTTCTCCCTCGGTATGTCTTGACCGTTCCGTTCACCACTATCGGGCAGAAGTCCTCGATGTCGCGACCCTTAGCCTTTTCTGCTTCTGCTTTCGGACTGCCCCGTTCCTGAAGCAATGCGACGCATCACCCTCACCCACTCCTGATAGTTGTCGACGCTAACATGCCCTTTTCTTAGGTACATCGGAGTGTTGAATGTTACATTCCAGAGGAAGCCTCGTAGAAAGAGCACCGTCAAGAAGGACGAAACGGCCGATAAACGCCAGCTGGAGTCCAATGGCAGCAACGAGGCTGGACAGACGACGGCTACCCCTTCGCGGGTCATCAGCCAATCGCTCTCCAGCTCCAACGTTCCCATTCCCACCGTGACATTCGACGACAACTGGCATATTCTTCCTCGCAACCTTCTCCAGCCGTCACCCGCTCTCGACTCGTCGCATCGCCGTAGCGCGTCACTCAACAAGGCTTCGTCCGCGGCGCCCCTCTCGGCCAAACCGCCGGTGCGGCCTACCATGGAGGAGCGTCCCAATAGCTGGGGAGCAACGACTGTGAACAAGCGACTGCGCAACGAGGTGTTCAACGACGCGTTCTTGAAGCAGCCCATCGAGGTCCAGAAACATCGACGCCCCTATCAGCGACCTGTTCCTTCGCCGACTCTGCAGCGACTGCTCCGTACAAGCAACTCGGACCCTAGCCTTGCTCAAGGGGCCAAGGCAGAGAGCGGGCATCACGAGGCCAGCCCTCTAAAGCCATTGACGCCACTTGTACAGCAGAAGAGCGACCCTGGGGCCCAAAGCGATCAGCAACCAGCCGAGCAAAGAGAAGACCCAGTCGAGGTTAAGGACGTGACGGGTACTAGTGCTCCCGAACCGGAGACATTGACAACCAACCCCGTGCTGGCCAAAAAGAAGCGCAGGTACTCTGGAAGCGGACTCAGACGCAAGCCACAAGATGTGCGAGACTCAAGGGGAGATCTCAAGTATTTTGAGGAGGCGGATGACGTGGGTTACAAGGACGAGCAAGGCAATGGCGGCGACCGTGGCCAAGGAGACGCGCCAAAGACTACTGCTACCTCGGCCAACGACTTTCTTGAAAAGGTTGTCTCGGCTTCGACTTCCACCAATGCGAATACTACTACTGCCACCAACGCGAATACTACTGCTGCCACCAATGCGGCCGTCGCTTCGCAGGAGGATAAAGCTACGGCAATTCAACAGGCCCTGCAACATCCGTCGGTCGAGTTTGCGCAGATGCCGGTCCTCCGACCCAACAATCCCAAGGAGGCAAAAACACAGCGCGACCGGGTGGAGTATTTCTTACTACTGGAGGACCTCACTGCTGGTATGAAGCGGCCTTGCATGATGGATCTCAAGATGGGAACCCGCCAATATGGCGTTGAAGCATCCCCTAGCAAGCAGAGGTCTCAGCAAGAAAAGTGCCGGACAACGACTTCGTACGAGCTTGGGGTGCGCATCTGTGGACTGCAGGTCTGGAACGCAAAGACGCAGACGTACGACTTTCAAGACAAGTATTTTGGTCGAAAGGTCCAGGCCGGCAAAGAGTTCCAGGCGGCTCTCACCAAGTTCCTTTACAACGGCGTCGACTTGCATTCGATCCTTCACCACATTCCTGTCATTCTGCGGAAGCTCTCACAGCTGGAGCAGATTGTGAGCGAGCTGAGAGGCTACCGCTTCTATGCCGCGAGTTTGCTCATGTTCTATGATGGCGATGCGTCGGATGAGGGCGGCGGCTACGAGACGGCCTACGACTCCATGACGGACGCTGCGACGGATACCGAAGAGACGGTCAGGAAGAAGCGGAACAAGCGTGAGATCGACTTCAAGGTGGCCGACTTTGCCAACAGCCTCACGCCGCTGGACAAGGTGCAAGACAAGCCGTGCCCTCCACAGCATCCCAATCAGCCAGATCCCGGCTTCCTCAAGGGGCTGCGCAGTCTGAGGAAGTATTTCCTGCAGATTCAGCGAGACACGAGAGCCGAACTCGGGCTTGACCCGCGCGGCTGGACCTCATCTCAGGGCGGTGATGCCACCTTGTCTTTCGACGACGAGGAAGATGAAGGAATGATTAGCGTATAACCTGTCTTCCATACGAGTAAGCTGGGCGTGGTACCGGCTTACCATTTACCTTTCCTTTTTCTTTCTTTTAATTTGTTCATTTTGTCTTCGACTCCATGCCTGATCCATCCCTCTTTTGCGCTTCCTTTCCTTCCTTCTGAATTACTCTTTTTGTTTTTTTGGACGACCTACTATTTACGATTTTCCTTGTCTGCAACGACATATAACAGGCTGAGTGGATGCATGATGATTTTATTATCATTGCCTACGCTTGAGCGAATGACGACTACTCACGAAGCCCTCTCGCAATGCTGAGCATACCATTTACACACTGTCCCATCTTCCTCTTACTTAAACTCTTTTCCTCTAATTAATTCTCGCTTGTCGTCATCATGGCCGGAGGGGGATTTTACAAAACAAAACTCAATTATGTCTTCACGCGGATCAGGGGGCGACGCAATCCCCGGCTTTGCACTATCATGCCATTGGCCTCTAGACGGACTCGCCAAGCGTGGAATTCAGACTGTCTTACTATGGGCTTATTCTTTCTTCTTTCTAAATGCTTCAAGTCTTCTTGGCGGACAGGCGGATGGATGGCACGGCACGGTACGGCACGGTATATGGCATGGCACGGCAACAGGGCGGATACTAGGGGCGCAGGTTCTCTGTTTCTTTCTGAGCATTGGCTTTTTTCGTAATGGGTCTGATTTCGTGGCTGCTTGTTCTTCTGTAATTTGTGTTTTGATATGGTTTTGTGTGGTTTTGGAACGGGACGAGATTGATACTCTAGAGTGGTAGATAAAATTGAATTGACTATTTCTGATGATACATGTGCACTTGGGCTGGTGAATGTTACCAGAGCTGTCCTGAATAAGCACTTGATAAGCTGTCCAGCATCCTGCAACTGCGTGGACCAGGCAGGTTACAACAGTATTCTACCAGTTGCCACTTGTTGATAGTATTTCATGCGACTGTAACTATACTTTTAGTATCGTGGCATATTGCAAATTGTATGAAGAAGGTTATTCGAGCCTGCGTATAATCCGTTTAGATATAGATCGCTCGCTTCTGAGCGACATGCATAGACAGACATGGATCCTTTCTCCGCATCTTTGGTGCTGCTGATAAGCTGCAGCTCACGCACTAAATGTCGTGGAGCATCAACTCCATCTCTACCCTGATCACGAACAGAAACATCAGAATCGTCCAACTTGAACATCGTATTATCGCCGTCATCGTCATTGGATACTTATAAAAGATAATACACTCATCACATAAAAGGAGAAAAAAAGAACAGGAAAGATGGGCGCAGTCATATCCCACCTTCGCAGCATCTACAACACCGCCACGGCCCTCCTCCGCACCATCTCCGCCCTCAACGCGCGATACGGCGCCCTTTTGGCGCGGGTCCACGCGGGGCCGTTTACGCCTGTCGAGAAGCCGACGGAGTCGTTTTGGATGCGGGATCCGCCTTTTCCGGAGCTTGGGGATGTGGTTTGGGATGGAAGGCCGTCTCTGTCTTCTGTTGCTGAGGATCGTGAGGGAGGGGGTGAGGTGGAGGAGGAGGAAGAAGAGGCGGATGTTGTGGTTGTGGGAAGTGGGATCACGGGTGTTTCTGCGGTGAAGACTATTCTTGAACTGTCTTGTCCGTCGACTGAAGGAAATAGTGACGACGGTAAAGAGGACCAGGAGCTAAAGAAAACAGCATCACCGAAGATCATGGTCCTGGAAGCACGACAGCTCTGCAGCGGCGCGACGGCGCGGAACGGGGGCCACATCAAGTGCGCCCCCCACGAGGAGTTTGCTCGTCTGCGAAAGACGCTCGGCGAAGAAAAGGCGCGGAGAGTCGTGCGCCTGCAGATGAGGCACCTGCCCGCGTTGAAGGAAGTTGGCGAGAGGATGCCGTGGGGGGAGGTGAGAGAGGTTGAGACGGTGGATTTGTTTCTTGAGGGGGTCGATTTTGAGAGGGCGAGGGGGCATGTTGATGGGATGAGGGAGTGGTTGCCGGAGGTGGATGTGCATGTCTGGGAGGCGGAGCAGGCGAGGAAGAAGGTGAGTCTGAACGATCTGATGGGATTGATGAGATTTGATGTATGAGTGATGATGCTGATGTTGGAGGTGGTATGTGCAGTTTGGGGTTAATCGTCAGGTCGTTGGCGCGATATCATACCAAGCAGGCGCTCTGTGGCCATATCGTCTTGTCACGAGCCTATGGCACGACCTCATGACGAAGTACCCCGGCCTCACCATTAGCACACACACACCCGTCTCATCTATTACCCCCAACGCCTCCCCAACGCATCCCTACACTGTCCATACTTCCCGCGGCAAGATCCGGACGCGGCACGTCCTCCACGCCACGAACGCCTACACAGGCCATCTTGTACCCTCCCTGCGAGGCTGTCTGACAGGTGTAATTGGGCACATGACCGCTCAGAAGCCAGGAGACGGCTTTGCCCCCGTGTGTCAGGGCAGGCGGTCGTGGTCTATGATGTACGGGACGGGATTCGACTATGTGACGCAGAGACCCGATGGAGAGGATGGGCAGCCGGGAGAGCTGATGCTTGGAGGGGGATTGTTTCGCAGCAAGGAAGAGGGGCTGGATCAGGTTGGGGTGTGGGACGATGGGAGGGTGGATGCGTTTCCGCTGATGCATCTCAGGGGGAGCATGGCGACGATATTCGAGCCGAGATGGGGTGCTGGAGGGACACTGGAGGCTGCTTGGAGCGGGATCATGGGGTTCACGGGGGATATGCTTCCTTTTGTGGGAGGTTTGCCGCCTGGCGTTGGGATTGGGAAGAGGAGGAATGTGGGTGGTGTTGGGGATGGGTTTGGGGAGTGGATTGCTGCTGGGTTTAATGGCGAGGGCATGGTTTGGGCATGGTTGAGTGGTGTTGCGGTGGGGATTATGGTGATGGGGAGGGAGGGGGATGAGTTGTATGAGGGGGAGGGACGGCCGGGGGGGAGGTTGGGGGAGTGGTTTCCTGTGGAGGAGGTTTGTGTTGATGGGGGGAGGATGAGGAGGGCGAGGATTGAGAATTTGGCGAGTGAGATTTGAGGAGCGAGGTTGCTGATATCGGGGTCTAAGATCTTTAGGGGGGTGAGATTGTGTGATATTTTGGAGGTGGATTTGGCTCATGGCTTGATGTTTGTGTAGAACATTTCAGTTTTGATGGATAGACTGGGAGCCAAATAGGGTGGGACATTGTCAGTGAAAATATACACTGAGATTGAATTTAAGTATTCCAGGCAGCATAATCAATTATATCAACTTGAGTTGGTATATCTCAGTCATTCCCAAGGACAGACCACGATTAGGCAGTTCATGCCCCTTGTTGGGACAGCGACATAGATATTCGTCTGATGTGTTCCAGCAGTAGCCGTCTGGGATGCCCCCTTAACCTTCGGACGGACCTTACGCAAGTCATCAGTCTAAGGATGAGCATGGCTCCTGTCGTCTTCTCGGCACTTGAGACTATCTACCTAGATTGAGTGAAGCAATTCAAGAGATCGTCTCCTTTCTAAGTGCCAGTACTGAATCTTCGTCCTTGCTACATCCCTTTGAGGCGGCTGGATCATGCGTGGCTCAACTGTCGAAGGGAGTTACACTTCTCTTACGATCTTGAAGAAGGGTCACGACACTGGGCTATAATAGCAGAGCAAGACAGATAACCGGAGAAGGGAACGGAAAGGGGCTTATGGTTAATCATGGGCAACCAGAGAATAAGGGGGAATAAAGGAGAAAAAGTGATATCACAAATGGAGGCCGATTAAAGCGCAGTAATAGTAGACAAACATAGTAATCATACTCTCAATATGAATATTCATTGCTTTAGTTCACATTATTGGCAAGTGAAGACTCTCAAGCTATACAGTACTCTTCGGACGTCTGGTTATAATGTCCCAACAACCTTGACCGATTCACGAATCTCGCACGTCACATCGGAAATGCCGTGATTCTCCAGAATCGTTTTGCACTGCATAGCAATCGGATGGCCGTCCTCCCGTGAAAGCGTGCCCGACACAACGGATATCATAAGAGTATCCTGATATTTGCCGTTCAGCTCGATTCCCAAGAGGTCAATCGCCGTCACGCTGGTTGTCTTGACCGCGTCCAGAATTTGGCCTCTCAAAGGCGACGTGCCCTTCCAAAAACGCTTCAACAGCGGGTTCCTGAGTGGCCCAAGCCACTTTATATCCAAAGGATCAGAGCTGTCGTCATCGCTGGATTCAGACATTCGAGGTCCTTGCCAGACTTGGGTGCTGGAACGAGCAACAAGCCGAGGGTGTGAGGCCAGCCCATGATAGTAGAGCTTTGCCTCGTCTTTGCTGGGGGCCTGCATTGCGTTGTTGAGTCTTTTGCTTGCTGAGGCTTGTGGCACTTGCTAGGAACTGTTGGTGGTATCTGACTTGGGTGCAGGGCCGAGTGAGCTTTTGTTTCGTCGAAGTGGGAGGGAGAGTGGTACGCAGATTCGCAGGGGCCATCCTGTCTTTTATATAGCAGTTATGGGCAGGACAGCGTGGCCTGATAGAGCGTCTACGCTTGGCCGTTCATAGGTAGTTGGAGGAGAGAATTGAGGGTTCCATGCTGAGTGATAAGGTTGGTGTTGGACTACGGTCAAGCCGGACGGGACAAGCAAATCAGAAGAGGAAGCTTCTCAGGGGGGGGTTTGTGCCAACTTGAGAAGGTTAGCATCAAGCAGCCCAAGTATTCGCCCAACAACTCGACTTTAGTTGAGTAGCTCAAGGTTCAATGGCTTAGCCAAAGAACAAGAAAAAGGGGGAAAGTATCCGGCTCGCCTAGAACTCAGTTCCAGCTTTAGTTTAGCCTTTGATCTCGACTTCAGGCCAGATTTCGTTTCAAGACGAGAAACTGGCAGGAGGGAGCAGGCAAGGCAGGCTGAAAGTAGCCGGCCGCCGAGAAAGTAGTAGACTGAAGTTGATAGAGAAGCCAGACGAATGAGAAAGCTGCCGAGCAAACAAAAGCAAACGTTGGAAGCGAGAGAATGGCTGAAAAGCATATCTTATAAGGCAGTGATCCGGATATGGGACACCATAGTTTGGCCAAGAATCTCCAGCTGCTGAGAAACTCAATAGAGGTCGATTCCAACCAAAAGAAAGAACAAGGTCCAATAGCTTGTCAATTGCCTTAGTCGTGTACCCTTTTCTGCAGACGTTTTGGGCGGTGGTGTTCCTCTAAATCCTTCGTCTTTTAGGTCCATGACGACGTCTCTGCGCAATACAAGGTTGAGATCGTAGAGTAAGACAAGTCAAAAGCACTTTCTGGTCAAAAGAGGGTGAGGTAAGGTGCAGTAGACGTTGAGAATACTAAGGTAAGGTAGTTTCGAGGAGGCAGATGGGAAGACGGGAGTCTCTGTCTCATTGATTGTAGAAGTAAGATACCTAATAGCACCTTATAGAGAAGTCGATGTCTCTAGCTACCAGCTCTAAGCATCGCTACCTCTATCGAGTGGAATTTCTTGACGACTTCGCCGATATGGCTGGATATGAAATGTCCTCTGTTTCCATTGACTGTAATCTCAGTGAAGCTTGACAAGCAACAAGGTACGTACCATCTGGTGGTCAACCCAGCATCACACTAATCCAGCCTTGGAATAGCCCGATTCACCCCACAATGTGCCTCCATTCTACAATACAACAACAAACAGCTTGAAGCTCCGCCAAAGCTCCGACCTGTCCAGCGTCCCTGCAGCTGCATCTCCAGCTTCACCAGCACTTCGAAATGTCGTCGCAGGTGGACGCCCGACCGCCTTCCGGCTCGCCTCAAGGCACCATCGTCTTCTTCCATCCGGACCTGGGCATCGGCGGCGCTGAGCGGCTGGTCGTCGATGCGGCGGCTGGACTGCAGGAGCGCGGGCACCACGTTGTCATCTTCACCAACCACTGCGACCCGAGCCATTGCTTCGATGAGTGCCGCGATGGTGAGCCCTGAGGAGGAAATAGTGAAGCATACGCCACTAACATACTCATTACCATCGTCTAGGCACCCTCGATGTCCGTGTTCGCGGCGCGTCGCTCGTCCCCATGTCCGTCTTCAACCGCCTCACCATCCTCTGCGCCATCTTGCGCCACTTCCACCTCCTCGTCCAGATCACACTCTCCGGCGAACTGCAGCGTCTAGAACCCAGCGCATTCGTCGTCGATCAGCTATCCGCGGGCCTGCCCCTCCTGCGCTTCCTCTCACCCGATGCGCCGATTCTCTTCTATTGCCACTTTCCGGACCTCTTGCTTGCGCAGGGTCGTCAGTCGGTGATCAAACGACTCTACCGGGTGCCCTTCGATTGGATCGAGGAGTGGTCTATGGGCTTTGCGCAGGCTGTGGCCGTGAACTCGGAGTTTACAAAAGGCGTCGTTGCCAGGACGTGGCCGCGACTGCAGGAGAAGGTGGACACCAAGGTGGTGTATCCATGTGTTGATACGACGTTGAAACAAGACGAATCAGCCAGCGAAGATGTTGCCTTGGGTGATGGTGACTACAAAATTATCCTCAGCATAAACCGATTCGAGAGGAAAAAGGACATCGGACTGGCTGTCAAGGCCTTTGCGGCCATTCCCGAGGCAACACGCAAAGGAGTCCGTCTCGTCCTAGCAGGTTCGTGATGTCTGCCATCTCTACTTTACTGTCGCTAAATAGAACAGGCGGCTATGACCATCGGGTTGCCGAAAATGTCGAATACCACGCCGAACTCGAGCAGCTGGCTTCTTCCCTCTCGCTTAGCCACCACACCGTCACATCATTCGACGCCTCCTCTCCATCTTCCATCCCGAGCGATGCCTCCGTCCTCTTTCTCCTCTCCATACCCAACTCCGTCAAGGCATCGCTCCTTCGTACAGCACGCCTTCTAGTCTACACGCCCTCCAACGAGCACTTTGGCATTGTTCCTCTCGAGGCCATGCTGGCTCGCGTGCCCGTTCTCGCCGCCAATACGGGTGGCCCCGTCGAGACGATACAAGATTCCAAGACCGGCTGGCTGCGGAACCCTGACGATGTCAATGCCTGGTCCAATGTCATGAGCGATGTACTGAGCATGCCCGACGCTGACCTTCGCCGGATGGGTGCTGAGGGTGAGGAACGTGTGCGATCCCTGTTTGGTCGCGACAACATGGCCTTGCGCTTGGAGAGATCGATAGACGAGATTCGTTCCAAGAAGCACGCTCGTCCATCACTGTTTATCCCTATCGGGATACTTGTCTCCCTGGTATTGGCTGCACTCGCAGTCTATATGCAATCCTCATGAGCGTTTCCATCTTTGTCTTGATCGCATTTTCTCGCATTTTCCCTTTCTGCTTCATGTATACCAATTTGAGGACAATTTTCGGCTTTCAAATGAGGAAGCAAATGATAGAACACCTATAAGCACGTGGACACGCATAGAGATAGACATCTTCACGAGAAGATCTGCACTTTTTGATACGTTTGTCTTTCCGCTTACTTTGAAGATGTTTTTCGTCACTGGAGAGTCCCTTTTCAGCGACGGCGGGCGGGCGGTGAACCATGTCAGAACGTTGATGCAAAGTATCGTACCTTATCTTCATTCGCCTGTCCTCTCTCCTCCTTTCACTCAACCCCACACTCTTCACCTTCTGTCATATGCACTTCCTTTCCACTCTACACAGCTCGATGCATCGCACGGCAAATCAGAATCAGAGTTGCGCATCTTTCAGTTCCGTCTCAGCCGCATGCGCGCTTCTCCTCAACAATACCGACGCTTCCTGCCCAATCAACGGCTCTCCTCCATGTCCACCATCCTGCAAGAGTGCATATTCTGTCTCTTCTTGGACAAGCACCAACGGTGACGCCCCGAAAATAACTGTCCTTCCACTATGCCGCCTGGCCGTGAGAATGCCGTGGCCATTTACGGCTAAGCGGCCTGGCGATGACAAGCAGCCCAATCTGTGTGGCATCTTCTCCTCACACGGACGCAGCCCAACCGACCACGCAGTCTTAAAGGGCCAGTCCCAAAGGGCCTTTGCTCGCTACTTGATCTCCTTGCTTCATGAAGCCCTGGCCCGTATGTACTCTGGCAGTCCTCGACATTGGCAGCAGCTATTGGCGTCCAAGGATTCACTATGCGTCTTATCAACACCAGCACATTGAAGCTGGAGGAATTCTCCGAAGAGGACGCTCCTCCTTATGCGATTTTATCCCACACCTGGGGGAATGACTCTGAAGAACTCACATTCCGTCAAGTTGTCAATGGGGAAACCGACAAAGGAAACCTTGGCTCAATCAAGCTGAGGGGATGCTGTCGACAGGCCCAGAAAGAAGACCTCGGATATGCTTGGATCGACACCTGCTGTATTGACAAGACCAACCTCGTCGAGCTCAGCGAGGCCATCAACTCCATGTATCGATGGTACAATCGTGCTTCCGTCTGCTACGCATATTTGTCCGACGTTCCGGATAACGACGATCCCCCGAGGCCCGGATCCAAGTTCCGGTCCAGTCGATGGTTCCAGCGAGGTTGGACTCTGCAAGAGCTTCTAGCCCCGAAGCATCTGCGGTTCTACAATGCGGAATGGCGGTCGATTGGCACCAAGGGCACCATATGCACTGTTATCAAGAACATCACTCGCGTGCCGCAGCAATACCTACTCGGTATCGCCAGTTTACATAGCGCGAGTGTTGCACAACGCATGTCATGGGCCGCGCAGAGGCGCACAAAGCGAGCCGAAGACATCGCATACTGCTTGCTAGGCATCTTCAATGTGACGATGCCAATGATTTATGGAGAAGGAGGCGAACAGGCTTTCTTCCGCCTTCAGGAACAGATCATGAAGACCACGAGGGACGATTCCATCTTAGCATGGGGCCTGAGCGATGGGGTCAGCAAGCCTTCCATGAACGATAGCGCTCAAGTCATGGGGGGTGAAATATTGGCAGTCGGCCCGTCCTCGTTTGCAAACTCTGCACAGATTGTCGCCCGGAATTACACGTCCAGTCCGCTGCACTCGCTCGATGTCTTTGGTGGGAGCGTCCGCGTCCACATGCCACTACTTACCACCTCTGGCGGCGAGACGTATGGGTTACTCAGCTGCGGGCCTGGATCCAACAAAGAGCAAGTAGTCGGCATTCCCCTTGTTAGGGTCGATTCGGGAGCTTCCAACGAGTATATTAGGCCAATGGGACGCCCTTCAGTACTGCAGCCGATAACCGCAGCCGGCTCCCCGCCTGAGCTTATTCACATCAAGAGAGACCGCCAAAGAGATGCATCCGCTACGAAAGACCAGCGGTACTGGATATACGATGATGATTTGTTTGCCCAGCTGAATCTGACGTTGGTTGCCGTGGAGCCTCCTTCGTGCTGGGACAAACAAATGAATCTGATTTCTGCGATACGCTCCGACGATGTCGTCCCAGACGCAATATTGCTACGATTCTCCCATAGCGAAGGAAATTTCGTCATGATGCTGGAGACAACGCCGGCGTCAAAGGGTGATCCGCAGTTCCATCTGGTGACCTGCAGCAGAGACACGCCATTGCCGCAGCTGGCAGAGAGTCATAGAGTCATCTCGTCCAAGGCCTCGGGAAGAACCAGTGCCAGCAACGGGACTCTCCATCTGCGGATTACACTGGATCCTGATGAAGAGGGACTGATATCCATCAGCCCTCACCCAATGGACACGCCGCCGGATGTCACTGTCGACGTGTCTGAAGAAGTGGAAAAGTGGAATCTGGTTGCGGAATTCACGCAACTGCTGAAGGAGAGGAGACAGGAGAAAGAAAGGGAGGTAGAGCTGCACGCCAGGTCCAAGCTCCACGAAGATCGCCTACATCTGGCCAAGAAAGAGCGAAAGGCGGTGGAGGATCAGATAAAGCAGCTCGAGGACAGAAGAAGTCAGCTGGTTGAAGAGGAGAACGAGAGTGCCAGTGAGGTCCATGCTCTTGAGAAGCAGCTGGCAGCAAGCTTAGAGATACAGGAGGAGACTTCCGTTGAAGCGTCCCGGGCATTCAAACGGCTGGCAGATCTACGGCTCTTTGAAGACCTCGAGATGGGCAGCACACTATTTCAAGAAGCGGAGACGCTCGGAGATGCTGAGGTGCTGAAACTGTTTAGTGACGAGGGTCTTGAGGCGGTGTTGATGAGCAAGTATGGAGCATCGTTGATTGCGGCGTCCAGCAGAGGAGACGTCGACATGGCTGCGCAGCTACTCGCCATTGGCGAAGCCGACATTGACCGCAAGGACAGCATATATGGTCGGACGGCGCTTGGTTGGGCGAGTGCGAACGGCCACGAAGCTGTCGTGCAGCTGCTCCTCGAGACGGACAAGGTGGACGTCAACACGACAGACAACAATGGCTGGTCGCCTCTGCGCTGTGCCTCAGAGAGAAACTATGAGGGCATCATTCGACTTCTAATTGATTGGGGTGCCAGGATTGGCTGCCAAATGACAATCCAGTGCCAGACTGACATCGTCTCGTCAGTGGCATCCTCTCACGGCTCAACGGCTGCAGCCTCAGGGTCGCCGGAAGATCATACCAGGATCTGGGATAGCTCAACAGGCAAATGCCAGGAAACTGTCGAGAACCGCAACATGGGTGTCTATTCAGTGGCTTTCTCGTTTGACTCAAAGATGATAGCTTCTGGGTCAATGTGGGATACTGTCAAGATTTGGGATAGCACAACCGGCAAGCGGATACGGACTCTGAGCAGTAACAGAGTCGGTCAGATTCTTTCGGTGGCGTTCTCAAATGACTCAAAGCGTCTGATATCTGGGACACGTTATTATTTCAACGACACCTGGGATCTGAGGACGGGAAAGTGCTTGAATTCATTCGGAAGTTCAGGGGGCCAGCTGTGTGTTGCCATCTCGCCCGACTCAAGGCTTGTGGCATCGGGTTTGACTAATAATACCATCAAGATCTGGACGACGACCGATACGGGAAACAAATGCCTTCGGACGCTGCAGGGCCATGATCGAAGTGTCCAATCAGTGGCCTTCTCGCATGACTGCAGATTCATAGCATCTGGATCATACGATGCTACCATTAAGATTTGGGAGGTTGAGACGGGCGACTGCTTACAAACGTTGGAAGGGCACAGTCAGGGCGTTAGCTCGGTGGTCTTCTCGCACGACTCCAAGATGTTAGCTTCTGGGGGGGCCGACAAGACTGTCAATATTTGGGGTGTCTTGACAGGCAGTTTCCAAACGCTCCAAGGCCATCGTGACGGTGTGACCTCGGTGGCCTTTTCGGACGACGCAAGGATGCTAGCTTCCGGGTCCAGCGACAGCACCATCCGGCTATGGGACGTCACAAATGGCAATTGCCTACAGGTGCTTGAGGGTCATTGTGACGGGGTCCTTTCAGTGGCCTTTTCGCATGACTCAACTCGGTTAGCATCTGGTTCGAGCGATGGTACTCTCAAGATATGGGACATCTCCATCTTGCTTACCATGCTGTCGCCCAGCGGTGTCAACTCGCCAACCGCTCCTTTGCGAAGCTTTGATCGTCGCCCAAGCCTTTCAGAGAGCCTCCACAGCGCGGACGGGACTATTGAGTTTGAGTGGCGACGGCGCCCTAGCCGTTCAGAGAGTCTTCACAGCGCGGACTCTTCTCGTCGCCCTAGCCTTTCAGAGAGCCTTCACAGCGCGGATGGTTTTTCATCCGTTGAGCGGCGACGGCGCCTCAACCAGGACCCCAGGTCTTATGAATTGACGGACTTGGAAAGGGAGGGCCTGGAAATGGGCCAGGAAATTGCCAACATGCTAAAAGCACGAGACAAGAAATCGACAGACGACTTCACCAAGGAGGACCAGGAAATTGCCGGCATCCCAAAAGCACAACACAAGGAATTGGAAGACGACTGGAACAACATGTCGATTGCCGAGGTCCGCAGAAAAATAGCACGAGACAATAAATCGGACGAACCCCCTGCACGGAAGAAAAAAGGAAAGAGTTATAAAAGGCCGGCACGAACCCTAGATTGAAAATAGTCGGTCCGAGATACTTCTGAAAGATGGACCGCACAAAGGTGCTCCGTATCGGGTCTGCAATCGACTAACAGGAGAGACTACGTCAGGCCTGGATTGACGTATCCAAAGCGGAATAACCGACGGTTCAGGACGTGGAATCGAAGACTAAAAGGTAAAGGGAGAGTTGAGGAGCAGCAGCAGTCCCAGGGATCAGAAAGGAGATGCTCTGAAGGCTCTCTCAGTGGCACCTTATCGAACAGCAGTGCCATACATCAGTTCACCAGTTGCCATCATGACGTGGCATACCTAGGTATGAATAGAGAGCCCGTTGAAGTTATTGCGTTCATCAGTCCATAAAGTCATCATGTTACATATACGTGTATATCCAGCATCGTCCCTCTCTTTAATTTCCCTTGCTCCCCTTTTCCTCATAAAACTCCTGCACCCACTGCTTCACATTGGCCACCTCGCTATCGAACACCTCCCTCACGCCCTCACTGGCATTCCTGTTCCTCACGAGCATATCTCCGCAATGCGCAGCCCCCGGCACAACCCACACAGGATGCTGCTTCGTCGACTGGAGCGGTCCGCCCGGTCGATCCACGGCCATGACCGTCGCGGGCCGCCAGGGGTCGTACTCGCCGGCGGTCCACGCCAGGCGGTGCGTGTTGACGTTGTACCATCCGCCGGTGGCCTTGTTGACGCGGTACGTGGTGGCGCCCTGCGCGATGCCGTACGTATACTTGCCCTCGCGGGGGAAGAAGAGGCCGCACTGGCGCTCAAAGTAGGGCTGCGTGACGAGGCGGGAGACGAGGTTGCCCAGGCCGCGGACCTGCCACCACTTGAAGCTGTGATGGGAGTCAGCACGAGAACGCTCTTTCCAACGGGGGTAGTGATGGGGTGGGAGTTGGAACTTACGGCTCGTTGCAGAGGAACCACATCCATTGGCGGTTGGCAGTGTTGGCGGGGGTGAGGTCGGTGTAGAGGGGGCTTGTGGCGTTGTAGGTGTCGAAGCAGTCAGTGTTGTTGATGCCGGTCCAGTATCCGTACGAAGCGCAGGCTGTCGATGGTTAGGGACATTCCAAGGGGGATCCAAGTGATGAGATACTCACATCCAGGCAGACTGAGGGTGGTGAACCACTTGGCGTATCCAGCCAGCGCCTTTGTCAGACCAACGCCGTTCGGCCCCGGAAGGGGAGCAGTGCTACCCGGCCATTGGCTCTATCAAGCAGTCAGTTCAACTGTCCTCTTGCAGGAGGCATTCAGGGGGGCCGCCACTCACCTCGACGTAATCGCACATCCGATCCGTCGCGCTGTACCCATCCGAGAACAACACGCTCTGCCAGGTATACAGCCCACTGACCAACGCCGCCGCAAAGTCATCATCATGCTCCAAATCGCCCAGGTTGAACGACGCCTTCAACTCATCCTTGGCCTTCTGATCGTGCCCCAGCAGGATCCCATCGACGTACTGGATGATCTTTGCGTAGTCCGTCGTGCAGTTCTGCGGCATCGCGAGCTTCACCTGCTCAAAGTACCTCCACAGGGGACCGATGGCCTCGACGACGGGGCTGGAGCACTGGTACGCCCAAAAGGTGCCCGGGGCGAGGTCCTGGACCCAGGCGGCGAGGGCGCCGCTGTAGGAGCAGCCGACGAGGACCCAGGGGGCCTTGTCGGGGGTGCTGGTGCGGTTCTGGTCGAACGGCAGGACGACGTTCTGGGCGAAGTAGACGAGGTCCTGGACGGCCTGCTCGAGGGTGAGGTAGCGCATGTTCTCCGTCGTGAGGCTGTCAAAGGGCGAGCTCTGGCCCCAGTAGCGGTGCTCGATGATGAGGGCGCCGGCGCCGAGCTCCTGGGCCATGACGCCGGGCAGGGTCAGGTTGGTGGTGTAGCGCTCGTACCCGTCCAGCGCGCTCTCGTTGGGGCCCATGAGGATGATGGGCGAGCCGGGCCCGGCGTAGAACTCGTCGTTCCAGACGTAGCGCTGCGAAAAGGTGCCCAGCTCCGGGTGGTCGTGGTCGATGAGCTGCTGGAAGGTGCCGTAGGTGGGCGTGCTGTTGGCTGCGGCTGTCGAGGCGAGCCAGATTTTGCCGTGGACGTCGACGTCGGGCTTGGGGGGCCGGAGGTCCTGGAAGATGAGGGCGGAGGCGGATCCGGCGAGCAGCAGGAGCTCTGCTGCCGCCGCGGCGAGGGACCACATTGTTGACGAGGATCGTTGGGCTGAGGATGGTTGAGATGAGGAGCCACCACAATCCCACTGACACTTGAGGTTTTCTGTGTCGGGCGCCTTGATCAAAACCTCTTCTCCATCTCAGGGGCAGAGACGGAGGCCGAAGCCTGGTTTATATACTCCCGCTCACACCCCCCTCCCCATCACAACTCTCCGATCCCGACCTGGCCTTGTGAAAAAGAACTATTGCATCCTCAGGGTCACATCGTACAAAAAGGCGCCCATCTAGCCTACTCTCGTCGCCAGAACAAAAAGTACCACGGCATGGCAACGAATCCCTGGACCAGCGCCTTGCCGAGTTCTACATAAACGGATAGTGTCCGGGGCTGTGGGGGCCGGGGGGGAGCTTACCCACCGAGAAGGAGAACAATGCCGAGATGGCATCTCGCCGTCCCGATCCCTGCCCCTTGTTTGGGGGCGCGCGGCCGCTCGTGTTTGCAGGTGGTGTTTTCTTTGGACCTGGTGTGTGGCTGCAGAGCGGTAAGCCTTGTTGGTGAGTAGACAACTTTGTGGTGAGGTAGGATTTGGTGAGAAGGGGGGGGGGGATTGTGTTTGTCGCAGCCTTGGAAGTGCAAAGGGCTTCTACTAACTCCCATGGGCAAGGCTGACTTGCATCGCTATAAGAAAGAGGTAGCAACGAAAGCCTTCTCAGCCGAACATGTGGTTCCTATACGAACAAAACCCAGGACAGTTGGGGGGGCACCTGTTTGTCCCCCTCCCCCATTGTTCCAACAGAGTTGAGTTGACGGTTCTTTTTTTTTTTTTTTTTTTTCCTCTCGACTTTTGACAAGATTGTCAGCTGCCGGTCTCCGTTCAACTCAATTCAAAAGATCCCCGTTCCCGCATATAACATACATGCCGTTTTTGCGACCTTCCCGATGGGGCATGATTTGCAGAGCCGGCCCCCTGCCGGCCGGAGGCTTTTTGTTTTCTTGGAAGAAACGGATCTTTGTAGTAGCACATACAAGTACTCGTATGTAAGGAAATCAAAGGGAAAGCCAAGTGAGCACTGCTGTTTTGTTGGCAGCTGATGAGCGGCGGATTTGGCCGGCTGAAGGAGTGTAAGGACTCTTTGATGTTAAAAGCTGAGGAGTTCTTTTTTTCTTTCCGGGAAGAACACATGGGTTTTTTGGTGTTCGCGATATACTTGTACAACTGGTCAAGTGAGTTGGGGCTGTTGTTCATGCGCTGCTATTCTGCGAGTTGCCATCTTTACTTGCATCTCCAATCATATTTCCTGCTTGCTGCCATGGTTTGTTAGTAGTAGCTCGAGAGAAGTCGCTCTTTTTTTTCCCCGTTTATTTCGTCTGTGGAGGTTGCGGCGATGGGGGCTTTAGAGATCACAGGGCCTTTTTGTGTGTTCCGGCTGGCTGCATGCATTGCGCATGGCCATGTAATATGTATCTCGGCGTCAGCCATGAGCAAACAAAAGGCTTCCTATTGTCCCTTATGCGCGCAGCCGCCCTTGTTAGCTGGGCAGAGGCAGAATTTGTTTTACATGCACGTTCTTCGGACACCCTTTTTTTGCAAGGAGTTCAGCTTTGTTTACATAGTGTGTCTTTTGTATGCTGTTGTATGAAAGTTGCTCTAGCCCAGCCCAGTCCAGTCCCCCCTTTTTCGCTGCGCATGGAAGAAGCACATGCTGGTGCCTTGACTTCTATAAATGTGCATCCAAAGCTTCCCAACTTCCCACTCATGCCTGCAGGGTAGACTGCACCCACTTCACAATACCTCCCTTGGCGATGATTTCCTGGACATTGGGAGGCATCGTGCCCACCTTTTGCACCCAGGACGTGCCATCCTGCTCCGTAATGGTGACCTGAGACCGGCGGACATCCCATAGCAGCTTCCAGCCCGTTCGACGAGTCAGAGGCTTCTCTGCGTCATCCTTGTACGCTTCACGAAGCCGCTCGACCAGTTTGGGAATCTCAAGCCCAAGGAGAGCATTGTTGATACCTGTATCGTTCACGTAAGCTGGTGCCTCAAGTAAAGGCAGCAATACCTGCCAAGGGGACTTACTGTTGCGGAGAAAGATGGAGCTGAAGCTGCCGGCAACGACGAGAGGAATCTTGTTGGCCAGGATAGAAGTAGCAGCCTGTTCCCTGGAGGAACCAGAGCCGAAGGTATACCCGGCTACCAGTATATCGTTTGGTCGAATAACATTGCGGAAGTTGGTATCGTAGTTCTCCATGCACACCTCGGCCATCTGCTCTGCCGTCATGCCATCCTGGTATGTATATTTTCCGGGATAGATACCATCAGTATTGATGCCGTCGTTGTCGCCTGTTGCGGTTAGCAGAACAACTCATATTGCGAGCACCGACCAGCTGCTTACAGAAAACAATCTCGCCCTCGATTCTCTCGGGGAAGCCTGGTACAACATCCGTCAAGACCTCGTCTTCAGCAGCTATTGGGCTTGCTGTTGCCTCGGCGCCTCCTTCAGCGGCGCTGATCATGCTCTCCATCTCGCCAATGAGCTTTTCAAAAGCATCTCCGGTATATCGAGCCTTGTCAGCTACATAATCACCGGTGCCCTCGCCGATAATGACCTTCTCAACGCCATCAGGCTTCAAGTACCAGTTAGGGGAAGCGATATGGCCTTTGATAGCACTGGCGGCAACCACCTCGGGGCTGGCGAGATAACACAATGCCTTGGGGCTGCCTAAACCAACGGGTCAGTGCCAGCTTCTAACAAACAAGTAAAAGCTCGGGGGAATTTACCCATGCGGCCTTTGTAGTTTCTGTTGCTTGCCGATATGCCCACCTCGCCTTCTTCCAGCAAGCCCTGAGCGAACGATTAGCAGATTCATGTGTAAACAGAGGGGTTTTCGGATACCCACACGACCCAAGCCAATGCAAGTAGCACAGCCGGCGGGTAGAAGCTCGGCCCCAGACTGGACAAGAACCTGCCAGTCACCGGCTTCCTCCGACATTCGTTGTTCAGCCAGAGACGCCGGTGCAAGATAGAGCTTGACCCCGGGGTGGATCTTGGCAGGTTTGCCATCGGTACCAGCCTCGCGGAAGACGCGAGCAGCAGCTGCAAAGTCCGTGCTCCTGCCGTTGGTGCAACTCAAGAGATAGGCTTTGTCAATAGCGATGTTCTCAGTCTCGAGCTTTGCCACAGGGGTTGCGACATTGACCGAGTTGGGGCCGGCGACCATGGGTGAAAGAGTAGATCTGCTTCGTTGTTAGAATGAATGAAACGGAGTGAGCGACACAAGTGCGTCTCTTGCGTACAGATTCAGATAGAATTCCTTGGCATACACAGCACCAGGATCAGCTACGGGAGAGTTCTCCAGGAGCTCATCAATCCGCTCATGATTGATACGAGACTGGGTAGGACTATCCGTAACTGCTGCGGCTGATGCCCTGGCACGGTACCAAGAAACAAGCGTGTCGTCGACGGGGAAGAGTCCTGATAGCGCCCCCCATTCGCAAGCCATGTTTGCGATAGTCAATCTTTCCGAAACAGGGATGCTTGCAAGCGTCTGCTCAGACCCCGTGAACTCAACGCACATGTTCAGCACATCGGACTTGAGAAAGGCACAGAGCGCAATGATGACATCTTTGCCTGTGACGCCGGGCGGCAAGACGCCTGTAAGGGTGACTTTTGCAATCGGCGGGACTTGCCAGAAGATGGTCGAGGTCGCGAGAATACTCGCTGCATCGGAGCGAACAATGGCGGTGCCGAGACAGCCGATGCCTCCGTATATGGTCGAATGGCTGTCACTGGCAACTATCCCGCGTGTGAGTGGCCGATGAGGAGATCCTCCGAGAATGCAGGCAACATACCTGTAAGTGTTCCTGGCCACGCATAACCTTGCTCAATCATGATTTGATGGCCAATGCCAGTCTTGGCAGGATCTGTCCCAAGTCAGCTGGATGCTTGGGAAAGTTGAATCCTTCGGAAAGCGAGCATACAGAAATCTATGCCATGCTTGTTGGCAAACTCCTCGATCAGACGATATTTGCGCAGATTCTGCTCAGAGTCGTTCTGCACATCGTGATCAAGTCTGGGATCGTTAGACAGAGAGCATGTATACCGAGGTCAGAGGGCGAGAAAGGGGTGGCTCACGTCATGACGACCTGGCGATTATCGCTGACCGAGTTGGCGCCCATTTCCATGAACTTGGTAATTACAGGGAACGAGTTGTCGTGGGTCATGCTCTTGTGAGGTCTGGCAACATGAACAACCTGATGTCAGCTCGGTTGTCCAATGGGCAAACCAGGGCTAGATAGACTAACCGCAGGATCACATAGTCCCCAGATCTGACTCTCCTGCCTTGGCCGAGGCCAACTGCGTGACGTTGTACGATCTTCTCGGTAAGTGTCTGCGGGTTCGTTCGAGCGGCGGAGTCTACGAAGGATGGGAGGTCAATGGTGTTGGAGATGGTGTTGGATTGTGTCTGCCGGGCCTGTAGCCGTCGAGCACTGGTCGAGACATGGCTACGAAACGGGGTCAAGAGTTGCGAGCGAGGAATCGAGGCCCGGGCATGTCGCGTCGCAAGGACGGAGGCATTGAGCCAGATCGCCCTCCGCTAATGAGACACTGTTAGAACATGTTGTTGCAGGTGTTCAATATGAGATTGAGGATTGGTGGTAGGTAGAGCAACATACAAACACAGCCATGGCAGTTATGATTCCAACTCGTCCTTTTGCATGGTCAAGTGAAGTCAGAACACAGACGATTACTCTAGATGTTGCATCTCCGATGATTTAGCACCTCGAATTTTATTGCGGGGCGCGGAATTGTCATAGTCCCGCGCCGACCAATCATGGCATTGCTAATACACGGCTTAGGTCATCCAGCTGTTCCTGAGCTGCCGATGCCGGCTGGGGATGCGGATAACCTCTTCAACGTCGTCATCGGGAACGAACTTGTGACGAGGCCCTGCTGTTGCTGCCTCCATCTCTGCGAAACGTCCTCGGTGCTGGACAACGGTCCTTCGATTGAAAGTTGCGAGATTGACCTTTGTGGTGTTGAGGGCGGAAACAACAGACAAAATCAAGCAAGCCGTCAAGTCATTATGTGCCATCAGCTGACACGGTATTGGATAGGTAGGTAGAACCGCAAACCTCGGCACCAAACCGCGCCCTTTGCCTTGAACAAAGACAAAAAGCCCACCTCAACTAACCAGCAACCGGCAATCAACCAAATCCCCCCAAATCGGCGCTCTCCGTTGCCTCATTTTACATAAGCCTACCTTATCGAACTTCCCCGCATAACGATGAGCGGTGGGGAGGCTAGAGACCTCCGGCGGCTTCTCCATAATGGCTTACAGGGGTCTTGAGATAGCTCTTCATGCTCTCCAGCAGTAGCCGACAAGTTCGCTGCTCTGCGGAGTAGTGCTTCATACGATGCCTATCAGATGATACGGAACATGAACCGATGCCCTGTATCTATCAATTAGCCCCGACATGCACAGTATCCGTATGCGCCCTCTCAACTCTTGTTGCCTCGCCCGCTACCAGCAACTCGACTTACACGCCGAGGTCGGTTCGGTCCTCCCAACCACCCATGTTCACGCTGATCTGGGTATCATCTCACAACGCGCGATATCGTATCTGGTCCCTTGACTCGCACAATCAATCAGAAATGCGACCCCATTTTCACCATCTAGAGAAACCCCCTCAGTTGGGAAGACGGCCCCGGTTCGAGGTTGGCCGAACGCCGGTGAACCATGGACGGCTATTATTACCTAGTATCTCTTAGTTATTTGATGTATCGTCTGTTTCCCCCCATGTAATAAACAATCTGCTCCCTTATTTCAGCTTTATTCGCTGTTTTCTCTTTCCCCTCTCTGTTTCTGATTTACCCTCCCATTGCAGACGTTGCGTCGTATTGTCATCTACAAAGAACAACCCCGTATGAGATCGACGCCCGCCTTGATAGAAGAGAATCACCATGAGCGAGGAGTATAGCAAGCATGAGAATAGCGATGACGCCCAGCTGGCGGCCATGGGTCATCAGCCGGAGCTGAACCGCAACTTTTCCACCCTGTAAGCCGATCCAGACAATTGCCCTGACATCAGCAGATCAAAGTCCGGTCAACTCACACAAACAGATCGATGCTGGGACTGGCCTTCGCCGTACTCAATGTAAGTCCTACCATCACATCATCCAAGGAACAAGCATCGAATCCAACCGACCAACCAACCAACAAAGACCTCTATGAACCCAGGACTAACACCTCCCAGTCTTGGACCGCCCTCTCCGCAAGTCTGTCCCTCAGCCTGACCTCGGGAGGTAGCACCGGAGTTGTCTGGGGTCAGTAACCACCAACTCGACACACCCTTTCCACACCCTCATGCAGGGGCAATTGCACATGTGGCTGCTGTACTTACTTGAATTGGGCTAATGCATATGTGTGTGTGTGTTGTGGTGTACAGGCCTAGTCACGGCAGGTGTATGCAACCTCTGCATTGCTGCGTCTCTAGCCGAATTCTTGTCGGCGTATCCAACGTGAGTCTTTTGAAGGGTCCAAGACGAGAGACTTGAATGGCTTGTCCTGATGATGGTCACCAAGTGCTGGTGGACAATACCACTGGGTTGCAGGTGAAGCTCCCTCCTCCTCATACTATCTACATGCAAGTAAATACTGACTTATATGTCAACAGCGAGTATGGACTTCCTCTCCATTCGATCGATGTCACCCACCGTCTCTGACAGCACCTCGCAGTCTCCTGGCCTAAATGGGTTCCCGTACTCTCATGGGTAACGGGATGGGTCAACGTCGCCGGCTGGGTACGCATCACACAAGCACTCACTTCATCCCATCCACCACATCCCGTGTCTGATAATCTTCACAGGTCGCCCTCGTCGCCACAAACGCTCTGCTATCCAGCCAGCTCATCCTCGGCATCATCTCCGCCACCCACCCCGTAAGCTCTTCCCCCCCTCCTCACTCAACTTGTGTAACAAGGTCCATCCTCTCACACTTCGGCTAGGACTACGAGCCGCAGCGCTGGCACCAGTTCCTCATCTACATCGGCTTCACCATCGTCTCCTTCATCATCAACGCATTCCTCAACTCCTTCTTGCCTCTGCTTTACCGCGGCGCCTTTGTGTGGTCCATTGGTGGCTTTGTGCTCGTTTCGATCACGGTGCTTGCGTGTGCTTCGCCAGACTATAACACGGCCTCCTTTGTCTTTCGGGAGTTTATCAACCAGACGGGATGTGAGGCTTCATCTCTATCCACCATCATGTCCATAATCTGTTCTAACTCGCTTGGATAGGGCCCGATGGAATTGTCTGGCTGCTTGGTGTGCGTATCTGGTATCCAAAAACAAGGGGTTGAGAGAGACTGACAACATCCAGCTCCTCCAAGGAGGCCTCGGTGTGACCGCCTTTGTAAGTCATCCTCACACCTCCCATCACCATTACTGAACGTTCCCAGGACTCCGTCGCCCACATGATCGAAGGTATTGACTAAACTCCCTCATCGATACGACACGCACTTGCTCACCATGACAGAAATCCCCAACGCCGCCCTTGAGGGCCCCAAAATCATGGTCATATGCGTCGCCATCGGCACCTTCACCGGCGCCATCTTCCTCATCGTCCTGCTCTTCGTGGCCGGCAACATTGGCGATGTCATCAGCTCCGCCGCGGGTCCTCTGCTGCAGATTCTGATCCACGCTACGAGCAACACCGCCGGCGCCATCTGCCTCCTCATGTCCGTTTGCCCTACAAGATGCTTCGTTGTTGTTGTTGCGGTGGAAAAAGATATACTGACTGTGGTATGAACAGGCTTCCGCTTGTGTGTCTCATCTTTGCAACCTTTAGCGTCATGACAACGAGCAGCCGCATGATCTTTGCCTTTGCCCGGTTTGTTTTATGCCATTCGGCCTCTGAAGCATAGCATAGATACGGGCTAACCCCTTGCCCAGCGACGGCGGTCTCCCCGCCTCCAGAGTCTTTGCCCGCGTCCATCCGAAGCTCGGCCTCCCCCTGAACGCCCTCATCCTCACCTCCGTCGTCGTCATCATCTTCGGCCTCATCTTCCTCGGCTCATCAAGGTAGATTTCTCCACGCACAATGATCTCTGGCCCGTTTCCATGAACTTACAAAAAGCACTCACAGCGCCTTCAACGCCATCATTTCTGCCTCCGTCGTCACCCTCGACCTCTCCTACGGCCTCCCCATCGCGGTCAACTGCCTCCAGGGCCGCCGGAAGCTGCCCGAGCGGAAATGGGTCCTGCCTAGCTGGTTCGGCTGGACGGCGGACATAGTCTCCTTGTCCTACATTGGCCTTACCACGGTTCTTTTCGTGTTTCCGCCTGTTTTGCCTGTTACTGGCAGCAACATGAGTGCGTCTCACACAAATTGATTTTGTTGATTCATTCTTTTGTTTGTTTGTTTGCTAACTCTCTTGTCTATCAGACTACTGCATCGTCGCGTTCGCCATCATCATCGCCGTCTCTCTCTTCCAATGGGTCATTGACGGCCGAAAGAACTTTACCGGTCCGCGGGTCAACCTCGTCAGTGGACAGGTCATTGGGGAGAACGCCACGGAGGTGACCAGCGTGGAAGAGGTTGCCGCTGGGAATAAGGAGGCGTGATTGTTTAGGGCTGTGTGAGGGCTTGAGCAGGATGGTGACATTCTTCTTCCTGGCCAATGATAAAATGGGAACCCAGAGCACCAACAGAGATCAGGATGAATTAAGAAAGTTCAGAATTTCCATTGGCTCTTTAGTCGTCCAAATCAATTCCTCCGCTACCTACGTATAAATAGATCAACTTGGCGTGGTTGTTAAGGGCTGTGGGAGGGCTCGAACAAAGTGGTAACATTTCTTCATAGCCAATGGGAAAATTGGAACGAGAGCAAATTATCAGGACGAATCAATAGAGTTTACGATGTATTGCCTCTGTCGCCTTTTTGTTCTGTCCAAATGGACTCATCCACGCTCCGCTACCTAAATATGAATCGCTTCACTCGGCGTGATTGTTCAAGGCTGTAAGCAAGCTCGAACAAAATAGGAGCATTCTTCCTAACCAGTGATAACATGGGAACCAGAGGTAAAAGATCAAGACGAATCAATAGAGTTCACAGTACAGTCGAATTTCTATTGGCTCTTTACTCTGCCCAAATCAACTCGTCTACGCCTCCTCTACCCAAGTATGAATAGCTCAACCTCGCTTAACCCTTTCCTGGATTCTCACAACATACAAGCCTTGTTTCTCTCGTTGCTCTCAGCCTTTGATAAGGAACGCCTTGTTTACGAGGAGGGGATTCAGCAGCAAGTAGTTAGACTCATCTACGCCATCAAATTGTAACCGAGTTGGCGCCTACCCCTATTCCGCCTGGCCTTGACAGCATCAAACTCTATTCTCACGATGAGCCTCAAACTTAAATCCAACTTGTAGCAGCAGCATGAGATCAGTACACCCTAGCCTGTGGTATAAAGGGGATGAACATCTCCCATGGATCTCTTGACAGTCTTTCACTCCTGCAATCAGTTACAGCTGTAGACACGCAAATCTCAAGATACTCTGCACAACTACAGCCCATCAACAACTGGTTACAACCAAAGCCTGCTTTTTCTTCTCTGAGCTTTTCTCCCACAAAGCTCGTCCACTGTCGACTCTCCCTCTTTAGAGCTCTCGATAGGATCCTTCTCTCTGCTCCTTCGAGCAAGGCCATTGCCTTCGACATCACCCTCGTCGTCGTTGTTCTGACCCGGACCATCTCGATACATCATCATCGTCGAGACAGCACCAGACAACATTCACAATGCCAACCATCGCAGCTACCAACCTGACCCTGGCCTCAGCGGCCCCCGCTGCTCCTGCAGCTCCCCCGGCTGCTCCTCCAGCTCCCCCATTTCCGCCAGCTCCCCCAGCCCCCAGGAAGTGGAAATGGCAATGCCACAGATGCGGCCGCTTCTGGCCTCTGTCCTCCGGCCGCCGCTGCCTCAGCACCAGGTGCGGCCATGAAAGGTGCACCCGGCTCGAGGCCAAGCTGAAGGTCAGGAGCTGCGGCACCCAATTCGACACCGCCGGATGGCGAGCCCACGCTCGGTGGCGCGAGCAAGTCGACGAGCAGAGGGCCGCCCGCGGCGAGAATGTCTTCCCCGGCCCGCCCCAGGGCGATCCGAACGCGGAGGACCTGGCCGAAATCATCGCCAGCTCGCCGCGCTGGGCTGCCAAGATGATAGGCGGCACCTACAGCTGCGACCACGACTGCGCGCGTGTGGGCGACTGCCACTCCAAGGCAGACGAGGTCAGGATTTTCCTGGCACGCGTCCAAGGGAACAACTTCGTCACCGATCGCCGCTTGACCAAGCTCTTTGCCAGTTACGCTCGCAAGCCGCTTCCCGAGAACCCGCCGAGGATTCGGAAGTCGTTTTCCCTGATGGAGAAGCAAATCATAGGCTACCACGAGCACAAGCCGTCGCGCCTCAACCCGGCCTGGAAGCCTGCAGATTACCACCTCTAGTCGGGTCTTGGGGGAAGCTCCACGCGATGAGCTTAAAAGGGGGCTGGGCTTCGTGATATGGGTAATGGTTGGGGACACGAGGATCAAGATTGGCTTTGGCTTTACGCCACTTTGTGTTTCTTGTTTTATGCTTAAGTTAATGTCTAATGGACTGCCCTAGTGTAATGCCTAATACACGTAAGCTAGAAAAGGAGTCGAACTCCAGTATTGTTACCAGTTTAATAAAGTTTTGTTCTTTGTGCCTGCGTTTGACTCTACCCTTGACATTACCTGTCCACAATTCGTCTCCATCTCTGACTTGATTATTCCTGCTTCTTCATACTCGCCATCTCCGCCGACCTTCAACATACTACAATCAAAACAATGATGACGAGGCAGAGGACAAGCTATGGTTCACCTTTTCCAACAAGGCTGCGCTCAAACCGTGTCAACCACTCCGAAGCCAGAAGACAACTCGAACTCCGTCCCAAGCACTGGGGAGCTTGAGATTATCTCCATTTCACCCTGAGACACCCGCTATGATCCTACAATTGATGGAGTTTGGGCATAACCATCCCTCATACTCGCCATTTCAGACCTGCCTCGCGTCCATTAGACTCGGCCCATTCCGACCCCAGGAGCAGGAGCCTCATATGCCAACTCAAGAAAATAGGCAGCCCGCCTACAGTTTCTGCCTCCGATATGATCCCGATTCGCCAGCCAGCTCAAACCCCCGACTAGAATTCAAAGTTTGGCGCTTTATGGCCCAAGATTCCAAAGCTGTCAGTTGACTTGAATTACTCGGCATCAGTTATAGTCCCTGTTGGCAAGGCATCTTTTGAAACTTTCAACCGGAAATTGAAGAACGATACCTCCATCAGGTTAAGAAAGGTAATGCTTCCGTTAGGGACGCGGTCCTCGCCACTACATATCTCTTTCTGACGACCTCCAGCATCAAGTCGATTGTTTTCCTACATCGCCCCTGATTCCTCCGACGCAAGTTATGTATTTCTTGATCCGTCGACCAGTCGATGTGAAAATAGCCATGGGTGACATTCGCTGCGTCCTCACCACCTTCCCCAGTCGAAAGTGGCTCATTCACCACCGTCGGGATGGTCGACGCCCTTGTCGACACCGCCACCTTCATCGGACAAGCATTTTTTCTGATGCTCTGCGCATATCTCTACGTCGCGCAGTGGCCCTTGGAGGCGTTGGCAACCGATGTCTCGAATCATGTTGACTACCGTCGCAATACGAGACGTTTTCCAGCCGAATCGGAATACACATCCATTGTTGGGGGGCCTCCTCGACTGGTTCTCCCAGCGTTTTCATCGCCTCAGTTCGAACGATCAGGTGTAGCCACACAAGTCATGTACTTTCCCTTCCTCTGGCAGCCAGGGGCATCGGCATCGGTAGACGAAAGGAGACTGGGCAACTATATACCGCTTCGGTGGCATTGCGGGTGTGCGGGAAAAGAGAATGGAACGGACAATGGATCCATAATGACTTGCGGGAGAGAACGATTCGGATTGCAGAGTACGCTTACCTATACCGCCGTTCGATCCCAAACTGATTTCACCTGTATAGGCCTTTTCCGAAGACGTACTGAAGGAACATGAAGACATCCCACTCATACGGACAGCCTGTCAGGATGGCCATCATGGCCGGAATTGAAGTTTGGAGTTACATCAGCCCAAGGAAACTCTGGTTGCCCACCGCAAGACAGCAGAGCATCCCGCACTATTCGACAAGGTCTTTGATAACCAGGGCGTACTCTCATGGCGTCAACAGACCCCTGACGACTCCCTCTGAATATCCAACAATTGGCTTGCTGCCGCATTCTATATCCCCACTATGAAGAAGCGGAAATGGTATCGGCGTTTATACGCTACCTGATGATGAACAGCGGGCAAGATTTAGTGAGAATCATAGCAGACTCGATGCCAAAGCTGCTCAAATAGTCGAGGGAGCGCTACACGTCGTACTACCTGATGAGGGCAAGGCCACGATTTACAAGGGCTATGGTTGGTGTCTTGAACGAGATTCGAATGACTCTACTCAGTCAGGCTATCATATACCACTTCATAACAGGGGACGCACAAGCACGTCTGTGGTATCATCATGTCACAAAGCATCTCATCAAGTCTCGCGGGTCTCATTATCGGGATGCAAGATCCAGGCATTTGATGAGGTAGCATGAGGAAACGATTTGTGGTGGATAGGTTTGGTTTTTGGAATCCTATTCGTTGATACAGAGCTCTCTTTCTAGTGACCGAGACAGGGGGATTGGCTGTTTCACTGTCACTCACGTCGAAGGCATCCCCGGACGGACTCGGTGATTGCCCGTGGGACTTGGGTGCAACGCCCAGCCAGTTAGAGCTGAGTGCCACCATCTTTCCCCTGCTCGCCATTGCCGTGAGCTCTGCATGAGACCTCTGGAGGGAGCATTTCGTGCCCCAGGTACATCTCCAGGAGGACCTTGAGGCTGCCTTCGGAGTGGAAAGACTCATCAGCAATAGCACCAGCGTACCTCGTCTGCCTGGTTAATGCTGTTATTGGTCCTGGGTCTCGGGTTGCTTTCACTCCTGACCTTGATTTGTCACTAGCAGCCAGTACATAATGGTAGCCATACAAGCATAGACGCTGTATGAATAGCAACGACAGGGCATGATTTGCCTTTGACGCTGTGTGCACACCTTCATGTCAAACTTGGACAGCACTTCGATCTCGATTGTCTCGACATCTAGTGGCCCAGGTAGAATCTACGGGATATTACTTGGGTACACACACCGGTGGAGGATGGTGAAGACACTTTACATCGTCGAGAGGGAAGAGGTACGACTGTAGATATGGTGGTCTACAGATTTCGGCTCCCTGAAATGTGTCGAGGGTGTTGCCATCTGTCGAGGTTGATCATTAGTTTGAATGAGCGGTTCGTTTGAAGTCTGTCTTTCCGTTGCTGTAGTCTAACTATTAGTGTTCTGACCAAGCTACTCGATCATTCTCCTCTTCCATCCATTTGGTCCAGGGTAGGATATCATGTCGTCGATGAACCTTGTTGCTGGGACATTTCAAGTCCAAGTCAAGTTGTATATATTCATAAGGCCAGCATTTGGAACTTGGGTTCACATGGAATTACAAGATATACATGTCCGTGTTTAGAGCTCTACGGGTAATTGGTGACAGTCAAGAATGGTGGTGCTCTAGGAATGAAAAAAGCGTACGAAACTACTTGGCAGTGCATGAATCACATATAAGGTATGCTAACTCCCGATCTGCCCAAAGAGACATCCATCGCTAGGCCATCGTCGTTCGGTAGCAGCCTCGTCCCAAGATGCCATTTCCTCAAAATCCGTTCTCTTCGAAAATCCTCGTATGTGGGAGCCTTGCTTCACCGACCTCTGCTGTTGTCTTGCTGTTTTGGTCGACACTGGGCAGCGCCACTATATCCACAAAGAGCCTCACGAACCGGTAGCGACAATCGATGCACACGATAAGAAAACGCGTCATGTCCTTTTTTTCTCCTTTTTTGTTTTAGATAACCCCAAGATAATCTTTGCCAAACGTCAGCCGCCCATTGAGCTGTTTTCGTCACCAATAACTGCATAACCGTCCATCTCCAAACATCGTCGAGCACCGTCAATCAAAGAAACCAAACAAATCAACTGTTGTACATGGCTCGCGCGGCAGGCAACAAGATCGACTAGAGGCAGAAGGACGACGGTGTAGTCCATCTGTCAGCCTCTTGTCCTTCGCGGCCGTGTGTCCAGAGCCTGCACAGCTGTCCAAACCGCGCCCGGTCCCATGCCCATTGACAGGTTTGGAAGTCTCTGCAGGAAAAATCAGATAATAAAAACTTCCGTATCCGCATTCCCCAGCTCATCCCCAACAAGGACCCCGGGATCCGAACAAAAGGTATTCAAAGGCATTAAAAAGAGCGAGAGCGATTCGTGCGCGGGAGAGGAGAGAGGTAAATCGAAGGCGTTTACGCCTCCAGAGCCTTGGCCTTCTTCTTCTGCTCGACCTTGAGGAGGAGGGCGCGGTTGATGTGAGGCAGCACACCACCGAAGGCGATGGTAGCGCGGATCAGCGTATCGAGCTCTTCGTCACCACGGATGGCCAGCTGGAGGTGGCGAGGGGTAATGCGCTTGACCTTGAGGTCCTTGGCTGCGTTCTGCGTGGCCGTTAGCATTGGCTGAGAGGGGCTGACAAGGGACAACTTACGCCTGCCAGTTCCAGCACCTCGGCAGTCAGATACTCGAGGACAGCTGTGACGTAGACGGCAGCTTTGGCGCCGACTCGCATCTTGTTCTGGGTGTTTTGCTTGAGGAAACGCTTGACACGACCGCAGGGAAACTATATGCGCCGGAAGAAGACGGTGGTTAGTGACACTTTATGTTTTAGTTGAGACAACTCAGCAGCTTGAAAAAGAGACCCCGTCGGATGATGTGACTCTCGGAAGTTGAGTGAGAAAAGTTCTCTCCCCTCCCTGCGCCCAGCAACGCGACTAGGCAACCAAGCTCGCAAACCGTCGAGTTCCGCACGGTGACACAATTGCGCGGCCTGGATCTTGCGAGATCCATCAGCAGCACGCCTCTGCATTGCCATGCCAGGTCGTAGAAGCGGCGACGAGCGACTGACGAACGCGTCCGGCTGAAAACTCGTCCGACAATGCCATCGCGGGGAGGTTGGAAGCTAAAGCGGGACTCGCAGGATGTGCAGGCGGGCGTGCATGCGCGCAAATCGGTTTGGGCATCAAGCAAGGCGAGAGAATCCAGGCCGGGACGGCGAAAAGCACAAACAACAAGCTGCCGGGGCTGTCGAGCACCGTAGACTCACCTGAAGACCAGCTCTGGCCGAGTGGCTCTGCTGCTTCTTGTTTCCCTCGGCGCTCGTCTTACCGCCGGAGCTCTTTCCTCCAGAAGACTTGCCCTTGCCTCCAGCCATTGCGTCGTTGCTGTGGTAGTGATGCGGGACGGTGATGTGAGATGCGGGTGCGGATGCGTCGAAATGGATTGCGAGAGGCGACGAGCGGGAGCGGAGGCTGATGCGCGTGCGGAGGTGGTGATGATGCAGTCGGGAGGTGGGATGTTTGGTCGAGGGCGCGGGCGTGGTGGCAGAAATTTATTAATGCTGGCAGCAAATCGACGCAAGCGGGCAGTCCAGTCGTTGTCATGTTTTTTTTTCCGCCTTGGTCTTGGTGCTGGTCTTGGGCGTGGGCGAGGCCCGCTGCAAGGAACAGCCAGCCTTCTGCGGTGCTGCTGGCCTCACCTCACCTCACTGTAATGCGGCGGAATGAGCTCCAGCACAACCCCCAGCCTCCCCGAAAATCCAGTGGCTAGGGGGACCCGAGTGCTGCCTGTTTGCCTGCGCGTCCGGTCGAGCCACCTCAGTGTCCGGTCGGGTCGAGTGTCTCGGCGTGGTGCTGCTCTTAGTGTGAGGGATGCTTGGTATGCCCGAGGCAAAAAGAGCCGCAGTATATCCGAAGGCTGGCCGCCACTGGCGCATCGCAGGCGAGCTGGAGATGGTGGCAGGCAGAGCAAGTGCTGGCCGTCAGGCGAGGACCAACGCAGCCAAAACCCTGGAGAGGATGCTGAACGATGACGGCTGAGGTGGCCTCGAGGAGACGGACTCAGTGAATCATCGTGGAGGCATCGCCAGAGCAGAGGAGCCACTGCCGATGGCGACAGATGGCGTGAGGATATACTGACCAAGCTGCCGGGCTGCCAGCAGAGCAGCGGTGCCAATGCCTTGGGCTACCCCATGGCGGTGGGAAAGGTAGAAAATGAGAAGAATAGGGTCATGACAAGACGCTCAACTGTCCCATCTGGGCTCATGCGAGTTGCCAGCGTGAGCGACCATCGTGAGCCTTGGTGAGTTTGGAGTTCATCGTCTGCATGATTAAAGCGTTTCTAACTCGGCGACTAGAGTTGACATTGTCCCGCTGTGGCTGCGGGCTGTGGCGCGTGCATGGCTAAGGCCCGGCTATTTGCCGACTGCGAGAGCTCAAGCCACCAGACTTGACTTAGGTCAGCAGCTGCAACGAATGCCGCAGGCAGTGCTTTATGTATATACCTAGTACTTCTGTCTTCTTCAGCAGAAAGATCGACTCCTGCAGCAGATACATTCGTGAGACTCTCCGAAGAGACCAGGAACAAGCTTGATTGAACAGATGCAGCAAACAGATCATCCGTGGCTATCCGCTGTATGTACGGAGTACATCAAAGCATACTTAGGTAAGGTACGGTAGAGTGCCGTATTCGGCTTAGCTACCTTAGCCAGACGTCACTTCAAGTGCAGCGCACGAACCATGTTAGCGCCACGAATCGGTACTTTGTACTTGTTACTCGCAGCCTCACGCATCTGGGAGAGCTTCATCATCCCACCTCCTAGGCCAGAAGTCAGTCTTCATTCCTCGCGGTAGCCTGCTGCGTATAATCTCTTTAGACGTCCTCCAACATATACAGGCTAAAAATACTCCTTACCAAGAAGAGAATCACAACTGCATCATGGCAAGCGTAAGGCTGTCCCGAAACACGACGTGGTCCTGTCACATGCCACTGTTCTCTCGAGATGGCTGCTAACCGGCAAGGCTACAACGACAGCACGGCGTCACCCGCAGCACCCGAATACGCACCGAAGAGCAGCGCCAGCAAGACCTTGAAAAGATTGCAAAGTATCGCCACCTCGAAAACCAGATACGCGCCCAAGTGGCGGCTGGAGCCTACAACTTGGAGCTCTTTGATCTGACGACCAAGCTGCTCCGCCAAAATCCCGAGTACTACACCATATGGAACGTCCGTCGCCGCTGTCTGCTGGCGTGTCGGCTCTCCGGAGCAGCGCATCAAACCACATCAGACGCCCACGGCGAGGCACCAGAGACATCAGAGGCCAAGAACCAGGAAACGGACGGTGAGGTGCTGCAGACGGAAATCGCCTTTACCATGCCGCTGCTCATGGAGTTCCCCAAATGCTACTGGATCTGGAATTTCCGCCAATGGCTACTATCACAGGCCATTCAGCGACTGCCGCTTCCACTCGCGCGCAAGATCTGGGAGACAGAGCTGGGCCTGGTCTCCAAGATGCTGAACAAGGACCAGCGCAACTTCCACGCCTGGGGTTATCGGAGGCTTGTGGTAGCGAAGCTGGAGAGCTCCGAGCTCGACGGCAAGAGCATGGCCGAGGACGAGTTTGCGTACACGACCAAGATGATACGACAGAGCTTATCCAACTTTTCTGCGTGGCACAACCGGAGCCAGCTCATTCCAAAGGTTCTAGAGCAACGAGGTGCCGACGACAAGGCTCGGGCGGAGTTCCTCACCCAGGAGCTGAACCTCGTGCGAGATGCTTTGAATGTTGGTCCGGAAGATCAAAGCTTATGGTACTATCACCAGTTCCTGGTATCACAAATCGTGGGAGATGGGGATAGGCCAAGCATCACACCAAACTTGACCGTTGACGAAAGGGTTGCCTATCTAAAGCAGGAAATTGAGGAGATCAAAGACCTGCTGGAGGACTACGACGACGTCAAGTGGATTTACGAGGCTCTTTCGGAGTACACGGTGGCCCTGGAAAGGCTACAACAAAGCAATGGCAACAATGGGGACCTGCAGGTCTGGCTCACGAAACTGCGGACTCTGGACCCGATGCGCACTGGTAGATGGAACGATGTCCAACAACTGGCAGCCTGACGGCGATTATTAATATTGCCCTGTGCGACCAACCTCCATTGACGTACTGTAGGTAAATGCGTTTGAAACGAAGAATTGTTGGGACAACTAGGTACTGGAACATGTATCACATATCTAATGAAGATCGGCGGTTAGCGTTTACGTCTTACTTACCATGCAATTGCTCGGCTACAATATGAGATGCCCATATACAGCACAGATGCAAACTGTCCTCTGTCCTTCCACGATCCGAGCAGTCTGCTGTCGAGGTGTTAGACAGACAACCTTTTCTGCTGATATATCCAGCGCCTTTGGACCTTGCTCGTAATGACGTCAAGGTTCAAAGACCCCGCATCCTTGTTTTGCAGAGTTGGTCAAGTGGACGTTCCCCATGTACCATGGATGGCACAGTCTGATTGAAAGGACCTTGTGATGGTGTTTCGAAGAGCTTTGATACTTCTGACAATGCTCGGCATTGCACACTACATACTGTGCTGCCAGGACATGACCTGCATACTGAGGGTTAAGCTACTGCGTAATCCGTATGTTTTGAGATGATCCAGGTCTTGACACCCAGATTTGACCCTTGTTGCTTCGTATTTGATGTATCCCTTGCTCAAAAGGTTATTTGGATCGACTGCAAAGTGCGGATACAGAAGTATTGTGTCCGTCCGGGGATCACAACTGCACGTTTGTGGTTACTGCCACCATATTCAGAACGCGAATCTCTACTAGATCTCAGTGATTTGGCCATTTTGTCGTCGAGACTCGAGGGTTTCTGGATATATAGGGTATTAGATAGTTTGCCAACCCTTTTGTCCTATCTGAGTCTACCCTGCACGTATATGTATACATACCACCATCGAAGCGCTTTCGGGGTGGAAAAAATCCAGGCATCACGATGGCTTCGTATCAGGAGTGATACAGTTTGACACCTATAAAGATAAGAAAAGAAAAGGAGAGAGAGAAAGAGAAAAGAAGGGCCCAACATTGTACTCTCACGGAGTTTAACCCCAAATATAGTACAAAGTCGTGTAAACAGCCACAGCAGGAAGGCCATGGAAACAAGGGGCCATGTTGGCTGAAACATCATACTCCGTAGCCACATGCCGGATGCCCGTCTGTACTCCCCAAAAGCCGTCCCGAAGCCACAACAGCTTCGGCACATGCAGAAGGCTCTCCATAGCCCACCAGTGAGCCGAGCCAACTAAGCCACCGCAAACATGCAGGTTGCTGCAGGTACAAGAGAGGAGCCAGGCTGAAGGCCAACCAATGGCTGGCTGGGACAGGGTGGGAGTGTGGGTTTGAGCGTCCTGCAGTGAGTTTTAGCCATAGAGGTTGGACATCGTTAAACGGAGGAGCTGGCTATGTGAATGTATACGAAGCACTATCTACCACGATACAATGTGAAGGTAGAGGATGATGATGCTGCGTTGTTGACATAAGGTAGCTAGGTACTAGACCAGAGCCTTGTTCTTTGTTAACTTGGCTGCCGGTTTTCTACCTCGGTAGGGAGGTAAGGGGAAACGTAACGTAGTGACCCAAAAGCTGGAGGCAATCCCACGTTGCGACAACAAAACCTTGCCTCTGGCTGCGTGTATCTGGCCTGGCAACGTCTCCAACAGCCTGCAGAGATGGTCGTGCTGTCTCAGACAGACTCCCCCTTTTGCACGGATGACCACGTCCGGTTGCCCTTTTCATTTACATCGAATAATAACAAAACAACAAGAGCAAAGCGTCTTTACATTATACTGTCTAGAGCTCAGTAGACGGTAGCTTTTCAGTTATCTTCTAGAATGAAGAGAACAAATGGCTGGAGGATGCAGGGTCCGGAGTCTCGAATACGGAACGTTGCCATGTATTCCAGTATAAACAAAAGCCGGCCTGGGAATGAAAAACGACGAGATTGGCACCGTACACTCGGCAAGATCAAGGAGGGCTCAACTGAAGCGCTGAAAGGGGGGCTGAAGTGAGTTTGTATCACGGCAGACAGACGAACAAGAAGAAAAGAAGGGGAAAAAAGGAAGGAAAATTACAGGTAGAATGAGGGGCTCGCGGACGGAGAAGCCAGGTACAGCGTATACAGTGCGACGAGCAACATCTGATAGTTGCATTTCTCCTCCTCATGACAAGACGGACGTTAAGACCAGTTTCCAGCGCATTTTGGGGGCCGTTCGCTCACCTGGTCTGTCTTGGTTCTCGTGGGCTCAAGAGAACGCAGAGGAGGCACCCGCGTGACTCTGCAAGCGAATTTGAGTGCGCTTCTTTTGCTTGCAGCAACAAGCGGCTGAGCAACGGAGGCTGTCGTCTGACTTGAGCGAAGTGCGCCAAAAAAGCAACGAGACGAGCTGTCGGATCCCTGCCGATTCGGCCAGCTACGATTCCGATTCGCTACGGCAACCCTGATCGCTGGTGTGGGCACATCAGAGATCCATATTTTGTTCAAGCTGTCAGAGTTAGTACCTTGGAAATAGTAGAGGTTCAGTTGAGAGGAGACGGAGAGTGATTAAGGGGGTGAGATTGGAGGAAGGCTTCTGGAAATGACGGACCTGAGAGCGCAGAGATTGGACGACCAGCGATTTCCAGACTCTTGGCGGAAGACCAGTCGTGATATTCAATATTCGATGCACCCACTTCGCAGACTCTCAGTGAGCTGCTGCGCCTCGTGATGCTGTGCATCTCAGACCATCGTGGGAGAGGGAGCCAAAAGCCGGGATCTAGTGAAGCGCCACGCCGTCCCGTTGCTCCAAAGCATAAATATACCTGCTAAGACGACCAGGTCAGGGCTTGTCGTTACTTGTTGCCACCGTATGCTGTTGGCGCACACAAAAAGGCAAAAGGAAGCGGCAATATTGGCCATCTCGTGCGACTGGCTGGGATGGGCGATGATGAATCGTAGTCGTAGTAGGAGGGCGGACTCCAGCCAACTTCCTTGACACCTACTCTTGGTAGAGTGCTGTAGGGGCTCGTCCGCTCACTGTCCAACTGCCGTCTCCTGCACTGAGTCTCCCCCCTTTCGGTGCCGGGCGCGTCTGATTACACTCATCCATCGTGTTTCAGGGCCCAGAGGCAGACCATGCCAGATGCCGCTAGAGCGAGGACGTTTCGACGATCCCGAAATTTGATGGGCGACAACGTGGCGCAAAGGTCCGCTGCACGGGAGACGCCCTCCAAGAAGGTAGTTTCCGTGAAAAGGGAAGGATAACAAGAGCACGAATTGGATCACGATCGAAAGGGATCAAAGGGGGGACTCTTCAGTGAGATGTTCTACTGCAGTGTGAGATGTTCTCCTGCAGTGGGAGCTGTTTGCTGCAAGGATCTGGCCAAGCTGGGAGCGCTCATGCATGCGGAGGAGAGACGATGATCCACGGCCATACGAGGTACAACTGAGGTGTCATTCCCATCTTCTCTGCCTGCGTTTCGTGCGTGCATGTGGCGTGCAGCGGACGCTGATCAAGCGGAGAGATTCTCCCTGCCGTGGAGGAGATATTCTGGGAAACAAGGCCGGCGTGATGCCCGGAGATGCGTGGCCTCGACTCCTACTGGACGTTGTGTGCGGTTGCATCTGAACCCCCAAATGAAGCACCCTTGCGCCTGCATATGGGCCATGTATGGGCCAGGCAAGGAGGCGACATGTGCGCGTGTCTGTCTTGAATACTACATAAAGCCTACAGTACGCAAGACTTTTGTACGTGTCCTACCGCGATGATGCATGCCCGCATACGATTGTAGCAACAGTTGAACACGCCAGAAGCAGGGCAGGCCAGATGATGCAAACGATGGCAAGCCGAGCATCAAAAGGGTCATGTTGAATAACAGAGCTGAACGAGTAAACAAAGCCACGACGTTGGCTGTCCTCTACGAGCGCTCCGACGCCTGACAGACCCCTGGCCGCCTGTAGCTGAACTACCTGCTGAACCTCCCGCACAGAGATCCATGCAGATGCCATCACCGGATTTCACAGTAGAAACGCACACGGTACAAGCTGGAAGCCACAGTTGTGGTCGTGGCGCACACACACAGTGCTCATGCATACATGTACCTACTCATGTCGTCTCTCCTCAGCTCCATCTGAAGACTCCGTGTCAATATCAGGCGCAATGCGATAGGTATTGAATGGAGCGCCCGGGTCATTTCGCAGCAAATACATATCTGATGGTAATAATAAAACAACCGCGGCAAATAGGGGCAGGCTTCCAATTTTCTAGAACGATGGCCGCTCAGGGGGCGGAGGAAATAAAGAGAGCTAAATGAGATTGATGGGACTGCAATCGGAGCATAAGCGAGAATGCCTGTAACTTGAAGGTAGAGACAGAATGCCGGTACCTCTGCTACCCCGCTGCTGTGCACCGGCTGGCAAGGTAGATCCGTTACGCTGATCGATTTCGTCAAGTGCATATCTGATCCTGGTGTAAGTGCATGTTCGGGTACCCAGCAGCCGTTGAGTTTGGCCGAGCTGGGCAGAGACAGCACAGACGAGACGGCAGAGGATCCGCGTGAGACGGGGACAAAACAGGACGGCAGGTTTGTGCAATCATGCAGTGAAAGGAGGCAAATATGAGACGATAAGGGAAATGCCTACGACAAGACACAAGATAAGTGAAGAAAGAGAGAGAGAGAATCGGATCACGATGCTGTGGTGCTGATGGTAAACTGAACGGCACCAGCTCAGCAGGGCTCAGGCGCAGCAAGGAGGCATTGGATACCGTTGGTACAGCACCTGCAAATTGCACGAATAGGGGCTCTGCGCAGCGTGATTGGCCCTGCCCTGGCGCGTATGCACCAAAGCGGTGCTACCTCCCTCGCGGTGGCAGCCCCTATCATCTAACTTGTACCCTGGCCAGGTCGACGCCAGTGGGGCGCCCAAGAGGCTTCTCCCCTAGTAGGTTATTATGCTCTGCCGTGGAATTTTTCTTCCCTTAGCCTGTCTTCAACCCGTCTCTCCCTCTTCGCCAACCTCGGAGGCTGTAACTCTTCTTCCCTCACTTCACCCTCATCGCCTCTCCTCCCGCTCGCCCTCTCCTGTCCTGCCCTGAGCCGCTCCGCCTGTCCGCGATCCAACCGCTTGATTAGAGCCGCGTGCGGGAGCTGCCATACGCCCTCTGGACCAGCGACAGTTTGCCATTGTGTGGACGCGGGTGGTGCCGACTGACGCTTTGGACCGTTTTGTGCAGAGCTCCGCCCTAAACTCTCGCGCATCCTGCCGGCTTCGTCGTCTGTCGGGTTCCGACCAGAGTCCAACGCGCGCCCGACTCTGCAGGCCACGCCTACACGCAGCTTCTTGGAAAGACTTGCTTGGGCCCCAACTTGGCGACCCTGTCTCGATCTGCCCTGACGCGGTGTTTCAGTGAAGAAGAAAGAGGACAAGAGAAAAGAGAAGGAAAAAAAGGACATAGAGAGCTAGCGCTTCACCAAGCACCGTGGATTCCAGGATCCCTTCCTACGACACCTCGCTCCCTACTCTGGCTGGCATACAGCTCGCCAGCTAGCTTTGCTCTGCAATCGGCACGACTGCTCTTTTGCTGGGTTGGCTTGAAGTTCTCGCCGACACCCGATTACGACCGTCACGACTGAACGAACCGACCAAGTGCATCATCTATGTTGCCATAACCCGTCCGTCTCTATCGCGTTCCTGAGTACAACCTTCCAGTGCTGGACTAGAACATCGTCATCGCCGTCGATTACGTGTTCCTTCTCCACCCCTTTTATTGCGCATCTCCATCCGCATTCACCCTTTTTTTGGTTGTCCTGGGAGGCGTTTCGCGTCGCAAGAGTAATCACCGCCATTTGTGGGATATTGCGACATGGCTCAGCAGCCTCACGATATGAGCTACCTTGACTACGGCTCGGCGCCTAACCGGTCGCCCAGCTCCTCGAGACAGAACTACGCCAACTTCCCTTCCGGCCTCACCATGCCCCGACAGACCCAACGGCCCTTCGATGCGCCCCTCCCCTCGAACGCCCTCTATTCTACCGATAGACTGGCCAGCAGCTACGGCAACCGAGCCATGGACACTGTCGGCGCTGGCAGCATGCCTACCTACATGATGGATAACAACCAGTCGTGGAGTTACAACGCTTCCGGCGTGGCCACCGTTGGCGGCGCCGTGCATGGCCCGGGAAGGCAGCGAAGCGTCAACCGGCGAGCAGCTTTGCCAACTGTATGTATATCCTCGAACCGCTGCCGGGGGCAACGGCGTTTGTGCTGACTGAAAAGATGCAGAATTGGACCGAGCATGGCGGAATGGGCATGCCTAACCTTCAGTCCTACTCCAACGGCCTCGGCGCCGCAGCCATGGCCAACGGTGGCCTCCGTGTCGATGGCCCCGGATCCCACCCGTCTCCCAACAGCCTCCAGTCTGCCGGCAACGATGCCGACCAGCTCATTCCCACGGCCATTGTGATCAAGAACATCCCCTTTGCTGTCCGGAAGGAGACGCTTGCTTCCATCATGCTGGAGATGCACCTTCCCCAGCCCTACGCTTTCAACTACCACTTTGACAATGGTGTTTTCCGAGGACTCGCTTTTGCCAACTTCCAGTCCGCTGACGATACTCGCCTTGTCATTGATGCGATGAATGGAATGGATGTCCATGGCCGGAAACTGCGCGTCGAGTACAAGAAGATGTTGCCCGAGGCGGAACGTGAGCGCATTGAGAGGGAGAAGAGGGAGCGCCGAGGACAGCTCGAGGAGCAGCACCGCGCCCCGTTGCTGCACAACCAGAGCTCGATCCAGTCTCTGGGCGGCATGTCTCAGGCCCAGCCGCGCACCGCCAGCGCTGCCGCTGGCCCTCCTACGTCTTCTCTTCTTGGTAGGTTTTGACCTCACGGGAGAAATGCTGTTGCGAACATGCTAATGATACTTTATGTAGGCGACATCGATATGAATGACCCCCAGACGCTCGAGTTTTACACCGAGCTTGCCATGTTCCGAAGGGACGACAGCCGGGAAATCCTCGTCTTCCCTCCCGGAATTGCCCCTGAGCACCGACGATGCATTCACATCCTCGCCCACCACATGGGCCTCGAGCACCAGTCCATCGGCGAGGCCGACTCGCGACAGCTGACGGTGCTCAAGCGACAGCAGCCCTCGCCCACGGCGAACCTCCAGACGCCGCCTGCCAGCAGCCTCGATGTGCACAAGCGTGGCCTGAGCCGGGCCGCCACGTTCGACTTTGCCGCCGACCGGGAGTCTCGCACATCCAGCAGCACCTATGGCCACCTTGTTGGTCGACACGGGCCCACGCTCGAGCTTCCCGGCAGCCCAGACGGAGGCGGAATCCCCAACAACCTGCGTGCGGCCAAGAGCTTTGCCGACCTCCGCTCATTCACCCCTAGCCCTTCTCAGGCGTCATCGAGCTATCTTGCTCCCGGCAGCGGCTTGAGCAGCATTGCCCCGACCTCCACGGCCCGGTTTGGCGACTACCTCAGCAACGGGAGCCAGTCGCAGAGCGGCAACCCCAGCACTCCGGGGAAGAACGACAACGGTCTCGTCAGCGGCCTCAGCGGATTGAGCCTGTCCCCGTTTGAAGCGAGCTCGCTGCAGTCTCAGGCGCGTAACACCCCTGGGGCTATTGGCAGCCAGCGGCCCAGCGCAAACGGAAACGGGGTCAAGAACATCCCTGAGAGGCAGCCGCGGAACCCGGAATGGGAGGCGTCCAATGGTTTTGGCCGTACTCGGGCAAACGGCCACATGCAGCGCGGTAGTGGTATGTCGAAGGCTTGATGACCATTTTCCATTATACAAACTAACGTGATTGCCAGATTCCTCGGACAACGGAGCTCGCGTCGGCACCAGCTCCACTAACGCTTCGAGATACCACTAAAGCCTCGATATGCGTTCACCTACTCTCTCACGTGGTGTGTGCTCTGCGCCTCTCTCGCTGGGAGAGCTGATGGACTGCTTTTGGAGGGGCTAGACCAGGTTCCTGCGTCGCATTCCTCGCCCTTGCTCTCAACCCATTGCTTTTTACGAATTGTAATATTGATTTCCAAGACGACGGAGGGTTTTTGGCTCTGGTCAAGCACCCGGTGCAAGGTCTCCAATCGCTGGAAATCCCCCGATGCTCGTCAAGGACTGGCATCCGCCGCCCGTAGCTGGAATTTTTCGATGATGATGATGATGCCACCCCGATGAGAATGTGGAAAACAGGATCAGGATACAAAAAAAAGTTTCGTTCGACAAATGGGCAACCGTTACGACAACACGACGACGCGGTTCCTCGCGCGCAACCTGGAACATCCCTCAAACCCTTCAAGCGTACTCCTTCCACCAGATCTACGACCGATTCTTGACGATTATGACATTGATTTTCACGACTTTTACGTCTAGACAGCTGCAGCGAATCCCACCTCGGCGTGCTTCGCATCTCATAAGCACTGAGTGGAGTGGCTTCGGCGACGATGACGAGCAGTTACCTATACCCCAACCAAAGAAACAAAAAAACTTCTTTAATACCCCCATGTCTGACGTCCAGATACGACCGTGACGACGACGAATTGAGACGGACCCAGCTTCTTGTGCATGCTTGGGAGGCCGAAACGAGAGTAGCGACGTGTTTATTGGTCCGATGCAGTGGGTGGGAAGAGCAAGCAGTAGAGAGGAAACGGAGGGGGAAAAAGACCCAAGCCCTTGTTGGTGCATGGTATACGAGCTTCTGAGGGGAGATTTTGTTTGCGTTGATTAATATGTCCTGAATCTGGCTGCTGAGGCGAGTCCCTCACGCGACCAGGGAGCAGGGCGATTCTGTTCAAAGGGGACGTTTCTGATTTTCACTGTGGCGTTACTCTGGCAGCATTTGGGCTTGCTATGCTTTTTATCTTGGGCATTTTCTCCTTCTGGAAATATGCATCTATGGTTTATTATTCTTATTCCTGAAGACTTATTAACCTGGGAGGGGTGGTTGCTGGGAACAGACTCTGACATGTTGAGTCGATGCAGGAAGAAGACGGGGGCACAAATGCATAAACTGATACAGGGCTATGGACAGCAGGGATTCATGTGGAAGAAGGGAAAGAAAAGGGGAGAACGAGAGAGGAACGCGGCGAATTAATCTTTGTCTTCTTTTCTTTGCCGTGGGCTTTACTTTCGTTCTTTGTCTCTTGTTTTTAGTTTTCTGTACATCTTTGTTCCTTTTCTACTTCTTTTTCTATTTCCTCAACCTGTGTAGTCACTGTATTAGGTAGTCCCATTAAGAGTTTTATTTCTGTTTTGTGTTATACGAGACTTGCGGTGGTGATTGTTTCGAATGTGTGTCGTGTGACTTGCAGATGCATGGAGTTTGATAGTGGGATTCTGTACATACCTGAAGCTGTGGTGTTTTCAGGTGTCGACTGGTTCCATGTTGGCTGACTCGGTCGGTTCCTGGCGAGATGGAGCCGCTAAAATCGGTGGAGAGTCAGTCAGTCACTGACTTGACTGGGTGATTTCATGTGAGAGCTGAGGTGACGTATGTCTTGCCGTCGGTGTGTCATTGGCTGGCTGTTCGACTTGACATCTCACAAGCAGCGCCCTTTCTTCCGACATCGTAGCATTTTCATCTTTTCCTCTCTCCAATCATTCCTCCCACGTATTGATGATAAGACACATCCATTTTCATCTTGATCAAGTGATCAAGTCATAAAAGTGAAGCTTCTCATTGACTCTCGAGAAAAGGAAAGGGGGGAAAGGGGGCTATGACTACGGTCCCCGCATCAGAAGCTACAGATACTGAAAGGCAAGAAGCTCCGCAACGGGAAGAGATTGAACGGGACTGGGAGGTCATCATGGCGCCGACAAACAAGCAGTGGGTGAGCAAGCTGGATGGCGTGGACAAGCTGGAGATGATCGAGGGCGAGATGCCCGTTCCCAAGGACGGAGAGGTGCTGGTCAAGATTCATGCCGTGAGCATCAACTATCGCGATATCGAGGGTATGCTTTCCCTCTGAACTCGAGTCACTCACTCCGCTTCTGATTGGATCCTGTTTCTGACAACGTCGACACAGTCTGCGAGGGCAAATACAGCCACCACCAAACCCCCTCCGACTCCCCCTCTGGCGTCGTCATCTGCTCCGACATGTGTGGCACCGTCCTCGAGACCACATCCCCGCTCCTCCGCGCCGGCACCCGCGTCATGTCCGTCTACCTGCAGACGCACCTCCGCGGCGCGCTGCGGCAAGTCGACCTGGAGTCCGGGCTAGGATTCCCCTTGCCGGGCGTGCTAGCGGAGTTTCGGTGCTTTGATGCGAGGGCGCTGGTCCCCGTGCCGGAGTACCTGACGGACGAGGAGGCGAGCTGCTTGCCGATTGCGGGGGTCACGGCGTGGATGGCGCTGAATTGGATGAGGCCTGTCGGGAAGGCGTTTCAGGAGCTGGATTTGTATGGGCAGGGTGGGAAGAAGCATGATGATGAGGAGGAGGAGGAGAAGAAGAAGAAGAAGAAGAAGGAGAAGGAGACTGTGCTGCTGCAGGGGACGGGGGGAGTGAGCATTGCGGGACTGCAGATTGCCAAGGCGGCCGGCCTCCGGACAATCATCACGTCGTCGTCGGACGACAAGCTCGAGGAGGCGAAGAAGCTGGGCGCGGACCACACGATCAACTACCGCACGTACTGGGAGTGGCAGGATCAGGTGCTCGAGGCGACGGAGGGCAAGGGCGCGGACTACGTGCTCGAAGTGGGCGGCGCCAAGACGCTGCGCAAGAGCTTCGCGAGCGTGGCGTTTGGCGGGACGATCAGTTGCATTGGCTACGTGTCTGGCAAGGAGGACGATACTGGTGGTGAGGATGGCGGCGGCGGAGATGGAGGGGGAGGTGCGGGGGATGGTAAGGGTGAGGCTGCGGGGTGGAATCGGTTGAATGTGAATGTGCTTGCGCTGAGGAAGAATGTCACGCTCAAGGGGTTGATTAATGGGGGCAAGGACCGGTTCGAGGAGATGGTGAGGTTCTACGAGGATAAGAAGATTCGGCCGGTGGTGTGCAAGGTGTTTGGGATGGGGGAGGGCAGGGAGGCGTTGGAGTATGTCAAGGGGGGGAAGCACTTTGGCAAGGTTGTGGTGAGGGTTGACAAAGTTGATGAAGAATGAGGGATGATGGAGGAGTCAGCATCACGTATAGCATCACGCTTAGAGAAGAGCGCGTTAGATAGATGTGCATATTGAATCTCGAGACGAGGCCGGTGTCTTCTGTTTGTACTTGGTACTGTAATGCAGTCACGTGTGAGAGTTGACCACCTTCCTCTCCTGCCTTCTTCACCAAACCATCAGTCAGCATAATCATCACCATCATCAACTTCAGCTTAACGAGTTCGCTCAAAGCTGGACAAGAACAGGCCATATGTGCATGTGCATGACATTGATGATGCATTTGCCTCTCCTTGCCTTTCTTTGCCGTTTGTCTTTGCTGGTCGAGTGATGGACGATCACAACTAATTTTGTCTGGATGAAGATATGGACGTGGAGTCCTTCGAAGGCGGAGGCCTTGTGCTCCTGTTGCCGCCGTTGGTTCGAACTAAGGCTGCAATTACCCAGCCCATGGGTCCCATGGGCGGCCCAATGGGCTTATCCAGCCCATTGGGTAAGCCCAAAAGTGAGTGGGTCTGCCAAGAACCGCCCATTCTTATCTTATCATGCCCAAAAGCGTGGGCAGGAGCCGCCCAAATGCCAAGAGATACCTTTAAGTATGCTATTAAAAATCTACTAAATAATAACTTTTATTACTAAAAGAAATAAAAAATTAAAAAAAAATTATAATTAAGGTTATTATATCTTAATTTATATAAGAATATTTTTTCTCTTTTTTTATATATTTTATTAAGCTTTTTTTTAATGAATATAGATTTTGGGCAGAATGTAGGGTATTTGGGCTGGTGGTCAATGCACCTTTGTTGTAAAGCCGCCCAATTTGGGCCAATTTAGGCCCGGGTAATCCGTGGGCTGCCAAGCCGCCCAAAACTTGCCCATGGGCCAAAATTTTGGGCCGGCCCATGGACACCCGTGGGTTATTGCAACCTTAGTTCGAACAAGCTGTCATGAAAGATCCCTGCTCAGAGGACTGACTAGTCGGAATGATCCATCAGGCGCCCCCATCGAGTCCCATATCGTCAGTCCGGGATTGAGCGGCCCGGTTACGCCAAGCAACCCTGTCAAGATCTTGAACTTGACAACATGAGTCGCTCGCTTTCTGAGCCTCGCAGCTTCTTCTTACTCATCCTTCCACGGGGATGAGGGTTAGTATTAGTATTACGCAAACGATGATTGCGTACAAGTCCCTGACATGTGGAGTCCCACTTGCAAAGGTACGTTGGGTCAACGGTTGCAATCACATCTCCATCTCCATCCCCCTCCTCCACTTCAGCGCCAACCATCCAGGGTTCGATATCTCGTTTGTCCTTGCCCTTCTTGGAGCTCTGGGTTTTCTGCTGTGACGTTTGCGGATAGCTGCAGCTCTGCCTCCACCGAGATATTGACTCGTCACTTTTCCAAGGTAACTGTTGTTATCGCGGGAAATGCGGTGGGCAAGGGCTCGTCGTTCCCCTCTTCTGCAACCGGGCGATCTGTTACAGGACGGGTGAGATGAACATCTGATATTACACTTTTTCTAACTACTGGCTAGGGATATGGTAGTATTACTGACTGGCCTCGTCCGAGTCGCGGCAACAAACGCCTTTGCTGCGGCTTCCCAGCTTCATTACATCTGCCAAGATAATCATTACTACCACCTAGAATATCCAGTGTTTACAGACTATACCTCAGTATGAGTGAATCAGCAAGTTAGGTCAGGGCCACGATTCAGGTCTGCAGCTGGTATTGGTCCGGACACGGTCCGCGGCCACTAAGGTCCCATGCAACCACAGGGAGCCCTTGCTCTGTTGAAAATGGCAACCAGGGCGACAAGAGCCGATGAGGGCATGGGGCACCAAGTATAAGATGCCCAAGTCGATATAAGTGCTGCCATGCCTCGGAATTTCAAGGCAAGCTGCCTTCTCTCGCTCAACGTCGTCACCCTGTCCGTTCGTTGGCTTTGATAGCCACATCTCTTGGATATGGCGGGCACGCTCATCGTCCAAGTCCTCATCGTCCTGGTGGGCTACCTCGTCTACCACCAGCTCCTCCGCAAACCCAAGCGCAACCTCCCTCCCGGGCCAAAAGGCCTCCCTCTCCTCGGCAACGTCCTCAACCTACCCCCTAAAGACGTCCCCGACTACGTCCACTGGAGGTCCCTCACGGACAAGTATGGCCCAGTCGCCTCCGTCACCCTCCTAGGCCAGCCCATGATCTTCATCGCCGACAAAGACGCTGCGCAGGAGATCCTAGAGAAGAAGTCGGCGGTCTCGTCCGGCCGCCCCATCATGCCGTTTGCAAACTACTGTGGCTTCGCAAAATTCACCAACATGTACCAGCTAGAGAAGAGGTTCACGGCGCAGCGAAAGGCTATGCATAAGGCCATCGGCACCAAGGCTATGGTGACAAAGTATGCCGAGATGCAGGAGCGGGAGGCGGGACGGCTGTTGGTGAGGACGCTGGATGAATGTGATAAAATTGTCAAGCACTTCGAGACGTGAGTAATTCATCATATTTACCTTTCCGACAAACCAAAACTGACTCCCCCCACCCTTCTAGTGAAGCCGGCGCGGTCATCCTCAAGATCGTCTACGGCTACACCATCAACCCCCGCGGCCCCGACCCCCTGGTCATCCTGATCGACCGCATGATGGCCAACTTCTCCCGCGCCTGCGTCCCGTTCGCGCGGCTCGTCGACTTCATCCCCGCCCTCAAGTGGCTTCCCGACGGCTTCCCCGGTACGGGCTTCAAGGCCGAGGCGGCGCAGTACGGCAGAGAGATTCGCGCCGTCGTCAACGAGCCGTACAAGTTTGCCAGGAAGCAGCTGGCCGAGCACAACTTCACGGGGTCATACGTGACGAGGCTTGTGCAGGAGTATGCTGGTGATGAGGGCGAGTTGAGCGAGGAGGATGCGTACACCATCAAGTGGTCTGCTGCGACATTGTACGCGGGGGGCGCGGACACGACCGTCTCTGTCCTCATCAGCTTCATCCTAGCCATGACCATGTTTCCCGAGGTCCAACGAAAGGCCCAAGAGGAAGTCGACAGAGTCACCGGCGGCACTCGCCTCCCCGTCCTCGCCGACAGAGAACAGATGCCCTACGTCGAAGCCATGGTATCCGAAGCCCTCCGATGGTGCTATATCCTCCCAATGGGCGTCCCCCACGCCTTGTCGGAAGACATGACCTACAAGGGCTACGATCTGCCGAAGGGGGCATACATCCTCCCGGCCCTCTGGGACTTCTTACACGACGCCTCCGTCTACACCAATCCGGACGACTTCGCCCCCGAGCGCTTCCTCGCGCCGCGAAACGAGCCCGACCCGCGATGGGCCGCCTTTGGCTTTGGCAGACGGATTTGTCCGGGGCGATTCCTCGCCGACTCTTCGCTATTCCTCAACCTGGCGTCTCTCGTGGCCGTCTTCAACATTGACAAGGAGATTGATGAAAAGGGCAACGTGATGGAACCTAAGCTGGAATTTGAGGCGGGCCTGATTGCGAAGCCAAAGGCTTTTCCGTTCAAGATCACGCCGAGGAGCGAGAGGCATGCGGAGCTGATTAGGGGGTTTGAGAGGGAGCATCCGTGGGAGGAGAGCAATGCGGCGCAGTTGGGAGAGTTGCCGCTTCCATCTCATTTGTCTCATTAAGTCTTATATATGCCCCCTGAACATATTGTAAATGTGATGTGGTCTTTAAATGTCTGTTTGAGATTGGATACCAAGTCTATGCATAAGTTCGCTACGCAGTTTAACACGCCACCCATCTTCATCTCCCATCACTTCCACACCCCAGTCTTGGGATCCATCCTCTCGACCACGGGCGCAAACACCCAGTCCTGCACCCCCTCGAGCACCAGCAGCGCCCTGTTCCAGCGCCAGCCCAGCAGCGGCACCACGGCCCCGGCGACGAGGTCCAGCACGAAGTGGTTCGCCGTGGCGACGACCGTGACGAACATGGCCAGCGGCCACAGCGGCGCCAGCACGCGAACCAAGACATGCGGGCTGAACCTGGCAAGGCACACCGCGAAGAAGAGCGACGTGCCGAAGTGCAGGCTCGGCATCGCAGCAATTGTCAGGCGGAACCTATTGTCCGTCCAGACGGACGCCGGCTTCGACGCGTGCAGGATATCCACGAAGCCGAATTCCGGGGGCAGCATCCGCGGCGGATAACACCGCCATAGCGAGACGATGACAAAGGCAATCAGATTGTCCATGGCAATGGTCCTCCGGATGCGACGGAAGAGCGGCGTGGGCAGGACGGTGTACGTGTAGACGATGAAGACGACGCCGACGATGATGTGCGACTGGTAGATCTGGCGGAGGACGGGCATGAGACCCGGGTGCCGGGTGAGGATGTAGGCCTGGAGGGACTGCTCGATGTCGATGCCGAGGGCGTGCTCGATGGAGAGGAGCTGGAGGGCGTGCTGCTTGGCGAGGAGGTAGATTTGGGGGTGGGGGGCGATGATGCGTGCGGAAAAGGCGCGGCTGAGTTGGTAGATCCTGTTTGTTTGTTTACTTTCTGTCAGTTTTATGTACTTGTTTGTATTTTGTGATGGGGTCATGGAGATGTTGGTGTTGAGTGTGAGGGAAGAGGGTGAGGATGTATAAGGGGGGAGGGGAAGAAGAAGACGAACCAGTATGTAAGTAACCAATACCAAACCTCCTTCAAGAACGGAAACGTCGCACATATCCACGACAAGACCCTAAACACGAGCAACTTTGACCCTCTTCTCTTCTTCTTCCTCCTCTGCGCAGCAGCCCCAGCCGCCGACGAGTCTGCCGACCCTACTGAAGAGGACGAAGAGACGACATCGTCATCCGTCTTCTTCTCGACGGAACAAGTGTACTCCGGCAAAGTCTCGATATCGCGGACGGTGGTGTGCGTTGTCTGCGCGGCGTGCAGCTTTGTCCGGCGGCGGTTGATTATGGTGCCGGCTGTGAAGGCGAGGGCGATTGCTTTTCCATTTTGATCTTGTCAGTATGTATTCAATTGCGCTATGATTGGGGATTGGGTTTGAGGGGTTTGTAAGGAGGGAATGTAGTGAGGTGGTGGAGGAGTTGTTTTGTTTTACCTGCTGGTTCAACGACATTCTTAAAGAATCCCATGTTTCAACACTGTATCCAAGATGCCAACATTGATCGTTCACAGTACAAGGAACCCGTTTAATACACGGGAGCAAATAAAGAATCCAGATCCAAGATGTGTAACTCCAAGATTTGCAACTCCTAGATCTAAGCAAAAGGAGGAGAAGAGCAAGAAGAAGGGGGGGAAAGCAACGTCATCAGATAACAGAAGTCACATAGTGCGCAGAACTTATATAATATACGAATTCTCCCAATCACAGCAAGTATCACAAAAGGCAATTGCAGGCAGAGAAAGTAAGATATATGACGACACCATCACGCTTGCTACAACTCTAAATGCCCCCTATACGAACATATGTTGCGAAGTTCCATACAAACTACTGGTGGGCGTTGGAGAGTTTGGCGTTTCCCCCTGGCTTCTCCTCGGGAGACGCGGAAGCTTGTCTGGGCACATCTGGCCGTCTTAGGAGATAAGCCCACCAACCACCTCAAGGAAACCAACTCCTCCTTACCCTTACATAAGGTTCGTTGTAGATTTGGGGGCTTTCTTCACTAGGTGCTGCGCTGGAATGTTCTCTGCACTATTGGGAGAGGCTAGTGTAGCTTAGAAGGGATAGATGGTTCAATCTTCAAGTGAGGAATTCACACTTCATCAACAACCATAACCAACGCCAACACCATTAACAAGAAATCCCAAGACTCACAACCACCATTTTTTGAATAATTCTAATCCATTCATTCTATTACCTCTCAAAATCTAAATATTAATGATGAAAATTTCAATCCACGTTGTGACTCGCAAGACAGCGTAACAAGGTCACCTCAAAGCGTGACGTGAGGAATTACGTCTGCGGCACACTGCTTTTAGGAAGCCTCATGTATAGGCGCGGATGGATAAGACGACTATAAAATACGGGCGGCGCCATCTCACTCCAGATAAACACTAACACTAATACTTGCTTAGCAAAGACAGATGGATGAATTATAATGCTTATTTGCCTTTGCAGTTCTTAAGAACATGTGACACATCACTCTTTAATCCTCACTACAAACACCAAAATAAGGGGCAAGTATTACATTGTGACTAATTACTCTACATAAACCACATATCTCACAAGAATAAAGAAAAGAAGAAGAAAAAACCATATCTCCTCATCCACGCGCTGCTCTCCGTCGCATCCAAACATAGGCGCGTGCAGACTGCAAACGAACTTTTTGGTATCATTGCTTTCCTCCCCCTCACAAACATCGTCAGGGAGGTAGTGCGAGAAAAGCGTCCCAAGACTGCTCGATACGACATTCCTCACACGAGGCGATATCCAGCAGCAAGGATAAAAAGGCAGCAAAAACAACAATAACGAATAAGCCGCGGTGGACTGTGATGATGCAGCGTAAATAACAAAAGTCATCATGCCATGCTCAGAATCGGTGTTTTTTCAGATGCGCAGCGAAAGCATATATGCCAGGCCTCATCCCTCAGTGTACATCGAATCGTCAACTCCATAACCTCGTTCTGCAGCCATGTCCAAAGACAGCGACACAGCAGACAGTAAACACAGCTCGCAAGCCACAAGCCGCAGAATGCCTGCAACTCTCAAAACCATAACCCTCGAAATGAAAATCAAACTTCCGCCGTAAAAGCAATAAGCTTGGGAATCATGCTGAAAGATGCCGATAGAAAGACGTAGGAAGAAACTTGATTGCCGCAAACGCTTGATTAGGCAAATGTGTTCAGGATGTGCCTGGACGACTGCACGATCCAGTCCAGCTTGCCTCGCTCGAGGTTGGCGAGGAACGGATCGGTGGGAAAGCCATCCTGGATACCAGCAATCAGAGGCTGCACGCGGTTAATGAGCAACTGCATCGTCTGAGATGTGCTCTTTACGATTTCACGCGAAGTGTCATCGTCCCAGTTCTGCAAATGAAAACGTCAGCATATCGAGTCTCGATAGGAGGCGCAAAGGAAAGAAAAACTCACGTAGTTGGGCAAGCTGGCGCCAAAGGCCCTCACGGCCATCTCAATCCACTCAATCTCCTCCTTCAGGCGCGGGTTCGGCCTCAGCTCCTTGGAGATGGTGGCAATCACCACAAGCAGCATCAGCGGCTGGAGGTTGTCAAACTTGCTCGGGGGGTATCGGCTCAGGCAGCGGCGGAAGATGTCGGTCTCGCGGCCGCTCTGGATCCATTGGATCATGGCGTCCTGCAGGCGGTTCTCGGCAATGGCCTGCTCAATCACGCGGATGCGCTGCACCAGGTCGTTGTCGGCCTCGGCCTCGGTCCGGTTCATCTGGCTCGCGTAGGCGCCGGCGAGCGCAGTCACGTTGTTGACGGGCCCGACGTGGTCCGAGGGGGCGGCGGAGCCGTGCGGGCTGGCCATGTGCTGCGAGCCGCGCATGTACTGAGGGCTGCCGTACTGCTGGGGGTGGCTCGGGGCCTGGCTGGGCGGTTGGCTAGGCGGGAAGCTGGGCCGGTGGCTGGCCACGGTGTTAGCGTAACCATGAGATCCGATGCTGTGGGCGACACTGCCGGGGTGCGGCATGTTGACGCCGCCGGGGACGGCGCCCACGGGGAGCTCGACGGGCTGCTGCTTGAACTTGATGAACTCGGCCTGCAGCGACGAGAACTCGGCCTGCAGCGACGATTGCGAGGCCGCCATCGTCGACACCATGTCCGTCAGCCGCGTCACGTACGACAGCAGCTGGTCAATCTTGTTGTTGTCCGCGGCGTGCTGCGCCCTCATCTGCTCAAACTGGTCGTGATACTGCTGATGGATGTCCGTGGCCACGCGCTGGGCCGCCTGGGTGGCAATCGTGTTCAGCGACGGCGCCAGGCGCTGCGTCAGCGTCGACAGCACCTCCTGCTGCACGCTGGCCGACACCACGTTGCTGACTCTATCGGCAATGGCGTTGATGAAGTCGTTGGACCGGAGCGAGCGGCTGACGGCGTGCGGCAGGGCGCCCTGGATCTCCTTCTGCACCGACAGCATCATGTTGGCCTGCAGCTTGTTCAGGACCAGGTCGGCGACGGCGTGGCTGGTCTTGTCGCTGATGGTGGGAATCACCACGTCGGTAAACTGCTGGTGGATCAAAGTCTCGAGCACCTTCTGGGTGTTCTCGTTCAATATATCCGAAACCATGTCGAGGAGTTTCCGCTGGTGCTGGTTAAAGTTGTCGTCCCTGGCGCGAGCGTTGTCGTTGATCTTGCTGTGCAGGTTGTTCAGCGACGACTTGAATGCCTCCGCCATGGTCGCCCCGAGCCTCGTCTCCAGGCTGCTCATGGTCGACTCAAAGGCCTCGGCCGAGAGGCCACCGGCGCCGGCAAGGCTGCCAGGGGCAACGCCCTTGTTGGCACCAGCAGCCTCGCCCTTATGCGACGGCGCCGATCCGTTGGCGTTGAACTCGGCATCCTTGCCCTTCTTCTTACGTTGCTTGCGCTCGGGCTTCTCGCCGTGGTTCTCCTTTGATGACTGTCCAGGCGTCTCCGTCTCCTTGGCGTCGTTCTTGGGCTTCGCGGGCGTGGTGGCGGCGTTGAGTGACGGCTTCGGACGAGGAAGCGGCGGCGACCTGGGCAGACTGCGGCGGAGCAGCATCCTTGATTACCGTCCGCGTGGCAATGCGCACCGGAGTGGGAGCAGGCTGCTGCTGCTGCTGCTGCTGCTCTGAGGCGCCGTTGGCGACGTCTGTCTGCACGGGAGTCTTGAGCTTGGACACGGAGACAACACCCTCGAGGACGGCATCGACCGGGTCAAGCACCTTGTTGTCCTTGGACCACCCCAGCTCGGCCTGCTTGATCATCAGGCAAGCAACGCCCTTGGAGTGCATGGCGTACAGCTCAAACAGGGTCGGCTCGTCCGTGTCCTGCACCATGGCGGGGTTGGCCAGGATATCCAGGGAGCGGAGGATGCCGCGGTTGTCAAACGAGTATTCGCGAACGCCGCTGATGACAGCGGTACTATCGGGCTGGGGGATCGAAGGGTCCTGCGAACACAGCTTCTGGATGTACTCGGCCTGGGAAACGCTCTTGAGATTGTACTTGGGGGCCGAGAGATGCGCAAAGTAGACCGAATTCCGGGTCGGGTGACCAATGATGATCATGCCGCTGGCCGGATGATACATGACGCTGCAGACGGCGTCCGACTCCTTGCTGTGAGGCAGGTTGAACTCCTGGACGGGCTTGCCCAGGGCCAGGTCCCACAGCTGCAGGGTGTGGTTCTGCTTCATGCCGACAATCATGTACCGCAGCGCGCACCGCTTCTGGTACGGGCGCTGCTTGTCGAGGAGCAGGACCGACGTCGGCCAGGCCTTTTCGCCCTCGGGCGTGCTGGCCAGGGTCATGAGGGGCTCCTTGACCTCGAGGTTCGAGTGGGCGGGCACAGGGTTGCGAGGGTCTGAGCCCTCCTTGACGGCGGTCAGGTCGCGGACGTCCCAGAACTTGACGCGGCCCGACTTGTCGAGCGAGACAACGACGGTGTCGTCCTGGCTAAAGGTAAAGTCCTTACCAGCCTTGCCAGTGTTGATCTTGAGGGAGCATTGGCTCAGCAGCGCCTCGGTGTCGGCGACGCGGTCGTGCTCGTGTCCGGGCTTGAACAGCTTGTTCTGCAGGATGAAGGAGGGCCAGATGAAGTGAATCGACTTGCCGCGGCCGACGGCGAAGAACTCGGGGTGGTTGGTCGAGGCGCGGGCGCGCGTCTTAAGGGCACCGCCGGGGGCGTCGCCCTCCTGGGAGTTGATCGGGGGCAGGGCAAAGCCATACTGCTCCAGGTGAGGGTCTTCGAGGTGGTCCTTCTCGCCGTCCTTGATCAGGACCCAGTAGACGGTGCCGCTGATGCCGGTACCGATGATAGCTTCCCGGGCAGGGCCGTCGTAGTCGTTCGGGGTGACGGACATGGCGACGTTGAAGATGCGATCCCTGGTATCTCTAAACACCTTTGCATCTTTTCCGTCGTCCTGGCGAATGACGCGCAGGCCGCCCTGCTTGGACATGCCGTGCGTCATGTAGGTCTGAGAGGCCGTGTACAGGTTCCGGTCAATCTGGTCAAAGTCCTTCTTGAGGTGCGCAACGTCCATGATCGACTCCTCTCGAAACTGTGGTCGAGGCTCGGTGGCGTCTTCCTGGAGCGTGATGGAGATCCAAGGCTTCATGGGGAAGTTGTACACCTTGACAGAAGCCGGCTCCTTCTCCTCGATGACGACAATCTCGTCTTGGTCGGCGCTCTCCCAGCTGTCTGCGACGCCGTGGTTATCCATCTCTCTCGCCTCGGGAGCATCCTTGGAGAGGCGTTCCTCAGAGGAGCCGAAGCCGTGGTGCTCATAGCCAGACTTGATGTCCTCCATGGTGTGCTTCTCAATGGAGCGCGTAGCGTCAGAGTAGTTGGACGGCTGCACCCAGTCGCTCTCATCATGAGGCTTGACGGTGGCGCTCTCGGCATAGTTGGACACGGTCTCACGCTCGGCTCTATCCAGGGCCTCCTGAGCGTCGCGGTCGGCACGGCTGGCAAGGTCATGAACGGCCTCGGAGACAGTCTCCCTGTTCTTGTCAATGTTGACGAAGCTGCCGAAATCCGAAGTCGGAGGGGTCGGCTTCAGAGATTGTTGCGTCGAGTGGTGGGAGTGGTGAGAATGGTGAGAATGCAGCGATGAAGTACGATCCAAGCCGTGCCTGAACTGCTGAGGAGGACTCTGCAGAGGACTGCGCTCGCTGCCGCCAAAGGGATTGGAGCCGGCCGGCGAGCCCTGGTCCTTCTTCAAGATGTGAAAAGGAGGCGGGGCAGAGCCGTGGACGCTGCCGGTGCTGTGCGGCGACATCTGGTTAAGAGTGCCGGCCAGCGCCTGGTAGAGAACCGAGACATCGGGCTGGTCCTTTTGCGTCGGCGAGAAGATGGGGTTGATGCCAGGATGTCCATGCGCGTGCCCGTGGCCAGCAAACGCGTCTGCCGGCTGCTGGTAATGGGGCTGCGCTTGGTACGAGCTCGCAGCTTGCTGCTGCTGTTGTTGCTGCTGCTGCGGAATTTGCTGCTGCTGCTGCTGTTGCTGCTGCTGCGGATGATGATGTCCGTAGTAGCGACTGCTCGTCTCTGACAAAAGCTCCTGTGACTGCGGCGTGTGCTCGGCAGAGCGCGAAGTCTCGTGCAGCTGGTCTGTCTGGCTCGGCTTGGGAATGAGAAGATTGAGGAGATAGCTCGTAGAATGGGCAGGCGGCGTTCCGCTAGAAAAGGGGTTCGCGGGCTGCGCGTGAGCCTGAGGCGGCGTGGGAGCTGGCTTGGGCTCTTCCAGGTCGTGAGCACCTCTCATGAAAGCGGCGAGCAGCCCCGTGGGCTTGTCCGCCGTGGGGGCGGGCTGGTGGATGCGGGTCGAGAACTGGTTGGACTGCATCTGGAGATGTTGGAGGCGTCGGTAGCGCTGCTCGTCTTCGTCGTCGTCGTCGTCGTCGTCGTCGTCGTCGTCTTCCTCATCGTCTTGCCTCGAGGGCTGCTGCTGTTGCTGGGCCGACGGGGGCTGAGATGGATGAGCGTGAGCGTGTGCTTGCGAGGACGACTCGGCGTGCTGCTGGGCGGACGACGAGGACGGCGGGGCCTGAGGCTGCTGCTGGGCTTGAGCCTGACCGTGGTGAGCCGGAGCCTGAGATTGACCCTGACCCTGGCTCTGGCTCTGGTTCGACGGCTGCAGCGGCTCCTTGGAGGTGCCAGGGCCACCGAACTTGAGCAGGTTGAGCAGGTTGGCGGTGCGATCCGAGTTGGGCCCAATGCCGCCAGAGACGGGCGGAGTGGGCGCAGGAGGCAGATCCATGATGGAGAGGAAGCTGCGAATTGGGAGACGCGGCGAAATGCGATGCAATGCAGATGACTGCCGCTTCCGCGCTGCGCGAGAGGGCGAGGGTGGACGAAGTGGAGAGGCCCAGCCGTCGGTTGATTGATGTGGTGTTTTTGGGGGGGGGTTTCTGGAGGGGGTGAGAGGAGATGTCGATGACGGGGGGGAGATAAGGGGGGATAGATGCGAGAAGGGGAGGAAGAGGGAGGAAGGCAGAGAGAAGTGTCGGTGATATAGTCGAGGTTGTGTTGTGGGCAAAACACGGGACAGATTTTAGAGGCAAGGAAAAAAAACTCGGCCCAGTTGAGGTTGGGTAACAATTCAGTCACTGGCGCTTCCTGGGCTGCTAGCCAGCGGTAAGGCACGTTGTAGGCAGCCTCGCACGAGCTTCAGTGAGTCCGGGGGGCGCAGTTAGTGCCCGGGGTGAGGCGCACGGCGCTTGTTCGCACTGGAGCCTCCACTGAAGCTGCCCTCTGGGATCCCACCGGTTTGCGGCTCGACAGTGCGCACGGGCGATTGCCGGTTATGGGAGATGCGGGTTTGCAGGGGTTGAACAAGTCTCACCACCAAGTAGAAGAACAAAGGATCCAGTGATGAGAGCCGAATGGTAGGCAATAATAGCGGTGATGGGGCACAGCAGAAGAAGACAAGTTGCATAAACGTACGCACGCGACGCTCGCGTCAGGTCAGGCAACAAACAAACACCAGAGCTGTTTGCATCTCCCACTAGCCCGTACCCACCGCTGCCAGCGCAGACACACCCAAAGCACGTCACAGATGCCCAACCACAGCGCCCGAGAGGCTGGCCGATAAGGAGACAAGTAGACAATACGTGGGAGCCAAAGAAGTTATCAAGGCTATATCTAGGTACATTCACTACTTCAAATTATCTAAATGGTGATAAGGAAGGTTACCTTATGCAGAAGGGTACACTAGAAGAGAAAGCAACAACATGGTACTTCAACAGCCGCAGCCTCGTGTGGCGCAACCTCCAAAGTCCAGCCTCGCCTCGGTCTATGTCACGGAGTTTTTCCGTCATGCAAGTTGAACGGCCTTGTGTAATCATTTCCATCAGCCCTTCCGGCCTCATTCACTCAACCTTTGGCAACACTCCACCTCTGTGTTCTCCAGTCTTGGTGAATGAATGATTGACCAGCTGCTCATAACACAGACGTGATCCTGCGGCCTTTACTGCAAATACCCTCTTCAATCATACCGACCTTGAACATCTTACCTTACCTAACCCACCTTCTTCCCCTTCTGCTGATCATCATCCATTCCCTGTCTTACACATCTCTCTCCCTTTCAGAGGCGCAAAAACAGGGAGCCTCGGGCAATTATTTCGGCCTTGCCTTCTCGCTCCTTCGGACGTTCCCAACGTTCTACTTCCACCCCTCGCCATTGCAATACAAACTCCAGCATCTACAACACCCGAGAATCCGCAACGCCTCGCCACCTTGCTCTAGCCACTCCCGACAACCACCAAAAGAAAAAGAAAAAAGCTCTGGGAAGCTTCCAAACACCCACCAACGTCCAGCCTCAACTACACACAGTGAGCAACAATGTTTTGCCTCCGCAGGTTCGTTCCCCCCTCAAACCCCATCCAACTCCAACATCCCCCAATCACGCAGCAATCGCTAACTCCCCTCGTCCCTTTAGCTGGCTCCCGCTCCTCTTCATCCCGACAAACGCCTCGCCGGCCTTCATCTTTCTCTTCTTCATCTGCACCTACTTCCTCAACCGCCCCTGCGTCTACTGCTCCGTCCTCCTCGTCATCCTCTTCCTCACCTCGTGCAACTGGTCCGACCGCTGCTGCTTCGACCTCAGCAGCAACTGGTTCCTCCCTCGCCCGCCGACCACCACCACATCAACAACAACAACCATCCCTTCTTCCTCCAGCAGTAGCAGCAGCAGCAGCAGCGTCGCTTCACATCTACCGTTCGACCACGACCATGCGTTCAACGACACGGTCGTCGACATGCTAAACACCACCGCCAAAGCCGCCGCGCGCGCCGCCGCCGAGGAAATCGCCGTGCTGAGGAACGAGTGGACCGGCTTGGGGGTCGAGTGGCTGCGCAACCTGCTGGGCAAGCGGGAGTGGAGGATTGACTGTATGGACATCTACATCAGATTGTGACGACGCGAAGAGAGAAAAAAAGCATGTCTTAATGGGATTGTAATGAAGGCAAAAATTGCTACTAGCTCGCTTCTTTTTTTCTTGTTCTTGAACAGCGATATGGGGACTGCATATGTGGATAGCGCTTGATTATAACTAAGGTATACTGGATGTAATGTTGATACAGGCTTTCATGTCAATTGCGTTCTGGCCCTCGACTCTACTCCCTCAATGGGCGTTGGTCACTGAAGCAGGAGACACGGTATGCAAGATACCAATGAGATAAAGCATCATCTGTAAGGTAGGTAGGGAGAAACAAAGCACTCCAGATGCCGTCAGCAAAAGGCGCATAACGCAGCTCGCAGGACTTCTTCAGCAAAAGCACAAAAAGCGAGACTCATCACAATGCATAGTTCGCCCAACAGGAAGAAACAAACGATGAAAGAAAAGCGGAAATATTCTTTTTGTACTAAACAAGCCACCCGTATTATTGCTCAATCTTCAACTGTTTATCCAACAGCATCATCCCGTCCATATATTCAGAAACCCCTTCCCATCTCCAAAGCCAGAAGAAAGACAAGAGAAATGAGAGGCATAAGCTAAACTTTTCATCGCGGGCGTCTTTTATCGGGCATCCGTGTATCCAGCACTCGTTACTTACAAATTCGTGGTATCCTTCGTCCCATCATCGCTAGAGTCATGGTGATAGTTGGTAGGTAGGGGGGACGTGTCGAATAAATACTTTCAAAGAAGAAAAGAAAGGCATTAATAAACAAGCAAAAAGAGGAGAGATAGAGGAAAGAATAAAAGAAGAAAAAACCCATCAACATCTACCAGGGAAACTTGAAGCGAGTGCCCCATTCCCAGTCAGTCTGCCCCGTCGTCTGCTGCTGCTCCCCAGCGTCCTCCTCGCCCGGCAGCCCATCCAGGTAGTGAACCCCATCGGAATCCTTTGCTCCCTCAAAGCCCTCGTCGTTAGCCTCCTCCTCGCCGTCCTCGTTGGTGAACACATCATCATCGGCGTCCGGCATGTCGGTGCGCGCGACAGTGGTCCTCTCCGTCACGGTAGCCGTCAGCCACTTCTCCACCGTCTGCGGCTCCATGGCGGCGCACGGGTTCTCGCCGTCCGCCTTGGCCTGCGGCGTCAACAAGATCTCCACCACGGCAGAGGTCGGCGAGAAGGAAACGTCGCCGTCGCCCTCCACGCCCACCTCCACCTGCACAGGCTGTCCGTCCTCGCCAACGTGGTCGCTCACAACCGTCGTCGGCGTCTCAAAGTTGGAGGACTCGGTCAAGACGGGCTGCTGGAAGGTGACAATGTCGTCGTAGAACCGGTTGCTGACGCCGCCGCGGACGGCAACCGCCACGGTCAGGACGCTCAGAAGCAAAATCGCCAGGTTCCGCTTGTCGTCCAGCAGCGCCTTGAAGGCGTTGACAACCATGTCGGGAAAGCTACCGGCAGCGAAGCGGCTTCGCTGCTGCTGCTTCTTGTGCTGGCCGAAAGTATCGGTGTGGGCGAAGCCCATGGATGGCCGGCTGCTCCTGGACGCCCTGCCCGACGCCTGCCGGGACTTGCTCCTGTACGTGTCGCCGTATCCCTCGAACGAGGTCCGCGGCGTGCTTCCGTCCTGCGGCATAAATGACTCCTGGCCCATGGTCTCGTCGGCGTCGAGGTCCTCTTCCGACTCCCGCTCGTCCTCGACGTCCTGCACGCGCGACGACAGCGGGCGCCTGTCAGCCCTGCTCTTAGAGTGGATGACCCTATCCTGGCGCGCCGCAAGCCGCACGAGCTCGTCCTGGAGCTTGGCGTCCATCATGGGCTCAATCTCAATGTCGACGCGCTCCATCTCCTTCCAGCAGGCCTCCCAGGCGCCGGCCCGCAGCAGGCCGTTGCTGGCGTAGACCTTGACGCGGTAGATCTTGCCGGCGCCGAGGGCGTCGAAGCGGATCTCGCAGTGGCAGGTCGAGCACCAGTGCGTCTGCTTCTCGGGCACAGGGGCGCGGGGCGGCGCGTCTTCGTCGTAGGCGTCGGCATCGATGTCGTCGTCGTCCTCCTCCTCCTCATCGGCAAAGGGCATCTCGTTAGAAGGCCCCAGGTAGTGGCCGCACTCGAGGATGCGGGCGCGGCGCTTGAAGGGCAGCTCCAGCGCCTCGAGCAGGCGCTCCTCCATGGCCTCAAAGTCGTCCTGCGGGTGCGGCAGCAGCACGCCGCGGTCCTGGATGGTGTCGCCGATGGTGTCCTGCAGCTGGCGCCAAGCCTCGCGCAGCGTCTTGACGCCCTCGCTGAGCTCGCTCGTCTTGGCGTCGTCGAGCACGTCGCCCCAGCACCAGCGCAGCGGCAGCAGGGTGACGTGGAGGAGCACCAGGGGCGGGTCGTTCTTCTTGAAGCGCGGCGGCGTCTTCTTGGGCGAGTACTGCGCCGTCGGGTTGGGCGAGGCCGAGCCCAGGCGGGACACGGTGGGCAGGGCGCTGCGGCGGCCGGAGCGAGGCTGGGGCTGGCCGGCGGGCGACGAGGCGGCGGCGTGCTGGGCAGCCTTGCCGGCGGAGGAGGAGGCGGACCTCAGCGACGACCGCGGCGCATCGTCGTACTGCTGCTGGATGTCGGAGATGCGCGGCGAGCGCAGGCCGTCGTGGTGAGCGGCCTTGCGCGGGTCGCCCTCGGACACGGACCCCATGGAGCTGCGCGGGCTGTTGTTGTCGCTGAAGACGTCGTCGTCGTGCCCGTGGTGCGAGCTGGTGTCGGCGGCGTCTGCGTGGGACATGGTGTCGTCGTCGTCGTACTCGTGGTGGTCGTGGTCGTCGTAGCGGTAGTCTTCCATGCTCGGGTGAATTGGCGATGTCCGGGTCCTGCTGCCTCGTGCGCCGGTGGGGGGGCGGAGAGACAAGAGGATGGATGGATTGGAGGGGAGAAGAAGAAGAAGAAGAGGGGAAGCGAGAATCAAAAGCCGAGAGATGTGCTTTTTCTTCCTTCAATTATTGTGCGAGTGGAAAAGCAAGGGCTGGCTGGCGTGTTGCTTGTTGAATGTCGTATCCGCTCGCTCAGCCCAACAAACGGCCGGTATAACCACTGATAGATACTATCCAGACGGACTGATACGTATGTATGTAGATACAAGTCCACTCTCTGGAATTGAGGCGTGGAACAAGCAAAAGAGAGCAATGAACAAGATGTGAACGAGTAAGAATAAACAGGCAAAATACAGGCACAAGGGGTGAAGAGAGGACCAGAGCCCGACGGCGCGTGTGAGATGTGATGGCGGATGCTAATAAGGGCAGAGCTGCAGTGCGTGCAGATCGTGGCCTCGCGTTATTGGCCCAGCCTCCCGACAATGGTGGGCTTGTTTGGGGGTTGCCGGGCCGACGCGGGTCTTGCTGCGAAAAGGCGCTTCGACAGGAGGCTGGACTGGATACTATCAATCAATTCTCGAGGTGGATCATGTCCTATATAGAATGATGCTGTACATGTACTATGTACGAGTACTGTAGGCTTGACGCACAGAGGCGAATCTTCAGTGCGTGCCGTGCAGCAGCGTAAAAGTCAATTGAGTTTGCCGTCAAAGCTTATGTACCTTACCCCCAAATCTTGCCTTTGAAGGTACGAAACCTTCGCTTTGTGCCCAGACGCAGACGCAGACGCAGACGCAGGCACTCTTCAGCAGCAGCAGCAGCAAAAACCAATTGGTTTGTGCTTTTTCCTCCCCCTTCGTCTTTTCCTTTCCTGCCCGAAATCCAAACGAGTCGATGCCTTACATGTGCAAGTCAACAAAAGTCGCCTTCATCACCCATGTTTGCGCGCGATCCACAAATTCCGGGTTTTGGCTGGTGCTGGCCAGGGGTGCATGAAACGATGGACGAGACGCAAAGCAATGTTGGAAAGTGTGCGTCGTTGTTGTTGTTTGTTTACGTTTTGCCTGCAAACGCCTGTTGCTGATGGTTCCCCTGGAAATTGTCGTCGAATTGAACGTCACTGGATGCTCGTCGTATTTTGATGAACAGCGTTTCTCTCGCATTGATTGGTGTGCGATTTGCTCATGTATGTACAACGTGCTTCGTGTAAGCCGTAGAGTGACAAAGCAAATGCCCAGTGGCGCGAATTCTTCATCACGAGCATGACAGACTAGCCTGAACCCAGCAAGGCGAGCACGTCAACAGTTTCTTCACCGCCAGATCCCATCGACTGTCCGCTGATCCAAGTCAATGACCATCGAGAATGCAATCCGTGTTATTACTCGTATTACATGTGAAGCAGCTCTTCATCTTCTCATTCATGTACTCATCAATCAGAATCCTTCACTTCAATCAGACTGTCGTCTCTTTAGATCAAAACCTTGGCGGCCTCTCCCGCATCGCTATTCTAGATTGGGTAATCTGACAGCTTGGCGATGGGCGCTTCTCACCAGACTTGTAAACTCAAAATCTCTATGCAGATGTGACAAGTTGCCTTGGAAAGGGGATGAAGCCAAACAAGTACGGCTGTTTTTGTATTAGTGACAGCCTTGCAGGATTTGAAAGGGGCTGTGACACTCTCATAACGCACCGATCTCGTGTCTCCTTCGACTCTCGGGCCATCCAGCTCTGTCGAGTCCTGTGCAACTTGGCCGTCTTCGAGTTGGCACCGGGTCCTACTACTAGTATGACTTGCAATCTCGTCATACAAAATTTCCTTATATAACAAAGTATACCAGGTGCGAAACATTGTTCCCAAGTTGGGGTGTCACAGTGCCACTTGATCCGGGACTGAACGCCGCTTCACTAAATCGCCGTGGCTCTCACTTACATAATACTACCTCCTTTCTTATCATGAAGATGCGCGAATAGCACAACAGTCAAACATAGCAAGCTCAAAGACAAACATTAAGTATATTACGCTTCCGCTCTATGCAAACAGATCAGACAACCCAACAGCCTCTATCAGACGACAGTCTCCCTGCGACTGTCCTCCTCATGTCCATATACAACTTATATACACCATGATATACATCTCCTGCAAATTCTTTTCGACGCACGTTCCACATCCAACAGTATATACAAACATCTTCAAGCCAAATAGAGCAACAACCCATCACATCGAAACTGAGGCTCACTTGAAAAGAGAGGCAGCGTGCTCCAGCAGGTTCGTCTCGCCAAGAGTGTTCTGGGTGTACCGAGAGTTGAACTTGATCACGTCCTTGACGCGCTCGTACGTAGCCTGGTCAATCTGAAGAGGCTTGCTGCTGATGTACCAGGTGACGCCCTCTGTGCAGGGAGGAGTCGTCAGAGACCCAGAGTACCTTTTTTTTATGAGAAGAGTTAGCCAAACGGTGTCACAGGTTTTACATGCATGGGGGAAAGGTAAAGGGGCATTAGGGGGGCTTACGTGAAGATGGGGTTCGCCTTAAGATGAGCCTCGAGAGGAGCAAAGACGAGAGGGCCGGTGGTGGTGGCCGAGCCGGGCGTGGCAATCATGCCGACGGAGGCGAAGACGGCCGTCAGCAGGGGGTCGGGGAGGCCGAGCTCGATCAAGAACGAGACGACAGCCGTGGACTTGTCTGTTCACGGCGAATATCAGTATAACCGATAACACCAGATGATGGTTGAACATGGGCAACTCATATAGGGCTGCATATGAGAACCATGTCTTGAAGGGGCAAAAAAAAAAGAGTTCTCACCAGGGGCGGAAAACACAAAGTGCGTCTCCATGGGAAAGTACTCCTGCTCCAGCCGATGCTCGCTGGACGAATGGAAGTGGAACTGCGCCAGGCTGTACATCTTCTTGTCGGCCCAGAGCGTCCCGTTGACGGGCACCTCGACCGTGGTGCCCAGGTTCTCAAACTCGGCGCCAAAGGGGTACGCGTCGACGACGAACTCGACCGAGCCGCCGGCAATCTTCTTGATGGACGAGTCGATGTTGATGGGCGACTGGTGCTTGCCGGTGGCGCACAGCGCGTTGGCCGTGGCGTTGAGGCCGTGCCAGTTCAGGGGCCCGTCGAGCGCCGTGTAGCCAAAGGTGCTGATGGGGACGGCGGCGCCGGCGGAGCGTCGCGGGTTGAGGTGGGTTCCGTAGTCGCAGGCGGCCAGCGCGGGGGAGACGAGGCAGAGGGCGGCTGCGGTGAGGTGGGCGAGACGAGGCATGGCTGGGTGTTGTGTGTAAGTGGTGGTGATGAGCAGAGAGGGCGTGTGTAAGTGAGACAGACTGGGAGAGAGGCTATATATATATATATATATATATATATATATATATCTCAATATATACCACAGAAAGCGAGAAGCAAAGGAACGAGATATATAGCGAAAAGAAAAGAAAAAGACAGAAACAAGAGAACAGTCTTTTTCTTTTTTTATGCAATTCCTTTAATCAACCGTGTAAGCCAAGAACAAGGACGAGCAAGACGCAGAAAAAGAAGGCGGACTGCTGGCTCTAATTGTAGTGCCGGCAGATAGGGGACCGGAGCTTATATCTGGCTTATAATCTCGTATGCATTGACGGGGTCAGCCCTCTCTCTCCTCGAACCCCCCCGGCCGGAACCCCCTCGTGTCAGTCAGTTTAGGGCACATTTTCTTTCCGTGACTTCGGCCGTCGCCAACCAATCTCGAAGCTTGGAGCCCAGAATGGAAACAAAAGCTCGTCACCCTTTTTGCCAATGGCCCCAGGCGGCTGGGCAGCTTGGGAGACGGGGGTGTCAAGGCGCAACAAGACCCTGAACTCCTGAAAAGTCGAGTCTACGGGGTGATAGAAGAGAAAATCCCTACTAGTAGTCGGGCTGGCTTACAGCTTGTTGCCATTGCGGATTTGGCACCGCCACATCACACCACATTCCATGTCCTCGTTCAGCAGCGCCAGTTGCCGGCGCGGCTATTGGGGAACCAAGACATGGCCAGCCCAAAGTCATCTATAAAATCTCGGCATTGTGATTCCGGCAGTTATCCATTTCTCTCTGACTCTCTCTTCGTGCTCATACTCTCCTTCAAGGCTGAGTGCAGAGGCCGTCCCCCCCCCCGGGGTCCCGGACGCCCGGATTCACGGGGTTCATGTCAAAGTAGTCATCTTTGAGTAAAAGATACTTCACACACAATGAAACAATCTAGACTCCATCGGCAAGAAACGTCAAGTATGTGTGGACTCGGAGGAGCAGCTGCATGAGACAGTCGTCAAACACTTTTATTTTTAAGCTTGTCTTGCGCAGCAGATGGGATGGATCAAGCAACGTATCAGACCGAGCGCTATCAACTTTCACATCAAGTCCTTTATCAACTATGCTTGATCCTGGTACCGTGTGACGAATCTCTGTTTTGTGAGGAGATGGCATCTGTTGGAGTCGAGGATTTCTTCGTGATGTCGGCATGTACAAAATGTGGCGTCTAATTGCTTCCCCCCTTTTTCCCCGGCTTTGCGGCGGCAATAGTTGTGCCACCGCGGCGCCTGATCTAAGCCCCATGGAGAAGCGCTGAAGATTTCCATCTTTTCTTCAATGTTCTGTCTCAGCCACTAAAGACATGCGATTCTGCAGCGGCTGGCCTCCGCGTTCATTCTTCCCTTCCCGTCCCGTCCTCTTGGGGCACCTCGACTATTTTCGGCCCAGCGTCACATGGCGGGATGGGGGATGCATGGAATTGATGCCCGTTGTTTTATGTCTGTATGACTCGGCGTGTTCCAGGCTTGGGGATCTGACATGGTCCTTTCTTGGCAGGATGCTTCTTGCAATCGCCCAACTGGATTGGAATCCACGCCTTTAATGGCACGCTCGTTAACTGTGAAGCATGTGCATGTTTGTTTGAATTGGAACAGTGCAGATCTTGGCAGTGTTCCGAACCGATTCGGATGGGTTTCACAATCGGCCTCAGCTTCACCGGATGCCGCGAACTGGTCTTGGCTGCTTGGCCCTCGTACGTTGCAACGCAAGCGCCCAAGCGTGTTCAACCAATAGCACAAGCCTTGATGCCATCAAAGTTAAGGGACGTCGTCCATGAGACCCTATATCGACACCTTGAAAGTCAGACCAGGACGTGAGTACTTGTATTTGTTGACCTGCTAAACGAAGCTTATAAACAGCAATTCGGCCCTTCATATCATCATGAGATGTCGTCAGCTCTTACGAGTGCCAAGCACATGGCTGCCATCAAAATGCGTCGACCATGACCTTGAAGCGGCAAGCCTTTTGCATCTCGGCATCAACATGCCTTCCAGCACGTAATCCAGTGCCCCCAGTTTCAAGACTCTCAGTAGTCCATGCCCGCTCATCCTCACATCACTCGTTGGAACCCAGCCCCTTCACAGCTCGCAGTAAGACTGCGTGACAGTGACAATCTCGGTCGCGGTAGGAGTAGCAGCGGTGACAGTGGTGCCGTGGATGCCCCAGCAAGAGCAGGCAGATGAGTAATGAGCAACGTCGCAGGGGTCGGCATAGTTGGGAATGGCAGTAGGGGTGACGGTCACGGGAGCGGCGTTGGCAGCGACGCGCTTGGCCTTGGGAGTCACCTCGGGGTCGACGGTGATGGTGATGGTCGTGGTGCTGGATAGAATTGTTAGCAACGAGGCTGCTTATGAGTTGTTTCCCGGGGGGGCATCAATGTGTTTGTCCTGCAGAGTCCGTACGGGGAGAGCAGTCGCCCCGAATGATGGACATACCTAGCCTTGGGAGTGACGGTGGCCTGCATGAAGCTGGAGCAGTCGGACTGGCGAGAGGTAATGGGCAGGAGGCCGGGACGGGTTCCGGTGACGGCACGAGCGCAGTTGTCGGCGTTGCACCCGTTGGTTCGCTCATTGATAAGACCAGCCATGGCGGCGGCAACAAATGACAAGACAACGGCGGCCTTCATATTTGCGGCGTTTGGGCTTGTCTGGAGGAAAGACGGGTGCTGTAGTAAGATTGAGGCTGGCAACAAGGCTGACCGGCACAAAGGAACACGGGGAGGAAGAGCAATGGGACCGAACAGAGCGAGACGACAGGTCTATATAAGCAAACAAAAAGCGCCGAACCTGGAGGAGAGGAGGCGAGTGCGAGATAGAGCTGGACGGGACCGAGCTGAGCCCCAGGCCAGGCCCGCCACGTATCCCTGCGAATGCTCACGATGCGACCAGCCGAAGCGGAAGCGCATGGCCTCCCTGCCAGCTAGCAGCAGTTCCTGGGAATCAGCCTCACAAAGGGTCCTCTGCGCCTATCAGAGCTGGGGACCACGGCATGAGGCGGGCATGGCGAGCAGTTTGGTTTCTCTGACAGCTGTCATCGGTAGAGGCCACCAGCATCTGTCGTGCTCGTTGTGCCTAGTGCCGTACGGAACAAGCCTCGATGCCTACCAAACTGGAGACGCAGCCCATAACAGAGAGGAAGCGAAGCAGAAAAGGGCGCGGATGCCTCGTTCGGTGGCCGCGTTGGGGAAGCTGGAGACGATGCCGCCTCTTGCTTGCAGCCAAGCATCGGCCAGGCTATTGACAAGCTTGTGCCTGTGAGACAGACCAGGGTCCCTGTCCGTCAATGTCCATCGAGCAATCAAGAGAGAGGCACCCCCGGCTAATATTAGCTGCTACAAAAGACTGCATCAATCGAACGCTTTCCATGCTGGGAGGTAGTAGCAGTACTGTAAGTATTACGGGAGTGTATCCGCAGGATCCGTCGCTCATCAGAGAGACCGAGAGCGCGAGGCCAGCCTCTGTGCTGTCTCGTTGCCTGCCTGGTTTCACCGTTGATTGCTTCCTAGAGGCTTGATAAATGGACATCTTTTTTCCAGCTGCGGCATCCAGATCCGTGGGCCTCAGCTGAAGATCCGCGGCAAGGCGCAACGCGTGAGTCTTCCAGTTGCCCGGTTGCCGAAGCAGCACACCAGAAAGGAAGCCAGACGTCGACATCAACCATTACGGGCATGCTGATTGGTTCCGAGAACAGACACTCACACCCGCCTCGTACAGCACGGCTGGTCGGTCACTCCTAACGATCTGTGTCCGTTATCCTCGCAAAGCGGCTCAAGTCCAGGATACGGCGTCTTCTGGCATCTACTTCGTGTCTGCTTGTCTGTGTGTCGGTAAGTGTACAAAAGTCAACAGAGCAATAACCGTATACCAAGTCATTTGACAGCAGACAGAGTGCCACCATCATGGCCTCATGCAGTCATCATCAATAGGCGGCGGCGCGGACGTTAATATAGCCTGATGCAGGTTTGATGCAGGTGGAAATTGGCCGTGGCTGGCTGGAGGAGAAATCTCGCACTCTTTTGGCCGCCCCAATTTCTGCAGGCCCCGACAAGTCCGGATGCCAGAGACCGCTAAAGAGCAGCTAACAGCGCTATAGCCCGCTGTGGCCAATTTGACAGGTGGTGGAGTTCCATTGGATCCTTCGATGTCAAAAACAGGAGGTTTTACAGGCACGCTTTATGAAATGGAAGACGTGGAATGACCTCAACCAGTCCTGGCGTCAATCTGGCTCAAAGGTTTCCTTGAACTTGTCCTCACCCGTATGTTGCCGGCTGAAGAAATTGCAAAGAAGAATAGCAAAGAGGCGCACAAAGGGCCAGAATGAAAAAGTTCCCGTGCCAAGGCGCCGTTCTTGGAATCGGCCAGGGGGCACATCCCATTCGAACATCCATACAGGGACCATATCCATGCCTCTCCCGTGCAGTACGATATCCATTGACCATCCATGCTCGTAACCATGTCCAGAATGAGGTAGTCTCTCCCGCACGTGGCGGCCACGCTTGTCACCCATGGTTTTGTATCCAGACAATTCGTTCCGTCCGTGCTGTTGCCATTGACCAGTTTCTTGTGTGCCAAGAGCATCGGTTCGGCATCTCGGTCTTCAATCCGTCGCTGAGCTGAGCAGCATGTGGGCCGTGGGAGAAGAACGAAGCGGTGGTTTACTGTACCGTACCGCGTATTTGTGCGAGTGCGAGGAAAAGGAAACCCATCTCATAGACCGGCCACGGGATAACACAAGTCTGGACTGGCCCTCAAATAACATGGGACAACCTGCAGCCATTCAGGAACACTCCCTGCCAAGAATACAGTCGTTGATCCGTTCGTCCTGATACTACCTTCACCCATTGGAATTGGATCATTCTGGATTCAGCAGTCTCCCATCGAAACAGCATCTGATCTAGCATGGAAATGACCAGATTCATTAGCTGGGACTTTTTCTCGACGCCCATCTCCGGCAGCATCCGAGCCGAATCGGGCAATCCTCACGCCTATCGATCGCGGGTTCCAGCCGCTTGATTCATGTCTCGGGAACCCTTGACGGCCAAATTTGGGACACCTGGTTGTGGAAAAGACAGAACGAGAGGATAGTAAGGATACGATCTTTTTTCAATGCATTGAAAATCATATTCAATCAAAAGTTCAAAGGGGAAGAATTCATCAGGCACACCGCAAAAAAATCGCAAAAAGACAAAAAAGTAACTGCTTGACCGAGACAGGGGTCGAACCTGCAACCTCCTGATGTACTAAATCGTAGTCAGACGCTCTGCCATTGAGCCACACGGCCATTTGAATTCGATGTGTTCCGGACGTCGCTATTCACTTCAAGGATTGAAACGCAGGGACGGGGGAATCAAAAGAACCTGCGCACTCTTTCTCCTACTACCCTGCAATCGAGAGTAACTTGCGTTGAGATGAGCTATGAAGATGCGCTTCTGCTTTGTCGATTGAGATCATGTGTCGCCCTGCCTCCCTAGATATATAAGAACAGCCAAGGGAGGCCGATTTCGCTTGTGCAAGGAGTGCAACGCCAAGCGAGCCGCATCAGGCCGGCATCGAATCACCAAATTCGGACCGGGAACACATGGCAACATGAATAAATACAATACAATCATCTCACAGTTCCATCCGAACTACACCCACAACCCTCCCGCCTGAAACAAAAAGCTGAGCAAAGGAGACGAAAATAAGCTTATGACCACCTCTAACTCAATTCCCCCCTGACAACCGTTTCCTCTCGTGTGCTTTTGTTACCCTCTTTCGCGCAGTGGCAGGGAGCTGATGGTGGCACTAGTATTGAAGACTGCATGCATGCATGCATATGCAGCACTCCTTGCCTCGAGTAACAAAACAGGCAGAATGGGACGTTGATTTCTTCAGCATGGCACGCACTGGATGGAACAGTAAGTCCATGCGAAAACACCACATGGCTTCGTCCGCAGTCACTGCATGATGTGAACCTGTATCGATTCTTCCAAGTACTCCCTCAAAGTATTAACGAGATAAACACACATATTTCTGAGCAAGAGAAGCGCCCAAAAAAAACACCGGAAGGGGGGGGGGGAAAGGTGAAGGAGAGGAAATTTGCAACACAAAGTTGGAGGGTTTGCGGGAAACAGCAAAAAATTGACCGAGACAGGGGTCGAACCTGCAACCTCCTGATGTACTTAGTCGTAGTCAGACGCTCTGCCATTGAGCCACACGGCCTATTTGATGGAAGGTAGAGGCACTATTGTAGACTCTGAAGCTAGCGCCACATCCATCGGGCTGGACAAGTCGCCCATCCAAGCTTGCTGTAAGGTAGGAATGAAGGCGTCAACATGAGAATGCCGGGAGTGTGGTGTTGGTACGAAGCACTCATCTGATATATATCCGAAACTATTTCATCTGAGATATGTTCAACTCTGTGTCTGATTATGTGTGTCCGCAGTACAATATAGAATAACGCCATGGTATACGATGCTAGTAAAACAGCAGGTCCCTCCCGAGCCAAACAAAAGACATTAAAATAGGAATCTATAAGACACAATTATCTATAGCACAATCATACACTTCCATAAGTCCTCTTCGACATAGGGCAAAAGAAGTGCCCGGGCCTACCTCCTCTCACTTCCGTATAGTTGATTCCAAGCCCAGTTCGACCGGCCACATGGTCCCTGGATCCGTAGAATCCATGTGATTCCTCCTCAATTCGATAATCATCAGGAGAAGTAACCTCTGACTCCCGGAGCAAGCCTATGCTCCTCATCCATTGATAGGCGAGCGGCGGACGCGTGGCCACCCTCGGAAGGTCGGTGGGGGGGACGTCCCGCGCATTGTGTATCAGCGAGTCTGCCGCCAGAGTGGCTGCGTTTGACGTTCCAGCCAATTCTTGCGCAAGCGAGCTTGCCTCAAGCTCTGTCGACATCATGCTGAGCGGCGATGGAGAGCTGAGCTGCCTCGGTGACACATCGTTGATAGCTGTGGGCGATACGACGTCCGTATGCCTTGGATCCGGCACGACAGCGCCGCCACCGTTGGCATTCCGTGTCAGAACTTGTAGCGGAATGGCCCGAGAGCTTTCTTGCCTCCCATGCGCTCCTTGTATCAAAAGATCGCCAGCTCTTGTCGCGATAACCCCATTGCGACGCTGCCGATGACGGCGGTCCGTAGACCTGGCCTTTCGACGAGTTCGTGAGCGCCGTGTCGACGTGTTGGTCGAGTCTGTCCGTGAGCTCCTGCTGCTCAGACTCGATAAGCTCGTCTGCTTGGTTGCCGTTCTGGAACGAGACGAATTGGACTTCCGAGACATTTGCGCGGCCAGCTTATCGATGTGGCGGATCATGACACAAGCCGCCGCAATCACCAACGCGAGCAGGGCGATGGCCCCTCCGATGATGCCTCCCAGCTGAGTTGTCGAGAGACTCTCATCCCCGTCATCATCGCCGTCTGTCGCAGTCGACGAGGGCACATACTTCGGGACAGAAGTCGGCGTTGAGTCAGCTGCTTGGCTGTCATTGTCGTCATTGGTTCGACCATCCAGCCCATCCGGACAGCACCCATATCCAACAGACGACAGACATGGGTGTTGACCGGTCGGGCATGAGTAGATGGATGATGAGGCGGATGCAGTCTCGGTGCTGCTCGTTGTCGAGTAGCAGCCATCTGACGCGCACTCATAGCTTTCCGGGCAGCAGTTTCCACCCAAGCTTGCCGGACACAGCTTCATGTCGATGCCGCAGACACTGTCTTTCCGCTGCAACACAGTGGCAGGCTGTGTAATCTGTGGTGACTTGGCCATACGCTGAATGTCATCATGCCGCCTGATAGCAAGGGCATCGACGTTTAAGCCATGGATTGCCGCCAACAGGACCCAACCGTATATTGCAGACGCTGGCACAAGCATGATGACGGATGGCTGATGTTGGCCGTAGAAGATCACCTAAAGCCGGCCGACAGGTATAGGAAGGGTGATGTAATGTTGGTCATCCGTGATAAAAAATGATGGCTTAAAGGGGAGGAGAGGTATTATAGACAAGGCTGTTGGTGAAGACCGTCTCCGTTGGCGTGGTCCAGAACACAGCAAGGGATCTCGTTAGACGATTTATCTGGCCGAGAGCGCTTATTGAGTCGCGAATGGTAGTCTATGTTGGTTTTATGAAGCCAGTATGTCGATGGCCCACCAGACGCAACGAGGGGGCCGGCGACTATAAAGTCTGGCCATGATGCGACAGCTACAGACACGAGGCTGAACATCGAGGCTGTATACTATCAGACGGAATAAGCGCCCTGAGATCGCAGATCGAGTGCATTACCGCCGAATGCCCGGTGGAGATGCTGGCAGGAGCCCAGCCAACAAGCAGGCGGGCTCACGGCTTCGAGAAGATCCGCCAGTATATTCCTCAGCACAGCAGTCGAGGGTGGTTTCACTGCAGGACTCAGCACCGAGGCTGAGGTCTGCAGTGTGGCGGCAGCACCCATTTGCACTCATTCGGCCCTTGCCGCTCTCGGTCCCTGCCATTGGCTGCCCCAGAGCCGTTCGCGTGGCTCCCGGCTGATGTGCCAATCGTGGCCGCCGTCTGGTGATGTCGAGCGTCCTCCCCCCCCCCACCCTCTGGCAGTTCATCGCACAAGGCCGCCAATAATGCGACGCTGCGGGAGAGCAGCCCACTGCAGTCGAGTGTGCCAAATATAGATCATGGCCCGAAGACTCGTGCGTCAGAAGGCTTGCCTCACTGCAGCCACATCGACCGGCAGCAGAATAGGGGACGATGCGGCGGGAGGCAGGGCAACGCAATGCGAGAGCATCCCTTGTCGATGCTGTCAGACGGGAAGCTTAGAGAAGCAGTGAAGCCACATCGTTGATGATGAATGATACGTTGCTCTTACTGCCAGTACCTAGTGCATGTGCTTTGGCAGCAAGTTTTGCTCAGGGAACATTGAATGATCGTACGAGTAACTTCATCGCCTGCCTCTCCTCTCGGATAAGGCCGCATTATCTAATCGGGGCAATGATGATGCGCAGCAGCCGAGCGGGAAGGAAGCCAACAGAAGGTGCCATTTTGCCCGCTCTGGGCCGCAGCAAACGACCCGTCCGTCGGTATTGAAAGCTCTGCCCAGGCAGCAGATAATCAACAACCGACCAACAGACAGTGACAATCGTGGCGGCTGCATTGTGGAGAGGCTGCAGTGCATGACAGTTCACGACGCTGTCGGCCGACGACGAGCGGACAGGGGGGAGCAGAGCAGAAGCGACAGCAAGTGCCGGACATGTCAAAGAGATCGGCCCCCTCACGCGACAGCAGACGCCTGACAGACGCTGTGGCGAGCATAAAATAGATCTCGGCGAGAGGCCCGACCCGTCGCTGTCGATACAACCAAGGTACGGTAGGTACAGCATCCATGCATGATGACTTGACCTGGCCCGTGGCCACTCAGGCTCTGGCCTCTCTGGAGGGCAACCCGACGGGATTTGACAGACGGCATTTCGCCCATCTCCGACATTGTGTACCAATGCATCATTACTGCTGCTGCTGCGACCTTGTCGTCCGAGAAAAGGCAGAGGCTAACAGTAACTCCTGATCAGTCCGCATCCTCCATCCTCCATCCGCCATCCGTCGCATCGACGTCGCGGGCTTCGCATTCCAGGCCCTCGGCAGATTCGCTGCGAGAGAGGAAAACGTGGAGTAAATCCTCTCCACGAGCCAAACCCGCTTCCCCGCCCAGTAGGCCCATGGCTGACTCAAAAGGCTTGCGTCTCCTGGGCCAATGCCAGGGGGCCTTGGAGAGAAGAGAGGAGACGTCTGCTCGCCTGTGACCAATCATACCGGAATGGGGCATTTCTCCGTCTGTACTGCGGAGTAGAGGCCAGGACGAGGAGACCTGGCTGTATTACCCCAGGTTCGTTCTTCTCGTTCGACGCACTGGGCATCTTGAGCGGGCAGTAGGACGCCGAGAGTACACAACTGGCCCGGCTGACGGAATCGCAAGGGAATGAGAACGACGGCCATGGCTCTCGTCGAGCATTGATCATCACCGTGCCTCTCTCTCCGGGCCCCCCTCATGCAGGACAGGCTGAAATAACCATACGAGTATCCCGTCCTTGCAGACGACCCGTCCCATGCTGAAAACCACGATCTTCAACAGCGCCTGCTGGTGCCAACCCCGCATAGGGGCCTCCACCTTTTCGCCTCCAACGGGCCTAGCAACGGTCGAGGGGACCCGGTGCCTTGAGCGTGGCTTGAGCCGGTCCGTTAAGACGCATCGTGTCGTGGTGAAGAATGCGTGACGTGAGTCGGTTTGGTAACTGTTTGTGAGGCGAACAAAGTGGGACGCCCTGGGATGGGTTCGGAGAACGGCTAATCGTCCTTGTTCGTCTCCAGCCTCCAATCTGCTGACCTTTTCCTCCTCGTCTGCTTCCTTTCTCTCCATCTGCTCGTCTGCTCCTTTATCAATCCTCCGGCCCGCCATCCGCATTCGACGCCCTTCGCGCCTTGTCTTCGCCCGCGACATTATCCGCCGTGGAGGCAGCTCGTTTCGCCATCATCCTACGCGGCCCGAACATTGATTGTCTCGTCTGCAAAGCCTTCGCCAGCAAGCAGGTTTCTTTTATCTTGTTGCCGCTGAACCAACAGTGCAGGTCCAAAGCGCCAGCCGTTCCAAGGCTTCTTGAAAGCGCCCTTCCAACTCTATAGGCTTGTGTCAGTGGGTGACGGGCTCTTGAGGGCTCTTGCCACGCCATACCGTCCGCGCCGAACCTTGAGACTACCTTACCAAGCGAACCCGGACAAATCTCTCTGAAACGCCGAAGAAATGCTGCTGTATACCCGGCTTGCTCCGCCAAAGGTGCCAAAGCGCCGGTCCAGAGCCGGTAAGTTGGACCTGTGTTGCGCCGCTCACCTTGAGCGCGTTGATGAGAAAGCGAACCATACTGATCTCTGTCGCTGGATTTAAGGATGCAATTACTGGTAAGCTGTCTCTTGAGACCCTTTTACCGGCTGCTCCTATGAAGAAGATGCAAGTCGCTAACACATGACCCATATTCGCAGCAAAGAAAAGGTAATACAATCCATCCGACTGCAGACACTCTGGAGCTCTCTAACATGTGCGCCACAGAAGAAGAAGTGCGATGAAATCAGACCCATTTGCAGTCGCTGCCAGGACCATGGACAGAGCTGCATATATGAACCCATCAAACCCCGCCAGCGGCGCAGGCAGGAGTCAATCGACGACTCAGCACTGGACGACATCTCGACGGCCATCTTGGAGAATCACGCGCTACCTCGAGCCTCACAGAAACGATTATCCTTGGAGCACTGGGAAACACCGCTGTGGTGCTCCGACATGGGGCTTGACAGCAGCCTTTTAGTGGATGGGAGCATGCAGCAGCCCGCGTCGCCGGCCGAATACAACCAAGGCTTGTTGAATGAAATCTTCACCACCTGGGCCGCCAACACTATCGAGCAGGATGCTGGGCTGAGTGCCGTTGGCCTTGACTTTGTCGCGGCCACTAGCCCCGTGAAAGAGGAGGGAGAGGCTGGAAACGACGATAGCACCGACGGTCAACTCGTTTCCCTCGACGATGTGGTCACCTCAAACTCTGCCTCGCAGCCTCCGTCTCTCGCGATGATTGCTCCTGCATCGGTCGCGTCTCCTACGATCGAGGTTAGGATGCCTGCCTTTGCCGAATTCACCCAGCAAACCAACAGGCGAGCCCTGATTGCTCACTTCACCAATGTGCTGTCCCACCTCATTGTTCTGCGTGAAGATGAGGGCAACCCGTTCCAACGGCTCGTTTTACCCATGTCCCAGAAGAGCCCGGCGGTCTCGAATGCAATCTTTGCCTTGGCATGTGCCCATCTGGAGCACCGAGGTGTCCACAATAGCGAGAAGAGCGTCTACTTTCACAATCAAGCAATCCATGGGTTGACTGCTCTGCTGGCAAAGGGGTGCGATGCAAACAGGAACGAGCTATTGGCCGCCATTATCCTCTTGATTTACTACGAAGTGGTGAGTCGCTCTTGCAGTTGCTTTTGTATTCGCCGCCGTACTCTAACAATCCTGAATAGCTTGTCCAGAACGGGCGTTCAAACATTGTCGACGGTCACTTGAAGGGGGCCATGGCAGTCATGTGTAGCAGCCAAGCACTGTCTGACCCGACGGCCGTCTTCTTGGAAAGGGTGAGTCTACAGCAGACGAACTTTACCACGCCATCAGGGCTAACAGGCAACCCTCTGTGAATAGGCATTTCGATTCTACGATGTCATCGCGGCATTGTCGTTCGACTCTACGCCGCTCCTGCCTGCGCCCGAGAGCGGGAATTTCGCCATGTTCCCTCCCGTCAACTGTCGCGGTGCTACCGTCCCTGATGGAAACGTCGACACGCTGCTTGGGATGGCCACTTCCTTATGGCCCATCATCTACCGGCTCTCGACCCTCGGCGGCCTGAAACGGAAACTTGCTTTGGCTGAGCTGCAGGGCGATGAAGCAGAGACGGCGATGCTGCGAGCGGAATTCGAGATGACGGCATCCTCGGTAGAGCTTGCCCTGGAAGAGTGGGTGCTCCCGACAGACGAATCTTTGCCCAAGGATACGGAGAATCCTATCCTGGCTGGGATTTCAGCGCAAAGGCAGATGCAGAGCATCCTCAACAGCGCCATGGCTTATCGACACTCTGGATTTGTCTACCTTTACCGCAACATCTACGGCTACGACCGGCGTCATGCCGTGGTGCAGCACCATGCGCACATCAGCCTCACCCACTGTGTTGGTACGGTCAAGAATAAAGGCCCCATGGGGGCTCTGCTGTGGCCGCTCTTTGTGGCTTCCTGCGAGGCGGTTGACGAAGCCGACCGAGAGCTTTCCAGGCAGGCGTTTGCGGCGGTATGTGAACGACAGGGCATGACGAATATCGAGCGAGCAAGGTGCATCATCGAAGAGGTCTGGAGACGAGCAGACTGTGGTGAAGATGAGAATGACTTGGTTTTACATTTGGGCGAGCAGAAGAGCGATTTATGGAGAAGGGTCAGCCAAGACATGGGAGTCACAGTGGTCTTTGGGTAGGATGGTGGTCCCCAGGCTTTGATGCGCGCAGTGGGAGGAGCGATCCAGAGGTTTCGATTACCACTTATGACCGGCTGGACAGGCGTACAGGAGTCGGATGGCGATTCTTATTTTCTCGGACGAGGCGTTGGAGATACTATTAGTTGCAAGAACGGCGAAGATATCCATTGGTAGGTGGAGGACCATGATGACAATGATGCGCAGATGAGGAATTCCTGTATGAACATCGGGATAAATTTGATGAATTTGGCCCCTTGGCTTGCTGGAAGCCCATTCATTACTACATGATGAAGAGTGCTTACAAGATGGCATTTGTTGTTGACCGGGTTCTGGAAGATCGTCTCCAAGCTAAACAGGCCATTACCCACAATAATTCAGGGACGATGGTCACAAGATTGGATTTCACGATGATACGAACCGAAACTCCGAAGGATATAGTGATGTGGTCAATGGTATCCCGAATTTCCGTCCAAGGAACAAGCAACTAGGTAGCCGTGAGGAGAAAAGGGCCAGAACAACTCAAGTTGTGCCGCTAGTGGTTAGGCAGACGTATCAACGAAAGGGGTATAGAAGGCCGAGGAGTACGATTTGTATTAGTAGTTTGTGTTGGTAGTTGGTGGACGGGGATGGAATAATAGCCTGAAGACGGTATTAGTCTGGGTGGGAAGAAGCGGTGCGGTGCATTGGGGGCTGGGTAGGTAGTTGAAGCCAGGGTCCAGAGGATCTCTGTGCTGTTGAACAAAAGCTGGCAGATGTTGAAATCGTTGGAGTTGGCCGTCGAGGAGAGGCAGTGGAGTCCTGATATACGGAGTAAGGGGCAGCAGATCAGGTCCAGCCGAGTTTGCTAGTGATACCAGCTGGAGCGTGAGAACTTGGAGGGACGAGGGAGAAGGTACGTACCTCGAGGCGAGGACTGGAGAAGACGCGGGGGTTCCAGTGTATTGGCCATGCACTAACATGATGCTAAAGTGGCCCAATGGTTTCCAAGCTGGACGTTTGCTGTTTCTTGTCTATTCCAGGTCCTGCTCATCGGGGAAACTGATAGACTGAGATCAGCTTGTTCTCCTACTGCCTTGTATAAAAGGATGGAAGGAGTGAGGGCGAGATGTGAGACTGGATCAAGCCCAGTCGAGAGCATCTAGAGACTTGATGGACGATATCCGAGCCAAGCTTTATATCCTAAATTTAGCTGCATGGGGGATGCTGGGATCGAGGGGTACAAGTAGTGCGTACCTTCTTACCTTAGGCGCCTTGGATCGGAGGGGAGTCCAGGGTCAATGTCCGTATGACTTGAAGAGATTGCCCATGTCCGAATTGCATGCTTTACCAGAGAGGACTTGAATGCTCATGTTGATATTTACCCCTGGTACAGGTGAAGCACAAGTACAAGTACCTGACGTGTCTCCCATGTCTGAGCCAAAGAGACATGGCCGAAGAAGCCCTTTCCCACCTTCTAGAAACCGGTTTTGGGGAAGACAAGGCGGGTTGTACCGCGCCGTCGCAGGTACAAGGTCATGCATCGCTGCAACTGGAGCTGCAGATGGCTGCGCCTCCGAGAGGAGTAGCCGGTACCTGACGCAGGGGCGGAAGGCTCACCTTCTGCGGAGTACCGGGCACTCTGCCACCCCTTCTCTCCGTCCTGCATGGGGTAGGCGAGGCGGTACCCGGTACTCTGCCAATTACCCACAAACCGAACTGGAAGCGAATCCTGCAAAGTCGAGTGCAGTCCCGTCTGGCCAACCTCCAACCCCGTTCGGCCTCGAGCATTGAATCTTTTCGCCTGGCCACAGCCCTACGCAGTCGCTTCTTGATGCCCATGCGGTAGCTGCAGGCTGTTACTAGTAGTACTACCTTATACCGACATCGACTTGCCCTCGTCAAGAGACATTCTCTACCTACAGACACCCTGTCGATTCGCCCGCCTGCTGTGCGACCCCGAGCCTTGATTACGCACCCGCGAGAACCGACATCTTCAGCGCCATCTCGAATGGCGTAACCGTCCTTATCAGCCCTCGAGTGCCGACCAAGTCTTCGTGGCCAGCTCGCCGCCCCAGCTGCTGGCCATCTCTGCTGAGCTCGCATGCGTCTTCGTCTCTGCTCCGACTCGCCTCCGTCATGATCATGGTCATGGTCTAGCCATGACAACGCTGCTCAACAACCCGCCGGATTCGGGTCCCCCGCCACGGCAGATTCGCTTCGTACATAACCAGGGCCAGCCGCCCTCCAAGCGACGCAGGATCAATGCAGCGTATGTCCTCCTGGATCCGTGTGACGGTGTTTGTCTGTCCTGCCGCGTCAGCCTCTGGTGGCGAATGGCTGTTCCGGATAGAACAGGCTCAAGAGGGCGCGAGCATAAACGGCTGCGGTGACTATTGAAGCTGATAGATACGCTGAGCTAACCGTCTCTTGCGCGCAGATGCTTGACCTGTCGAAGACGAAAGACGAGATGCGCCGGCGAACGACCGCTGTGCTCGACATGCACTAAGAACGGCCACCAATGCTTGGGCTATCCGGAGGACAGGAAAGACGGCGAGGGCGCGCCAAGGACAGGCGACGAGGATGGAGCTTCAACGGAGGATGCCAACCAAGGCGATGACGACGCCGTGGCCAGGAAACGCGCTGCTTCGGGGCCCGCGAATCGTCCGACGTCTTCTGGAGGAGGCAACCTGCAAGCTACGCCTGCTGTCGCTGGGGCCTCCGCTTCACGACCGCCGCGGCGCAATATCAAACAGACCATCGAACTCGGCGCCGACGCCAACCCAAGCGACGCAGAGCCGCAGCAGTCGCCCGTGATGCATCAGCACCACCACAAGCACCATTACCATCACCATCATCAGGCTCATCTCTCCGTCACATCCGATGACTTGCCTAGCTCGCCCACCCTCCGCCGATCCGCCCCCAGTCGTCGCATCCCTTATTTCCGCTACTTTGGCTCCACGGCCATCGTCCCCGGATTCAAGCAAATGGTCGTCTCCGTTCGCGACCGCCGCCGTTCGACGGGAGGCTCACATTCAGGAGCCTCTCTCCATTCGACTCCCAGCGGCGCGTTAGCCAGCGGCTCGGCCATCGACAGCGACATCGTCCGCGAAGACATTCCCTCCTACGACCCCAACAACTCCGCCCCCGTCCATCCCTTGATTATCCAGCTAGTCAACACCTTCTTCATTCACGTCGGGTGCAACTATCCTTTCCTCCAGAAAGACAAGTTTCTGCGCCATGTCAAGGAGAAACGGGTCGAGCCGATACTGGTCGATGCAGTCTGCGCCATCGCGGCGCGCTTCTCAGATCACCACATCCTAACGGGCGGCAACGACAAGATGCCCCGGACCGAGAGGGGCCAGGTCTTTGCGCAGAGGGCCCGGCAGGCCACCGTCGACACCTTCCCTTGTCCTTCTGTGGGCGCAGTCCAAGCTTGCCTGCTGATGGCATACGAGGGCTTTGGAGAGAACCAGGACAGCGCGCTGTGGATGTACCTGGGCTTGGCCATTCGCATGGCAGTCGATCTTGGCCTTCAAAAGTGCGTGGGTATCCAGTATCAGGGCGAAAAGGATCCTTGGTATACCCGGCATCGAAGTCGGGTTAATGACGACGACCATGACAGCCCGGAGGCGCACAAGGTGGACGGCGTCGATGCACTCAGCCCGGAGGAACAGAAGGAGGTGGAACAGGAGCGCATGTATACGTTCTGGTCCGTCTTCATCTTGGACCGGGTCATATCTTCCGGTACTGGACGGCCGGTGACGATCCGCGACGGTGACTACGAGCTCGCCATTCCCGAGTCCAGCAACGACCTGGCTACCGGCTGGCCAAACCCCTTTCCCGTTTTCATCCAAATCATCAACCTCTATGGCCAAGTGTGCGATGTGCTGAACAATCTTCGCGATGCCCAGGACCTCACGCAGGACAAGTGGGATCAGCTGTCCGAGATGGAGCATCGGCTGACGAAAATGTACAAACACTGGGACCCGCGGCTACAGTTCAACGTCAACAATTTCAAGACGTATCTCGGCATGGGTCAAGGCACCAACTTTATCCTCCTCCACTTTTGGTTCCACGCGCTCTTCATCATCCTACATCAACCGACTCTACTTACCCCCTTTTGCGAACTGAGGAGCGAGCTTCAGCTGCTCTCTGACAGCCGTGAGCTGAGCATGAGCAGCGCCAAAACTATATGTGACATTTTGTCCTTTGCCGACTTGATAGATCCAACGAGTTTTATAGGCAATCCGTTCACAAATCAGCCCATCTATATTGCGGCGTGCGCCTTTCTCATGGAATCGAGCGCCAACAATGCCTCGGAGGGCTCGTCCAGGGAGGGATCGCCTCCCACTCAGGGGAGCCGCTCTAAGCAGCAAACAAAGCACATGAACAAGCAATCTCGGCATTCGCTTCTCGCGTCGGCCGCCAATCAAAACTATCAGCGATGCTACAATTCCCTACAGCAGATCCAGGCATACTGGGGCGGCGTAGGGTACATTCTCACCGCGCTGGATCAGAAATCAAAGGGCAAGTGGGACTGTGAGACGTATACCGTGGAGGAATACGAGAGCACCAAGCTGCCTCCTCCGCGGCCGTCGATTGGCGAGCAGCTCTCCCGGTTCGAGAAGCAGTCCTCGCCCAAGATTGCCGGCTCGCCGATCGCATGGAGTCTTTCCGGAACGGCCAATTCGCCCAACTCCAGCTTGACGCTCATGTATCAGGCTCTCAACGCCAGCAGCGGAGGCCACACCGGTTTCCCCCCTCCTGCGCCGCACACCATGGCGAGGGCTGCGAACGGTTCGTCGCCGGGGAGCATCACGTTGGACCCTATTCGACACACGATGCCGGAAGTGGGCATGTTTACGCCGACGGTTCCGCAGCCAAACATGTCCGCCATTAGGAACTCTCCTCGGCGGCCGTATGCTGCCAGCTCGATGAACGCTGCTGGTGCGAACAACTCGCGCAATCAGCATGTGATGGGATTTGAAGACATTCCAGAAGAGTCGCCGGAGACGAAGGGCCTGATGTCGACTTACACAACATCAGGCCAGGGATACGACGCATATACTACGAGTGTATCCCCGACCAGCGGCAACTCTGGCGGCATGGTCAGTTCTTCCACGGCCGTGACGAGCGCTCCCGGGGGAAACAGCACGAACTCGAATGCAAACAGCAGCAGCAGCAGCAGCAACAACAACAACAACATGTATTTCGCACAAAGCATGGCGTATCAGGCGGCCTGGGGCCCGATGACGGGCAGTAACATGGACGCCATCACGTTCGACAGCCAGGACATTGACATTGAGGCCCTGGGGCTGCAGCAGCCGGATCTGATGGGCGGGTGGCTGGAGTATCTCCCCAGTGACGTGCTGGGGCTGTTTGATGAGCATGGCGAGTCTGGGCAGGGCAGCGGCCATTAAGGACGTTTTTTGTCTGGTTTCTTGGCTTATCTTTCTTTTTCTCTTGTTCTTTGAAGTGTTGGTGTATGTGATGGATTTCTTGGGGGGAGATTGACTGTTTGGTTGGCGCTTTTTTGATATGATATGTTGGCGATGTGAAAAGGTGTTCTTTTTGGGGGGATAATATTTGGACGACGACTTACCTACCTTGTCTTGTTATATATACATAATGTCTACGGTATACGATCATGTACACGCATATAACATACAGCGATAGTACCTCCAATCAGTGCATATATATGACTACGGCCACTAGAGACATAGGGGAGATGAAAGGGCTGTGGCTGAGAAACAGATTTCACATTCATGATGTTTCCTACTACTTGTGTGTGTTGGAAAAGCGATCTGCCTTCATTTTGCAAAAAAGGGTCTATAATATCCTAACCTCGTTCGATGCTCCTATATAGACATACACGTATATGTGTGTGTGTGTGTATATGTGTGTGTGTTTGTCTTAGATCCCAACTTGGCTTTTTTGTTGAAACTTTTGTCGTCTCCCATGTTGTTGAACCTTTTGATATCCTTCAAGCCCACCCTCTCTTCCTTTCGCCCCCTTTCCCCCCCACCTTTTTCTCACGTTGCAAGGAACCCAACTCCCAAACTCCATGTTTCATTTCTTGGGCAAGTTTCCCACGTCCTATGAGCTCTTGCGCATCTGGATGGACACCTGCCTCGCGTGCTGCGCCATGACGGCATCGGCAATGGCCAGCGCGGCCATGGCCTCGACAATGGGCACGGCGCGCGGCACGACGCAGGGGTCGTGGCGGCCCTTGGCAGCAAGCACGCCCTCGCCGGAGCCGTCGTAGAGGGCGGTGGTCTGGTCCTGGCCAATGGTGGCGGGGGGCTTGAAGGCGACGCGGAAGAAGATGGGCATGCCGTTGGAGATGCCGCCCTGGATGCCGCCCGAGTGGTTCGTCTTGGTGACGAGGCGCGAGCGCGGGATACCCAGCTTGTGCTCGGCGGCGGAGACGGCCTGCTCGGGCGCGGGCGCAAAGGGGTCGTTGTGGCGGGAGCCGTTCATCTCGGCGCCGAGGAAGCCGGAGCCGACCTCGAAGCCCTTGACGGCGGGGATGGACATCATGGCGTGGCCGAGCGTGGCCTGCAGCTTGTCGAAGCAGGGCTCGCCGAGGCCAGCGGGGGCGTTGCGGATGACGCAGGTGACGGTGCCGCCGGTGCTGTCCTCCTGCGCCTTGAGCTCGGCGATGCGGGCCTCCATGCGGCGCGAGGTTTCCTCGTGCGGGCAGCGGACGGGCAGGAAGGAGTCGACGTCGGCGCGGGTGAGCGTCTGGGCGAGGCTGAGGAAGACGGGGTCGGCGCTCATGGCGTCGGCGTCGCCAAAGAGCTTGATGTTGCCGACGGAGGAGACGAAGGCGACGATCTCGACGCCGTAGGCCTCGCGCAGCCACTTCTCGGCGACGGCGCCGGCGGCGACGCGGCCGATGGTCTCGCGCGCGCTGCTGCGGCCGCCGCCGGACGAGGCCTTGATGCCGTACTTTTCCAGGTACGTCCAGTCGGCGTGGCTGGGGCGCGGGTACAGGTCGATGGTCTGGTTGCCGTAGTCCTTGGGGCGCTGGTCCTCGTTGGGGACCGTCAGCAGGATGGGCGTGCCGAGCGTCCGGCCGTCCTCGGTGCCCGAGTGGATGGTGACGCGGTCCTTTTCGTTGCGCGGCGTCGTGATGGACGACTGGCCGGGGCGGCGGCGGTTGAGCTGCGGCTGGATGTCGGCCTCGGTGAGGGCCAGGTTGGGCGGGCAGTTTTCGATGATGCACGACACGGACTTGCCGTGGGACTCGCCGGCCCTGGGAGGCCACTGTTAGCTGGGGCTCTATTTCAGAAGAAGGAGGAGGAGAAAGAAGAGTTCCTGGGGGGGGACATACGTGGTGACCTTGAAGTAGTGGCCAAAGGAAGACATGATGAATGGCTGGAGATGTGAAAGAAGCTGATAAGAGGAGATGGAGGAGGAGGATGAAAGGAAGTGAAGACGGGGCAAAAAAGGCGAGGATATCAGTCAATCAGCCTGTTTTTTTGCGTGTTGGACAGTCGAGGCGGAGGAATTGGGACCGACTGAGGGATAATATTGAAGGAATGACGGTCTGAAGAAGAAGCTCGTCTCTTCGGAGTTGCTGGTCTTCGGAGTTGCTGGACTCTGACGCTGACTGCAAATTTGGGTGATGACTGCATGTGCGGTATCAGCGATAAGCCGATTTCGGAATCGTGGTGTCTGCTCTGACCTGGGCTGCCTCTTTTTAGGCGGGGGAGGGGCATTTACTTGATGAAGGGCTACCCTGGAGCTGGACACAGGATTGGGACTTAGGAGATTTACATGAAATGATTATAATGAATCATTAGGTACTTGTTCAACTCACTCATTCAATTGAGGAGAATATCTTATCAAGACTAAGTAGTACTCGGCTGTGTAGTTGTGGTGGCTCAAGCAAAGCCTCAATCCTCAACTCCGGCCAGCTTCGGCTTGTCAACTACACGACGTCTACATCACAAACTTCACCTTTTCCTTGCATCACTCACTCACTCACCACGCCAGCCGCGCATCAACCACCATGATACCCTCAATACGCCTCCGTTAAATAAAAAATCTCTTCAACCCTCCTCCAGCCCTTCACAATGAAAGCCTCCCGCCTGCTGAGCCGTAGCACCATCCCCCGTCTACGCACCTCATCCCTCTCACCACTCTCACCACATCCATCTCCCTCCCCTCCAGCAGCCTCGCCCACCTCCCGCTTCTCAACAGACGCAGCCTCCCACCCGTCCAACCGCGTGCAAATCCACCTCTCCCGCTCCACAGACCCCCTCCTCAACCTCTCCGTCGAGCACCGCCTCCTGCAGACCACGCCCCCCGATTCCACCGTCCTCACGCTCTACATCAACGCCCCCAGCATCGTCTTCGGCCGCAACCAGAACCCATGGCTCCAGGTCAATCTCAACCGGCTCGCGCAGATTGCGCAGAACCCGTCCGCTGCCGGCTGGACTGATGCGGCGATTCAGTTGGTGCGTCGAAGGTCCGGAGGAGGTGCCGTCTTCCACGATGCAGGCAATGTCAACTTCAGTGTCATCTGCCCCCCTGAGCAGTTTGACCGCAACAAGCACGCGGAAATGGTGGTGCGCGCGCTGAAGGCGCTGTCAAGGCCGAACACGCGCGTCAACGAGAGACACGACATTGTCATGGACGTGGCATCATCAAACACAGAAAAGGCGCCGTTCAAAGTCTCGGGCTCGGCGTACAAGCTCACGCGTCTGCGATCGCTGCATCACGGCACCTGTCTCCTCCGGAGCCCCAACCTGTCCAGCATCTCCGGCCTGCTGCGGTCTCCTGCCCAGGGGTACCTCGATGCTCGCGGCGTGGACAGTGTGCGCAGTCCCGTCCGGAATGTCGACGTGGACAATGGCGAGTTCAAGGATGCGGTTGCGAGGGAGTTTGAGAGCATGTACGGAGAGGTGCAGCTGCGCGACGAGTTTGATGACGCGGCGCTCCAGGTGGAAGAGGTTCGAAAGGGATACGAGGAGCTCAAGTCGAAGAGTTGGACTTGGGGCCAGACGCCGCGGTTCACGTTTTCGACGCACCCTACGCAGGAGGATCCTCGGCCGCGGGCAGAGCTGCCCTTTGATGTAAGTGTTACGCTCGTTTCATCTGACGCTGTATTCCTAACTTTGCTGACGGGCCTTGTTCTTCAGCTAAACATGCGGCTTGTTGCCAATCACGGTGTCATTGAGGACATGGACATCAAGCACAGGAATGGCGCTACCGTTGATGGCTTGGACGCCTCTGTCTTGCATGGGACTCGAGTATGGGAGATTGAGGACTGGGCGTCGTCGCTTGCTCGAGCCGGTCTCGGGAGCAGCCTCAGCGAAGAAGCAGGCCAATGGCTGAATCATATGTTTGGCACCGAGTATACCAGGATGTAACAGCAGAGATACCTTGGAGAGTACCATTTCCGATAGAGCGTGCCCTTTCCTCCTGTAAGATCAGAAATTGCTCGTTGTGATACAAGTTCCGGCGAAAACCCCCCTTTCATGCCATGACCTGACGCCTTCACTTCTTGAACTCGACGATGGCGTTGAAGACCTTGACTGTCTCTCCCCGAGCAAGAGGCACGCCTTCCTGTCCCGTGCTTTGGCCATACCACCGGGACCAAGTCGAATCAGCCTTAGTAAAGATGATGACTTCACGCCCTTCGGCAACGAGTCTTGTCTCGTCCTTTACGTTGAACTCGTGCCATCCTTCGAGATACCTTCTCTGGCCACGCAATACGGCGGTCTCGCTCTCCTGGTCCGACATTTCCGGAATGGAACTGAGGTTCGGGGCCGGTTTCTTTTGTTCTGTGCTCAACGGTTTCGTTCTCTTATCTTGTAAGCGTTTTCAGTTGGTTATGCCGCTTACGGGGAGTTGTGTCCAGTAGTTGTAGGGTTTAAAGTCGTTGTTGGGCACCTATATGTATTCGGTGCATGATCCCTGATGCCTAAAAGCCCGGGGGCTGAGAGGAGCCGAGTCGAATCTCGGTCCGGGGGGGGGGGGGGGGGGGGGGGGGGGGGGGGGGGGGGGGGGGGGGGGGTCCAATGTCAATGTCACGCACAATATTGCCCGTTTGCCTCATAGGATATTTATCTGTTTGGCTTCAGTCAAGTTTCGGGGACCCTTTTCCGTCCTGAACTCGACGATGGCGTTGTACACTCTCACCCGATCTCCTGGATCAAGAGGCTCGCCTCCCGGCCCCGTGCCGTCGTCAATCCAAAAGGAATTCCTCCCGCTCTCAGGGTAGATGTGGATTTCACGCCCCTCGGCAACGAGCCTTGTCTGGTCCTTTACGTGGAACTCGTGCCATCCTTCAAAGTGCCTTCGCTGGCCGCGCAGTACGGCGGCCGCGGCCTCGGAATCGGTCTCGCGGTCTGGCATTCTTTTCTGAATGGAACTGAGGACGATGAGCTGAAAAAGATGTTGTGTATATCTTTATGGAGTTTAGTAAATATGATACGGAGTATCATGATACGGACGAGGTGATTGTGTTCGATACCGGACTTGAGGCGTTATTAGGCACCTATTTGCTTGCATATTCTTGATGCCCAAGAGGCTGGGGGCTGGAGAGGAGCCGCGTCGGATCTCGGGTCAAATGTCAATGTCACGTAACATGAATGCCTCCAACCTGCGCGTCAAAATAGATTGCAGCTCACCTCTGCAAAACAAATACTATGAATCAACTGCAAGAAAATGCAGGTACAAACTTCTCCGGCTCCAGGAAGACGCAGGTACAAAACCATGCCCACAATGTAATAAAATCTGCCTCCACTTGGAGATGGTCTCATGTTCTGCCTCAAACGTTGTCTTACCTTGGGTATACATACTTGTTCGGTCGCACCGTGACATTGTTTGGCTGACAACGCGCTCTTATCCGGCGTATCATCTAGAGGAATCCGTCCCTGTACCAAAAAGCACGTCGCTGAAAGTGCCGTCATTCTCAAGTAGCGAAGAGGGTGGTTGACGAGAGCGGCAGGTCAACGTACCCGTTTGCCACGATGCCTTCATAATATGGCCCTCAAGCTGCTCTCATCAATTCTAACCTTTGACATTGCCACAATCTTGTGAAAAAGGACCTTCTCTTGGCCACCGTCATTGACAAGCTATGTATCAACTGTCTATATTGGACATCAAGGCCTATTCGTCCTGAACATGGGCCAGGTCGTTTGGGTCTTCCTGCCGGTGATTGCCTCGACATTGAGCCCTCCTCTCCTATTGTGCTTTACGTCTCCTCCAACTCTTAGACACCGTAGCCATGCTCTTAAAGGGTTTCCATTTCGCTGCAAAGTCTTGCATGAAAACAGTGTCGAAATGCAGTCATTTTCCCATACACGATGGGAAGCCAAGCAGTGCCTGATTGCCCCCTTTTAGTTCATCCACAGCCATGGCTACAAAGCGAATATCTACAGAAAATTAAAGCCAGCGAGAGCGAGCTTGTCCATTACACAAAGAGGCCCCGACTCTCTGCGGCTCATACCTGATCGAATCCCCGCCTGCAAAGATTCGAACGAGCGCGTAATGCATGTAGTGGATGGGGCTGATGCTGCTTCTCCTCTGAGGGGACTGGCAGAACTATGGCATATAACTATACAGTTAGAGGGTGTTGAGACGAGTTGCGAGATGTTTGATGGGGATGAAGTGTGCATATCATGTTATAAGAGGTTGGAATCAAATTACAAGATCGTCATTGGTGTAGTGAAGGCTGCTGCCATCCATCCACCGCACATCTTTGGCTCAACTGGAGCATGCATCATGCCGCATATCGAGTTTTAACCTGAAGGGATGATGGGATCAAGCCTGACACCTACATAAACGACCTGTAATACTCTTCTCCAACGCATGGAAAGCATCGGTATAACAACCCGCGCCACAAACACCATCTCCAATCCCCAATCCTTCGTCCACCTCGACACACCCCTTATCCATCACATATCGTATATCACATACTCACGCTCTTACACTCTCACACTCACACATCTCACTATCTGCACAATAGAAACCGTCGAGTCCCCAATCCGTCGGCCATTCCACGTCGTACAACGACCGTCCCCCGTATTCGCATCCAGCATAATTCTTCCACGCGGCCCGTCATACACGGCCAGACTCATGCAACACGTGTCCATGCATGGGGATGACAAAAGCTCGCATCTTCACAAGACGCCCGCCACGTAAGAGCAAACAGGTAAAGGAGGCAGCAGCAGCAGCAGCAGTAGTGTGTTCGAGGAGGCCAACGTTGGCGTCCATTGCCCATCCATATCTCATCTATTTGACCCGACATCTACCTCTAGCTCTTCAGTAGCAGGAGCCAATGACGACTGCCTGTAACAAGTCATTATCTATAGCTGTCAACATCAGAGTGTCTCAAGTCCTTTGTGTGTGTGTAATACCGTGCACGCGGTACTGTGCCCCGACAACGCCCGTTCCGTATTACTGGTACGTCGCATATAAAGTCCGTCACGCGCCTAAAAATAGCTGCTGCCTTGGCCCAGGCAGAACGTGGTCAAGGCGACGACGTGTGCAAGAAATCAGGCTCTCTGTTGCTCTTCCCTCCAAGTGTCCAAATCTGATGGGAGAGTGGTGCTGTATTCCAAGTCACCACGGCAGTTGAACCACTAAAACGCCGCGCTCTATATGACAGTCTTTCCAAGGGGTGATGGTGTATGTGCAGAGTTCTTGATCGGCTTATTTGTGATTCGTCGCCTTGTTCTTTTCGGACATTTACTCAACAAAAGCCCATCGGGATTGCCTAGTAAGATGCGAAATTACGAATTAGCTGATCGTTCCCAAACAAAGGCACCACCATGTCGTCGAGCCGTAATCTAATAAGCTTTCGCAGTCAAAGTCGTGCCAACAGACTTACTTGCTTAGCTCCCGCCCATGGCGCCGAGAGATCTGCAGCCTCAACTGATGATGACGCCGGGCCGCTGTCTTGTGAAGGCGGGTAAGATGGCCGACGATGGTAGGGCTTGATGAATCTATGGCTGTACGGCGGCTCGTTTGAGTTTGTCGGAATCCACTCGTTCACCGCTGTGCTGAACCGGCCAGGCAGAAAGACGTTGTCGGACTCTTTGACAGTCGGCTTTCGATTCGAGCTTGTGGCTGAGTGTCCCAACAAATCGTCACTGTCCAGGTCGAATCCATGAGGAACCAAAGAGTAGAGCACATTACTATATGCAACATGATCCGAGTTGAAGACGGCCTGATTGGTGCTCGATCTGCCAGACTCGGCGGGCGTGTCATCAGCCCGTATTGATGATGACGTCGGGCCCTCGGGTCTGATCAAGGCAGCATAAGCAGCTATTCTTGGCGTGGTAGTCTGCGAAAGACTTGCCCGAGAGTGAGGGCCTACGGCTGCAGCTAGGGGGGCGTTGACGACGCTCGTGTCCGAAGTTGTGTCTAGAGGTGCCGAGCCACGGTGATGGGAGGCTGCGAGCGGCGCCTGGAGATCCGGCGAGGACTTCCTCAGAGTCACATTGGCTACGGTCCTTGTCAACGTCTTCGTTGTGGTTCTCGTCGTACTTCGTGTCGTCCTGGTTGTCGCCTTAGAATTGGCCGTGAGGGCGTTAATGCCGCTACTGAGCGTCGCGGTCTCATCCTGGCCTAGGAAAACAGCATCGTAGTACTGGCACAGCTGGGCCTCGTCCGGCCTCGGGGGCAGCGCGCCGGGCTCCGTCTCGGGCTCGGGCCTGACATTGGACTTGTTCAGCTGGAGGGCGAGGCGTTTGTGGGCCCTGCGCTTGCGCTGGGAGGCGACGAGCTGCAGGCGGCGGCGTTGGATGCGCTCCTCCGGCGTCAGGTTGAGCGAGGGCCGGCCCCGTTTCGCCATGGAGGTGATGCTGCCGCGGACGACGACGATGGTGATGTCGAGATCAAGATCGTGACCAAGCTCGTAAGCAAGATCCTAACCAAGATCGTGACCAAGATCGTGGCCGAGATCGATCAGGATTCGGACGGAGAAAGAACCATGGCAGCAGAGATGGAGTGAGCATCAAGCATGTGATGTTCCTCTTCTTTCTCACATGTTCTTCTGCTGGGCACAAGTGCCTTAAGGTATGACGAAAGTCGGGGTAGCCGGGGGTTGAAGAAGAAAAACAATGGGGACGCAAGCAAGGGACGGCGTGTGATTGGCCACGGAAATTATTCAGCGTACAAGGCATCTGTCGCCTGCAGCACAGTTATTGAGTGGCCTTGGGCACTGTGACTGGATACTGCGGGTGTCTGATTTGCAGTTGTCGCTGCTACGGTCGCATCTGCTGGAGCATCGTGGTGTCATTGCCCGCTAGAAGAGAAGCATCGAGGTCATCGCAATACGGAGTACAGTCGCATTGTGCTGGAGCCCTGCAGCCGTCTCCAAGGTGTCGTCGCCGGCGCATGGCTGCTGCTGCTGCTGCTGCTAGCAGAAGTGACTCGTCATACGGGCGTCACAGTGCGATCTTCCAATTGGCCCGCGGGCGCAGCACTTATCTCTGCCTTACCTAATTGCATCGCCTGTCCCGCCCCGACTCTCGCCATTGCCCAAGAGGCCGAGATAAGTGCAAAAGGCGCGCCGTGATTGGCCTGGCCGGCGCTGCGCTGGCTGCGAGGTTAATGGCTGGGTTTCTGGTGACGTTTCTGCTCTTGTTTGCAGCTCCACCAAAAAGTTTCAAGGCGAGAGTGCTACTCGTCAGTGCCTGTCCCAACTGGGCGGACAAAGGATTCGGTTCAGCGCTGGCAGTCTTGTCACTGTTCGTTATCTCTCCCCAACAAGGCCAGCGGTGCAGATACAGTTCAGGGCGGCCGTATAACCAGACAGCAACAACTCTGCTTGCATTCAGTGGCCAGCCATCATCATATATAATATATATAGGCCCTCATTTCAGTCACCCCTTTATCTCCAGCCGTCGATCACCACCGTCACCCTCACGTACTCGTACAGGTATCGTATGCCGATTACAGGCGCTGCTGCTAATACTGGCACACACACCACCTCGCTCGCTCCCTCACCAAGGCCAGCCCTCAGCTTATCGCCGGTACGTCGCCTCCAGGTACCTCGCCCGCCCCCGGCCGTACCTTGCGTGCCCCCCCAGGCTGCATCTGGCCCGCCCTCCAGCAATCCCTAGCCGGGATAGTACTAGGCGGTACGTCGCGGCCAAGTACTGCGCAGGCGGTGGCCAGCACACCCCCGCTCATACTCCTACTGTGTGCCGCTTCTGGGCGGCCCCATCGCGGTTGGTAGCCAATCCAACCTGCCCACTTGATTTCTGGAGCAAGACTCGATCCTCGCAACCTTCGCAAACTCCAAAGGCCTCAAAACCGTCGACCAGCGTGACAGCCGCGATTCGCTCCATCCTGCCTCGTTTCTTTTGTTCTCTGCCGCCCTCACACGCCTCGACCATCCTCCGCACTCTGCACTGCTCCGATCTCGACTTCGATCCCGCCGGTCCTGGTGCTCTGCTCGCCGACGAGCCGCTGCCCCTCGAGCCAGTTTTGCACGCGAGACGATGCTGTCCTAGCAGTCCACGCCTCGACAACCGCTGTGACCCGGCAATCTCGAGGCTTTTCCCGCTCTCGCCGCGATCCCTCTCTCTCCCTCGTCCGATCCGACCGTTCCATCGCCGTCCCTTTGTCCCGTCGCAGCGCTCCCGCTCCGCTCAGCGCCCGCCATCATGGACGGCCAGCCCCAGCCGCAGCCGAAGCCGGCGCCCTACACCCATCTGTCTCAATTGTCGTCGCTTCCCCTGCGGACCGCCAACAGCACGCCCACGACGTCTCCCGGCCTCTACAGTCCCGTTGCCAGGCACGGCCACATGCCCAACTCGTCCGTCTCGGAGAACAACTCGCCCGCCCCTATGTTTGAGAGCCCCTACCTGCACCCGCTGCAGACCCACCGAGTCCGAGAGTATGTCCTGACCAGGTTTTCTTCGTCGTCTCGAGCATCCCCGACGTGTCCACGGCATGTCTGGGCGTCAACACCAGATCTTGACCATTTGGTCTCGATCGTGCTGTTCTGCAATCATGCGTCTTACCGCTTTCACTGTCCTTCCAGAGCCATTGACTAATTTTTCTCTTCTCTTTTTGTCTAGGACCCATAAAGCTCTCATCGACTCCGATGCCAACACCGGCCGCAAATCGATCAATCAGTATGAAGTGATCGAAGAAATTGGCCGGGGCATGCATGGCAAGGTCAAGCTGGCCCGCAATACCGAGACCGGCGAAAACGTCGCCATCAAGATCATCCCGCGCTTCTCCAAGAAACGACGACTCGGCAAGGTGACGGCCATGTCTCCCCAGGACAAGACCAAGAAGGAAATTGCCATTCTCAAAAAGATCAGACACCCCAACGTCGTCGCCTTGCTCGAAGTCATTGACGACCCCGAGCTGAAGAAGATCTACATGGTGCTGGAGCACGTCGAGCTGGGCGAGATTGTGTGGCGCAAAAAGGGACTGCCCCATGTCTGCCTGTATGAGCGGAGGAGGGCCGAGCGCGAGATGCGCGGGGAGGCGCCCACCCCCGAGGAGCAGATGTACGACAAGATCCTCGAGCGCCGACACGCCGTCAAGGAGCTCAAGCGGGCCAAGATGGCTCGCAACAACAGCGGCCCCGGCGACTACTGGAGCGTCGAACACGGCGCCGCCGACGACGTGAGCACCGTCCCCTCGTGGTCCCGCATCTCCTCCAGGGAAGACTTTGCGGCTGTCGACGGCACCGTGTCCCTCCCCATCTCCCGCCGGTCCTCCATGGCCCCTTCTCACTCTTACTCCATGGCTTCGTCGCCCGGCGCAATCGGAGAAGACGATTGGCATGACGACGACCTCGTCACCCCCGGCCCCTCCCAACCGCAGCCTCCCCCCCTCTCCACCAGCGCCTTGGAGCGTGCCAATTTTGCGTCCTATGCCAACAATGACGAGACCATGAGCTTCCGCGACCGCTCCCCCAGCATGGCTGACTCCATCATCTCCCACATGTCCTCCATCGACTACAACCCCCGTGCCCACGACCCCTTTGCTGACGACTTCTCCTACGTCCCCTGCTTCACCTTTGACCAGGCGCGGTCCGCCTTTCGCGACACCGTCCTCGGTCTTGAATACCTGCACTACCAGGGCGTCGTCCACCGTGATATCAAGCCTGCTAATCTGCTCTGGAGCAAAGACCATCGCGTCAAGATCTCCGACTTTGGCGTGTCTTACTTTGGCCGTCCTATTCGTGATGGCGAGCCGGATGATCTGGTGTCCGAATCCGAGGCAAAGGACTTTGACGATGACTTGGAGCTCTCAAAGACCGTTGGCACCCCCGCCTTCTTCGCCCCGGAGCTCTGCTACACCGACCCTGATCAGGCCCAGCCCAAAGTGTCCGAGCAGATTGATGTGTGGTCCCTCGGTGTGACTCTTTACTGCCTCATCTTTGCCCGTATTCCCTTCCTCGCAGAGGACGAGTTCCAGATGTTCAGGAAGATTGCCACCGAGGAGGTGTACATTCCACGCAGGAGGCTGATGCCCGTGGACCCCTCAACCTCGCCGGCCGTGACGTCCCTCTACAAGCGCCAGAACACGCGCCCCTACCGTGACGACAATGACGTCGAATACGAAGACGTGGATAATCTCTTGTACGACCTGCTGCGCCAGATGCTCACCAAGAACCCGGAAAAGCGAATCCGCCTCAAGGATATCAAGAAGCACCCCTGGGTCCTCCAGGGACTGCCGAATCCGCGAGCATGGCTGGAGGAAACCGACCCGGCTAGGCCATCCAGTGGCCGCAAGATCCAGGTTGACGAAAGAGACCTGTCTTCTGCCGTCGTGCCTCTGACTTTTCTCGAGCGGGCCCGATCTGTTGTCAGAAAGGCCGTCGGGAGAGTCATGCACCCGTTGGTTGACCGCAGCGAGAGCCGATCACGTCGACGGGCTGCCAGCAGTGTCGCTAGCTCCGGAGGCGACAGCATGCCGAAGCCCGTCCTCCCCGCGGCCCCGGCTACGAATCCTCCTACCCCTTACATGGACAGGCGTCGCAGCATTCGCCCGGATGAGTATTTTCCTCCCGTGCCTGAGAGAAGCTCCCCTCCCAAGATGGAGCGGCACTCCTCCGACTTTGTGAGCACCCACAGCGGCGTGGAAGCTGTTGCCTACGACCCCATGGCTACCGTACTGCCGCCCCTGACCACGCCGTCGGGCGTGACTCGGGGCCGCTCTCACAGCGAGCTGGACGAGGCGGCCACGTCCAACTTTCGGGGCGATCCCAACCTCGGCTCTGGCCGCAATGGCGGAACCCTGCGGGCGAGGAACTTTGGGCAGTTTTTGCCCTTGACGCCTCACACCGTCCCGCCTACGCCTTCTTATGACAGGAACCCTCCCTACCGCCCGGAGCTACCGAGCGCCAGGTCAGAGCTCAGCTCTCTGAGAGTCGACTCTGTCCGCTCGCCCTCAAAGGACCGCGGCCTCTTTGCGAGCCCCGATAAGCGCGCCACTCCGCAAGTCGCCCTCAACACTGCCGTGGCTCCCGGCAACATTCCTGGCCTGCGAAGCACGCGCTCCATGCGCTCTGTCGACCTGGGCAGGAACAGATATAGCCACGCTCTGTCGTCGTCTCCCTTGTCATCGTCGCCGCAGTCCATCCCCACCCACTCATATCATCAGCACAGACACCTCCAGTCTGATCCCAACTTTCATCACCGGTACCAGGATCGCCCGATCACCGCCCACCGTATAGACAACGGAGGCGATAGCAAGTCTCCTCTTACTCGCACGCCTTCCACGATGAGCCCCGAGCCCACTTACCATGGGTCGTATGTCAGCGAGGATGGCTCAGCCGACATGGGGAGCCAATGGTCGCGTCTTGCCAACCAGGACTGGCAGTCCGATGCCCCGTCGCGAAGGGGCACCATGGAGATTGCCAAAACCGCGAGCACCGACTCCATGGATCATCTGGGCACGCCCCTGACAAGCCCCAGCGAGACAGCCAGCCCCGTGGCCGCCTGCCCACCAGCTAACGGCTCGTCTCAGCGGATGTTGGTTTTCCAGTCCGACCCGTCGCTGCCGGCTCTCCTCAGCGGCGCCAGCTCTGTCTCGGCGGACTTGGAGGGCGAGCTGCTGCAGAGGCCGGGGACGGTGGATCCGCAGGCCCTTTTGCAGACCAAAGACTCGCTGACGCCTCCAGCGCTCGGAAAGGAGCCCACTGGCGGCTTTCCCATTGACCAAGTCTTTGAGAACTCATCATCCATGGAAGGCGTCCCCATGCGAGTCAAGATTGACAATAGCGGCCCGACCTCGGACCCGCGTGGCGCCAGCCAGCAGCATCACAAGCAGGACGAGGACGACAACGATGATGACAGTGACGAGGGGCTTCTACTCATGGCCAAGCCTAAGAAGCGACCGCCAGTGACTACGAGACACAGGCCCTTTGAGGCTAGACGGCGGGACACCAACATTAGCAACATTAGCACGGCGAGCGATGAAACGGCTAGGAGAGTGAATATCTCTTGAATATCCCTCCAGACATGAGAGGGGAAACAGGCCTTTGCTCTTCGCGGCCGCCCAATTCCTTTCTACTTATCCTACGGCCTCTTTCTTCTTTCTAACGACAACTATTAATGGGTGTGGAGTGTCCTTGAAGCGGTAACGGTATGGATGAACCACGACGCCACGAAGAAATGGCTGCATCATCAACTTCAACATTATCATTACGGGGGAATTGGAGCTATTGGAATGGTTGGAAATTTACATCTTTTAATCACCTTGCTTGATTATTGGGGATAACAATGGCTGGATGGCGGGCGTTCTGATCATGTCTTGTTTTTATCATGATTGCATCGTGGCTTGCCGGTATCGCATGCCCTCTCGAAATATCCCGGGGACCCTGGAAACGGCTTTTATCATTCTTTTTTGTAATTTCTATACCAGCTTCTGTTTGTTCTTATAGAGGCTGGGAACTAGATTGGGTCCTTTTATGTTATGTTTGGGTCTTTTCTGTATCTCTTATTAGTTAGTCATAGGGAGCTATGGGAGCTATGGAGTTTTTCGCCTAGGGTATGTGGTTTGGGATGAATGGAACGATGCATTATACGGGATAGAATGACTCTGAAATGTCGAGGAAGTATTGCTTGTAGCCCTTATGGCATTATTGTAGCTTGAATGCGATGACTTAATTGGTGAGCTGATACTAGTCTGCAGCTGGATACAGCTGTTTCAACTCAAACTTGTGAAGCTTTGCGAGAAGTTATAATGTGCTGTTTTGTTTCGAGCTCGTATGAGAGAAGCAGGCTAGATCTGTACAGTAAAGGGCGCTTAGAGGCCAGTCACGGAGTGTGAGAAAGCTACCTATTGCAGAGTTGCGTCGTCTTTTCTTTTGGTCCGAAGCTGTAAGTTGTTCCTTGGCTTGGTATCTGCTTTCTGCGTTGTCTATTCCTCCTTTGCAGGTGTACCACCTTCCATGCTTGCTCGCCAAGTCACGACTAGGTTGGGCCGATCAGAGATATCGTCGAGTTTGACAATTTTCACGAAAAAATAACCTGGCTCGAACGGTGCGAGTTGGCGTACACGCGGATAACAAAACCTAACCAAGTTGTGAGGTATGCATGAAAAGATGGAGAATAACACTTCATTCAGGTTCCATTTCACAAGAAACAACTCCGATATAAAGACAACCTCCAATATTACGAAACCCCCTCATGATCAGGGCCTCCAAAACCGATCAGAAAAACGGGTGCCTTCACAAAACCCCCGGAATAACAGCCCACTTGCCCCGAATCTTCTCCTCCCCAAACCTCTCGGCGTACCACTTCTTGCCGTTGACGGCCCGGGGCAGCATCGAGAAGACTTCGTTGACGAGGAACGCGCGGGCGGGCGCGCAGCCCCAGCCGGCGGCCATGTAGAAGCCGAGCCACTCGATCCACTCGGAGAGGTAGTGCGGGTAGAGGACGTATCGGAAGAGTCCCGCCTGGGGAATCTGGTAGTGCTTTTCCACGCCGCCGCCGCTGCCGCCATTGGTGTTGTTGGATGATTGTTGCTGTTGTTGTTGTGCGCGGATGCGTTCCTGGCGCTTCTGTTCCCTCCTTCGAATCTCACGCAGCTCCTCGTCGTGAAAGAAGTTGGACGAGAGGCCGAGGTAGAAGATGCCGATTCCGAAGATGAACTGCGGGAGGGAGGATGAAGAGGCCCATGCTTCGGGGGTGACGGGCCCGTAGGCGGATAGCCACGAGGACAGGCAGAGGGCGTTGCAGAGCTGGAAGCCGATGGCGAGGGCCCAGACGCCGACGTGGATGGGGGACATGGAGGGCTGGAGGAGCGGGAAGAGGATGGCTCTGTAGGAGTAGTGGATGACCTTTTCTCGACGCATCAGCACATTTGATTTCCCACCTGTTTTTGATGGAAACCGGAAGGGGATGGTGTCAAGAGAATGGAGGGTTAAGAGGGGGAAGAGAGAGACGTACAAAGAGGCCGCCGAGGACTCTATTCTGCCACGGCAAGTCTTCGATCCCGACCTTTTGCGGCAGCGTATTCATCACGTAGAGCAGCGTCAGGAAGCCCGGGCTCTCCATGGTCATCCAGGCGACGCGGCCGGGGATGTTGAACGGGCTGGCGACGGAGGTTTTGCCCATGCCGTACCATTTGATGATCCACTGCATGGAGCCAATCTATTTTAGAATAGCCATTTGCTCACTTGTTAGTCCTTGGTTTTTGATTTATGCATTGCTTTTTGTTGTAAAGGGTAATCGTGAAGAGAGAGGGTGAGAGAGAGAGGGGTGATCGAGAGGTGAGAAGTGGTGAGAAAAACGTACGATGGGATACCCGATTTGCCAGCTTCGGAGCAGGATTTCGTAGGTTTCGCGCGAGGGCGGGAATATGCCTTCGAGGAGGGACGACATGGTGTACAGCAATATCCTCTCAAAACCATGTAAAGGATGAAAAGCAGCAAAGGTTAGGTTCACGCAAGGCTCATTCAAACAAAAATCTCAACTTGAGCTTGAAACCCAAACCAAGTGTTATTACCAGCCACACACAAAGTCCACAACAGCTCGATGATGTCAACAAATCAGCAATGACGAAGTAAACAAAAGCCACAGTTCTCTCATTGTATGTACATATGTATGTTATGCTCCCCCCACATTCTGCCGCATAACACCACCTGCCGAATGTCTCAGAGCGCCCCTTATAACCTGCAATAAAAGTAGCCCCGATAACTGCATGGCGTGCTGGCGCAATGGTAGCGCGTAGTCCTCCTATTGCTACCCGCAACAGGGAGATCCAGACTAAGGCTCAGGGTTCGAGTCCCTGGTACGTCGAAGCCATGGTTTCTCTTTTTTGGTCCTTTTTTTTTATATATCTATGATTCGTCTATTTCTCTTTGGCTATGATTTATGTCCTCCTAGGCTTATGCCAAGACACGCAGACATGTAGTCGTCCCTGCTGGATTCACAGATGTTATTCATACACCAACAAGGAGAGGTTGAATTTACAGAGATGTTATTGTTATACACTGGCGAAAGAGGTCTGTACTGCACATCTAACCATAAAGTAAAGGACGAATACTGGAAATGCTTCAGAAACTAGGGAAAAGAGTGTCCATACAGTCATCCACCATACAGTCATCCAGAATATGCCATAAAAATGCACGCCTGCCCATCCATAAACGCCGGTCATCGTAATGCCTCCCATAGGGTTCAAATGGCTCGCTCTCATCAATCTCGTCAATCTCGTCATTCCATCACATCACTACACAGTCTCGGTCTGATTTGTTGGACACCGCTCCAGGAGGAACCGCGGCCCTTCGACCTGCCGGGACGGGGGCACCGGGTCGGCGAGCACGCACTGCAGCAGGCGGGCCGCCGGTACTTGCACTCGACCGGGAGACCTGTCTCGATGCCACCGGGCTGCTTTCGGGATGGTTGGGATGTCCCGGCGGTGGGACGTATGCAGGAACCTGGGCGGCCTGTTCATACGAGGGCGGCGGCGGTTCGCCCGAGTTGTCGACCGGCCTGTTCACGCCCTGTCTTCTCGGTGGGACAAGGGGCCGGACTTGCTGCGAGACAGTTCCGGCATTGCCCAGGGACCGCTGGGAAGCAGAGGCAGAAGCCGCAGTCATGCCGACACTGTTGGAGCTCCGTCGCGGCGGAGCGGGAGCTTGACTGCCACCCCCAGCCGCAGCAGAGTCGCGCCGGGACCCGTTGCTGGCTGCGGCGTTGCCTCGGGCGACAGGTATCGGCAGATGGGCCTGCTCAATGTACTGCTCCGACAGCGCCCGCTCACGCTGCCGCCGCGCCTGTTCCTCCCGGTGCCTCTGGTCCTCTTCCTCCTGTAGCTGCAGCGCTAGAGCCAGGTCTCTATCCTCCTGTTCTGTCGTCGAGCTTGCTTGGCCCGCTTCCTCTGGGGGCGCAGCCTCTTTCGTCTTGCCGCGCTTCGTGACCGTCTTCCAAGAGCCACCGCCCTGGTCGTTTCGGTGGCCGCCCGCCGCGCTGCTCGATCCGGCTGCCGCATCGCCACTGACAGGTCGAAAGTCGCCCGAGAGGAACTGGTTGAGTTCGCCATTGACGTCCCGCAGGCTTTCCCAGACCACCTCGTCGTGGCTCTTGTAGCCCGCATCCGTCACGAGTGTGAGAAGCTGCCGAGTGTCTGGGTGGCAATACAGCGTGGAAAAGTGGTCGTTGCGGAAAAGAATGGCAAACGTGCCCGGCCGGATCGCCTTTTGGATCACTTCGATACCCCAGGGCGTCAGTTGAGTCGCTGATTCGTTGAGGAATATCTTGATGGTGATGATGTCCTGGTAGAGATCCTGCTCCGCTTCCGTCAGGCCCTCCTCGGACGTGGCCAGCTTGTCCTCCAACTCTTCCTCGCGGAATAGTAGGTTCTGCACGTCTTCGTAAGAGGCAGCATGCCTTTCCATGGCAAAGCGGACGGGGTCGTCATGCGGTGGCAGCCACCCGTGAATCAGCGGGATGGAAAAGGTGGCATAGAGACCCATCTCGGCCGTGTTCTCAAAGGTTCCCGGGATGTACTTGCGCCGCTCGCTCGCATCCAGTTCCGTGAGCGGCGTGCGCTCGTATGCGGCCACCATTTCTGGGGTGGGGATGAATCGCGGATTGACATTCATGCCCGTGTGGAGGCTCTGCAGGAAAGAGTACAGTTCCGACACGTCTGGCAGCGAATCCTCTGACGATGTTCTCCGCGGAGACATGAGCTCATCAAAGACGGCATCCAGCAGCAGGCTCAAGCTAACCTGCTCTCGCGATTTCAGGACCTGCACCAGCGCCGTATCGCCAATGTCATCAGGCGTCGTCAAGGTGAGTGCGTTGACCAATGCGACCAGCGGGCACGGTCCGTTCTCGTTTTGTATCAGTATGGGGGACACGCGTGGGTTGTTGGACGAGCTGGCATCGTGCCATCGGATGTTCTTGATCTGGTACGTCTCGGCTTTGCCGTCGACCGGCGGACGTGAAGGGGTCCAGCGCACGCGGCTTCCTGACTGCCGCGGTGGCAGAGGCGGCTTCTCGTCCAGTCCATCTGTCGAGGACTCTTCCTGCGGCTGTCGTGGCGGCGGGCTCGACGGGGGCTCTGCATCTATGAGGCTCCAGTCGTCCAACTGGGCCGCCTGCGCTGGGGTAAGATCGGGTACCTTGCCCTTGCCTTTGGCATCCTCCAACGGCGCCACGTCGTCCCAGACGTGCTGCTCACGGACAAGGTCATCCGGCATGGCAGCGTGCTGAGGCGGGGAGGCCGCATCGCCATGCTCGCTGTGCGAATCATCGTCCCACTCTGAGCTTTTGGAGTGCAGAGAGATGAGGTCCTCAGACCGAGAGACGGGCTCTTTCGAAGGTGGCTCTGGCGGGCTACGGGCCCAAGGGTCAGGCTCAGGATCTCCAGGGGCCACCACAATTGGCAACTCCTCCTCTCTATGTTGGGGAGTCTGTACGCTAGCGGCCGGCTGCCATGAGTTCTGGACGTTGTTTTCTTCCAGGCTCAAGCTGGACAGCGTGGCGGTTGGCGGCTGAAGAGTGATTGTAGGGGCCTGGGGGTTTGCGTCGGACGGGGCTTGCTTTCTCAGGAACGGATTCGTCTCTGCCCTCCGTACGCCCGGACGCAGGGCATCCGGTACCTGGTCAATCTCAGTCAGGCCCGACGACTGGTTTCGCGCCTCGTTCCACACGCCGTCTTCTTCTTCCGGCGAGCCGAAGCCCACTCCCGCTGCCACTGCCGCTCCTGCGCCAGGTCGCAGCGACGCCGGCACTTCTTTGCGATGGATAGAACTTGCGGTCGCGCTGGCTGGGCGCTGAGGAGCCACGTCCTCCCAGGCTCCCGCCGTCGACTCGTCTGGCCAGTCGTTCATCGCCGCGGACTGTTGCGGCCCGTGCGGAGCAGGTTCGGCGTCGCTGGCCGGCTGTTGTATATACATGCAGGTAGGTTGGAGCGAAGAGAGGATAAAGAAGCTGTATCGCGAGGCGGTCCAGCAGTGACTATGCAGCAATGAGGCCAAATGAAGCAATTAAGCAAGCAAAGATTGAGAAAACGAGGGCTGGTGGAAGCAGGTTCGAGGTGGGGAGAGCCGGGCTGGATGTCGTCACAGAGTGGGATCAGAACCAGCAGCGCATGATGGCCGAGAGGGAGAGACACCGCAGGGATTCGGCGATGGCACAGACAAAGTGAAGGCGTCTTTGATTGGGAGAGCAAAGGAGAGGCCGCCTGATAGCTGCCGTAGGAGGTGGTTGAGGGAAGGCGAGGAATCGCTCGACTGACGGCCGTCTGCAGGCAGTGACATGCGAAGCTGGGGAAGTTGGGGAAGCGTGTGGCGGTGCACCACGTTGAAGAGGATCCGAGGCGTACGTAGGCGTGCTGGTTCGGGCTTAGCGGGCGAGGGGATGACGCACGAACGGCGTTCAGCCACGCCGAGCAGGTGGCAAGGATGAGCTGCGCATTTAGTATGTACAGCAGATCCATGATAGCTTAACAATTACTAGCTAGGCAGCTCGAATTGCTTGAGTCATCTGTGTCGCGATGGATTCACGCAAAAGAGTATCGATGCAGGCTGTGATGTTGCACACTCGGGACTTTAGCTGGAGCTGATTCTGGTACGAATTGTGACTGGCATGACTGTTCCTGGCATATGATATCTGCACAGCCACACGTCCGCCAAGGCACCAGGGCAGTAATTGTGCTTAGGTAAGTAAGACACCGGAGCTGCCTTTACCTTCACATGCTTTCAACCGATCTTTGTTCACAAACAACTGCTCTCCATCACTTCACCTTTCACGGCTGATCTACCCAGTGGTATTGCATTCTACCTATTTTCGAACTGCCTTTGATCGCCAACGTTGTACAAGGCCTGAAAAGGACTCGACTCATCTGGCCTCTGTCATTGTGCCTCCCATCGGCCGACATGAATCCTGCCGACTGCACACACAAACACCGAGCCTCATCAACACGAGGCTGATACATTCCAATTATCGAGTGCTGCCTAACGGCCTCTTTGACGGACTACCTGACACAAGCCAGAAACATCTGCGGACGGACCTTCACCGCACAGGCCTCATGAAGATACCGATGCCCAAAATGAGGCTCACTCGTGTTGCCCGGCCCGGAAGGCAGCCAGCTTTTGCTTCCCTCCTGTCTCTCTCATGATGCTTTAAAAGCACCGATGTACTGCGTTCTAGTCTTCGAATCTTTGTCAAAGCAGCATGTTACAACCGTGAAACTGGTAGACAGAGAAAAACTGCTTCTTCCTGCTGAGCATTGCCGTTCTCTCCCATCTTCAAAATGGAGGCGTACAATGGACTTGTATCATTTCTTCCAGACTCCAAGCTCCTGCTTAACGCATCACACATGGGACTCAGCGAACTTGACAGACTACCGACGGCTGAACGCATCATTCGAGCCACCTTGATAGACTCGAATGATGGGCGTCGCATCTTGGCACATCCCTCCGTCCTCAACATATACGCAAATGGATGCAGAGACGGGGCAGGGGGCATCAATTGCACCAAGGCTTGTGCAGACCACGACTTGCTTTTCCAGGACTGGCAGACGCAGTGGAACTGCTTGACCCTGGCGACCATGGCGACGTACGAGCCGTACCCCCACGACTACAACAACTTGGACACCGCTGGCGATACGGCTCAGATCTTAGATTACCTGGCCGTTCCAGACCTGGCCAAGTTTGACTCCGTTGACGTCTTCAAGAGTTTCCATGCCTGTGCGAACGGGAGCGCGGATTTGGGCGGAGATCTTGACCACCTCGCCGGGCCACCTGACGTGTCGCAGCCTGACCACGCGTCCATGCGCCACCCTCCAGACATTCATGCTTGGGGCTTAGAGCTATCTCAGCTGTGTGACGTGAGCTATGTCGAGAATTTCAAGGTAGATCCGGATCTTGCTGGTCCAGGGGTAAGTCGTATCGAGTCGCCATTCGTGATCGATGCTCTTCACCTCGGCCTTCTACTGACCATCGTGTCCAGGTGGTGTTGGCATATATAATGGCCCATGCCATCGTCTTTTACGCTTGGCTGTGTATCCGCCTTCTTCATATTGCGAGCAGCATTGACTGGTTTGCGACGTTGACCCGATATAAAGGCAGGGTTTACTCGTTGATCAGATTCCAGCGCTCTCGCTGGGCCAAGCGCCTCGACTACTCCACCAGTACGTTCATCGTCGAGCTGCAGGAAGCTCAGTGCTTCTTCATCTCTGCCGTTCAGATTGGTCTGCTATACGCTGCCTCTCGGCCGGCTATGGCACCAAATGACAATTGGCAAAGTTTCCTAACCAATCGTTTGCTCATGAGAGACCTCACGATTATCGCTGTACTGCCGCTCCTCCTGAACCAAGTAACTCTCTATAAATTGCAACTGGGTTCTTATTACTCGCTGCTACTATGCACCCTTGCATTGATCATGTCATTCGTGACCACCCGGGCTTCCATTTTGGCGGGACTGGACATTGACGCCATCTGCTACTGGACCTGGTCGTACCGCTCGAAACCCTGCGGCCGCAAATCCGAGGTAACAGCCTTCTGCCGCTTCCGCTACTACGACGGCGCAAGGATCGACCAGCCGGAATTCCTCATGGGCATTGCTGCGACAACGCTGGGTCTCATGTGGTTCAAGAAGCTGTGGGCAGAGTTTGCAGGGACTCTATGGCTGAGGAACTATGCACAAGAGGTCTCAAGGAAGGGAACCTTGCTGCTGTTACAGATGATTCAACTCGGGCGACTTTTGGCATCCGTATTCATCTTTGTTTCAGAAGTCATCTTCATCCGATACATGGTGTTGAATCTCACCAGTCTGTTTTTCTTGCTGGATTACATTTCTGGCTTCCTTTTGGCCCCCGTGTCCTGGTCCGTTGGCCAGATCGTTTCGGTTCTGGTTTGGGCACCTGCCATCTCGAGATACGTCTACTTACTCATATGTAAGTTTTCTCTCGCCTCTTGCATGTCTCAAGCGCGCTGTGTGCCTCTCGATCAATGCTGACGAGCTTTTGTGCTACACTAGTCGGCGTCGAGAGAAGCTTTGCCATCAGGCTTTCCCAAGCTTTTGCTGTTATCAGAACGCCTGACAAAGTGAAAGCGGGCGATTCGCAGGAGGGAATGGACGAGCACGATGGCTCTGCACCAGGGCCTGCTGTCGAATTAACAGCTGCCTTGTTCATGGCTACTGAAATGAGAGATTCGCGACCGCCCTGAAGAGAAGTCCCCAATAATAAAACTTAGGATGTTGTCCTTGAAGAAGATGTGGTAGATTTGTTATTGTAGTGGTTATGACTATATATATACTGCGAGGCTGAAAGGGGGGATGTCGTGTTGAAGACTTGTCGATTCACACATAGCGCGACTTCTTGCTTCATTCTCATCCGCCCACATGATTCGAAACTACCCAAGTAGATATGTTGAAATGTCTATGCATATCGCATTCTTCGCTCCAACAGTGTTTAAAACGCCAACACATTGAGAGACTTCTGTTGAACCACACTCTCCGATCCCGTCCATTCTAACGCGATTCCAAGATGCCGAAAAAAAACTCACAACGCTCACCTGCCATGTGCGAAGAATGGCTCTATACGCCCAACCTCTCGCTGGCCAACTTTGCGCCCTGGACACGGGCCGAGATCTTCTGAAAGGCAATGTCTCTGGCGAAATCCGGGCTGCCGTGGCTGGGCTTCTCGTCGATGGAGAAGGGGGAGAAGCCTATTCGAACACAAACCCAATCCAATGTTAGTTAACCGTCCCCAAACAAATCGGGGGTTGGAAACTGATGGGATGGGAATTTTTCGTACCGCAGTCATCCGTTGCGCCGAGCTGGTCGACGGGAATGTATTTGCTTGCGAGGACCAGCTGGTCGGCGACTTGCTCGGGGGTCTCGACGGCGGGATTGAGCGTGTTGATGACTCCGATGAAGGCGACCTGAATATTACACAACGTTTGAGCACACAAAATCTTCACTGAGAGACATATGAGGATAAGCGATAAGATACCTGCTTGACGCCGTTGGCATCTTTCCGGATATGCTGTGCAATGGACTCATATACAGCCTCGCGGTTCTTCTCCGAAGAGAGCTGGATCAAGAAGTAGCCGGCGTTGATCTTGAACAAGGTAGGGAGCAGTTTGTGGTAGTCCACGTCTAGGGAGTGCACGGAGTCGCAGTCGCCGCCGGGGCAGGTGTGCAGGCCGATGTTGGCGCGCTGGTAGGGGGTGAAGCGCTCGAGGACTCTGTGAATTGTGTTAGTGGGACTTTGAGCGTTTACTTTGCTCGTTGGAGGGTTGGAGTTGTAGGGGCTTCGTACTGGTTGATGAGGAGGACGAAGCGTTCGAGGAGGTCGGCGTTTGTCCAGGGGTTCTTGGGGTCGTGCTTGAGGGCGAGGCGGCCTGTTTCACGGTGTGAATTGTCAGAGATGGAGATTGCTTGTGGATATCTTATGAAGGCTTGTGATACCTTCAGTGAAGTCGATGGAGACGCGCTTGGCGCCTGCTTCGAAGCATCCCCGGATGTCCTTCTCGCACTACACATCGGGTCAGCAACTACACAAATGCCCCAGTTAAAGATCCATTAGATAAGCTTACTTCATCGATCAAGTCCTTGATGAACTCGTTCCGCGGATATCCTTCGAGCTCGCCCTGCAGGGGATACAGCAGGTACATCATGCTCGGCGCGATGACGGCCTGCTTCATTGGGTGGGAGGCATAAGGCTTGGACTTTTGCAGGTTCTGCCACGCATACGTTGCGTACCTTGATGTATCATGTTTAGAAACGCGTGGAATTTGTCAAGTGAATTGTTTATGAGACTGAAGAAGGGGGTTTGAAAGGGGGGACGCACTTGAAAGGTCCTTTGACAAGGCGTGGAAGCTGGCGGTGGTGGCCATCTTCGAATATCGCCTGCAAGTTTTCGCAAAGTTTTCAGCTATAGCTTCTCTTACAAGGAGTTTTCCTTCGTTGCATGACTTACAAAGAATTGGCCATCAGCAGCAAAGTTGCTTGGTAAACCCGCGCCTTTCAAAGTCCTATATGCAACACACCCGTCAGAAAAAACAAGGCCCTTCTGTGAGCGGGTATTGTCGTTGATGGAATGAAAGCACTCACTCCACAATCGGATACGTTGCGAAACTAAAATCTCATCTCACATCAGTAAAACCCTCCGATGCAGACTGGAATATTAAAAAAATATCCATTGGATGAACTTACGAACTGGCACGCTGCTCACCGTCCGTCACAAAGGTCTCTCCCGCGGCTTCCATTCTCTGGACGGAGTCCTGGGCGGCCTTGTCCTGGGCTGCGACGAGCTCATCGTGGGTGATTTTGCCGGCGTCGTAGTCGGCGTAGGCTTGTTGCAGGTCTTTTTTTTTCTCCCTCTTGGTTAGTGCTTGAGTTCAATTGGGTTGAGTTACGGTTTGGAGTGAAGTTGTCTTACACGTTGGGCGAGGCAGAGAGCCTACTACTTCGGTTGGGATAGGCATTTTGTTTTCAAGAGTTGGCTTGATGTCCCAAAAAGAAACGGATATTCTTATGTGAAGTTGAAAAAGTGGGAGTCGGTAATAAATAGAAAAGAAGTTAACAGGAGAGAAAGGCTCAAAAAACTCCGACCCTCATAAACCCCGAAGAGAGAAAGTTGACAACCCAGCCAAACCCCGCATCAGCAGCGTCAGATCTTGGCCGGAGTGGGAATAATAAAAATCTCAAAGGATTGCGCGTGCATAGTAGGGATCCATATTGTGGCTCAGGATACGTTAGATTAGTTATGGGTCAGATGTATGAGTTTTGTCGTTAATTGGTGACACTAGAGGGCTCTGTTGTGGGAAAGCCTGGGATGAGGGACTTGGGACTTGCGCTGGGGAGAGATAAGTTCATGCGCTACTTGAAGGGGGTTTGAGTTCTATCTATCTAGGTGACGGGAGATCTTCAGCTGGAGGCTCTAGCCGGATTGAATAACTCGTAGAGTTCCAGATTGAAGAGGTGGTGGTTGTGAGGCAGTCTGGGTCATGGACTATCCGCAACTTCAGCTGGTGACAGTAGTCCGGGGCCGGTGACATGCCGGCTTGCTGCTTTCTCAGCCAATGAAGCATCATCCTAAACGCCTTGATTACCTCTACGTGGGCTATTAAATGCGAATTAGCGCGTACTTCTGTTGCTCAGTAAGGGATTCAGTTGCATATATAGTGTAAATTTACGAAGCCCTTCTGCTGTTGTGCTGTTGGGGTTGTTGACTCGAATACTTCAATCATCAAGTGTTCAACTACCTTACATATATAAGAATCAGAACTACTGTGCCTACCCCTTCACAGGAACTCCGAACGCTGTTCAACATCCAGTATCCAATACTGTACCTTAGTATAACACGACAACAATTGGCTTCACATGCTAGTCTACTATCCCAACAGAATAACGAGAGAGCAACCAAACTAAACAATCCTAAACATTCCACCGCACCACCCACTCTCGCATCTGTGCTACCCTCGTAGGCTTAATCACACACAAAAGCTCCCGCGCATACGCCGCCGCCGTGGCCGCCGCATAATAATGCCAGTCATCGTTCTTATGCATGTCCGAGTAATCGCAGATGCCCCGAATCACAAGGCACGGAAAGTCGTTCATGAGGCCGGCGGCCTCCATCTCGAAACAGAGCACGTTCAGCTCCGGATCGTGAGCGTACGTGTCCCGCTGGACAGCGTCCTTCATGACAGAGTTTGAAGAGGCAATTGTGCCGTAAAAGACCTCGATGGCTCTGGCAGAGGCGGCGCGAGGCTGGCGGTCCACGACGCCGTCTGGATCGCAATCCGCGCAGGTTTTGCCGCCCGAGTGCTTGCTTTCTGTGCGGAAGAGACGGTCCAGGTCCGGTCGATGAAAGCGAGGGTCGTCATCGAATCTCCTCAGGTGCTCGTCGACGCCTCCGTACTTGCCGGGGTAGTTGTGCCTTCGCTTGACCTCTGGCAGCGCCCCGAGCAGTTCCGTCGGAGGAGCATTCAGATGGCCAACCCGCTGGAACTCTCCATCCACCCGCTTCCCCAGATCAAACTGGACAACCCCCCCGAGCGTCCCGTTGGGTACGCTGACGACGACGTCTCCGAGTCGGATGTCGTGCTCTGAGGTTGGTGCGCCGCCTCCTATGCCGACCATCAACCCGAAGCGAAGCCGGGGAAAGGAGCGCCTCATGTCCTGCGCGACGCGGGCGGCCGAGCTGGTCCCGTAGCGGCCGGACGGGAGGCATCCGATGACGATGCGGTGCTCGCCAATGCGGCCGAAGCAGTACGTGTTGCTGTCGTCTGGTTCGGCCAGATCGGGGCCCTCGAGTTCTTCGTCAAGCATTACACATGCGGCTTCGTATTCCTCTAAAAGGGCGCAGATCCATCCTATAGTGAAGGATTCCCGAGGGAGCATGATATTTGATGACCAGTCTATTCGAACTGTCTCGTTATAAAAAAGGAGGCTCCAGGAGACGAAGTAATGACTTCTGGGGATACCACTGTCTTGTCATCTTGCGAGTATAGGAGCTTTACACAGCGTCTTATATGCACAATCACAACCGCCTGCATCAGTTTGTTCGAGTCCCCATCATCAACAAGGTGTCCAGTTCCCACATCATGGGGGTGTAGCTGGAGAACACCCGATTCGGCTGATGCAGGTGAAGCGGGTGGGAATTCGATGGCTCGGCTGGCGCTTAATTCAGAGACATCCTTCAGCACGATATCCGGCGCTTATACGCCCAATGTCCATTGCAGCGCCGTGTAAGTCTGTGGAGTACGTCCTGTTTCATGCCATCCTGTGGATTGTGAGCCTATAGGTTCAGGTATTGCCGTGGCACCTCATAGTTGAGCACTCCGTATGACTGGCGGGTTTGCTGGTGTACAGGCAAGGAAATATAGACCCTCTTGGCGATTAGAGGTTAGCGACACCTTCTAGTACCTTATACCAACGAGTCATGTAAGCATCACGACATAAAGCTCGAAGACGAACACGAAGCTCGGAAAGGTAGTGGAGCAACTGGATTTCGGTGTCCCAAGGCGCTTAAGACAGGCGGGCGGATTCTTGCTATTGTACAAGATGCGAGATCGTGAGGCTTCCCAACCAGCACAAACAGGCGTCACTGGACTAAATAGACGATATTACGAGGCATCGCCTCCAACATCTTGTCATGCTCACCCCCCCAGCCCCCATCCGCCGTATACGCCAGTCCCACCCTCCGAAAGACCAAATCCGAAGGATCTATACGCGACAGATCGGGCTCAGAACCCTCTGCTTTCGCCTTGTGTCCCACCGGCTCCAGCACCAGCGCGGCAAACACCACCTTTTCCTTCACCGTCGTCTTGATCGGCAAGCGTTTAAAGCTCGCCATGGGAAGACAATACAGCGATTCAGTAATCACAGTATTCATGCTATCCGGGTAAAACACAAGCGGCGGCATCTTTTTCATTGCAGACTCAGCGCTCTCGTCTCCATCTTTAGGTGGCAGCGCGAGGATTCTTCTCTGCTGAATCGCTCTCCCGACGGCACTTTCCTGGAAGACCTCGGCCGACATGGCGCCCAGAAAGTAAGTGTACTCTGAATACTCGGTATCCTTAATTGTAAACGAAAACGGCGCCGCCGCAAGCTGCGTCTTCCAGAGAGGACCTGCGAGGACAATGGCCGAGGGGGGCACTTCTGTGTACATGTCGTCCTTGACCCATTCCCTTGGTTTATCGTGATCGTCGGGGAGTTTGGGGACGTTGTGTGCGCCGCGTATGGATGCTACCAGGGAATACTGGTTTAGCACTTCGTCGTTGGAAAATGGGTAGACAATTGGGCACTCGGGGAATGCCCAGCTCCATGATATTGGAACAGCGGGCTCAGGGAGATTTTTTCTCCGAGCGTCTTTAAAGTAGGCGAGCCGCCACAGCAGATCCAGGGCTGTTTCGGCTTGAGACTTCCAGTCTCCCGTAGCTTGACTGTCTTTCAGCTCGTCGTACCAGATCCCTGCAAAGTAGTTTTTGCCGCCCATTCTTGCGTTGAAGTTCTTCGCAAGGCCAGCTATCGCAAACAAAGTATCGCTGCGATATGTGTAGTCAAGTCGAGAATATGCCTCCACCACGAGCCTCCATGCCTGTCGCAGTTGCTTGTGAGATGGGTTATCGCCCAGCGTCTGGTGCATGTCTCGTCTGCTGGTTGCAGAGGATAGCGGAATGTGGATATCGTCGCCCCAGTCTCTCATGAGGTTACGGCTTTGTGTTTCGAGCTCGTCGAGGCCGCATTCGCATTTGTGGTGGGTGGTGCATTGCCATGAGAGCTCGTCGGGTCCGAAAATGAGGAGGCGGCGTGATAAGAGGCGCTCTTGGAAGACCCACGCTCTCTTCCAGACGGGCATGTTGTCATCTGTGACCATAAAGGTGGGATGATAAAGTGTGTGTCGGTAGTGCAAATCGTGGTCGTTGCCGTGCGCGTCTCGGACTGAGACACGCTTTGAGGCACTCCTCGAAGAAGAATCCTGGAAGAGTCTTTTATCTGTGTGAAGCCCGTGACTCTCGACCAGGGTAATGGATGAGTTGGAATAGATGTCGCTCATTTTGAGCGAGTGTTTCTTCCAGTCGCTCTTGGAGTCTTGTATGATGCACAAGCTGTCGATCCATATATACCGTATCTCCTCGCCGTACTCTTGTTGATGCCATTTCGAAAACTTTCTCAAGAACGTAATCGAATCTTGGTATGTAGGCGAGAGATAGTCCCACGGTACTTCGTCGCACAAAGAAGCAATGTTCTGCTTCAGAGCCCGCGTAGTATCCGTTCCCCAACGATGGCTCAGACAAGCATATCTCGCCTTTGTACCATTTGTGTGTACCACCTTGACACCGGATGCAATACCTGCAGCAGCAATGTCGAGAACCCGCTCGGGCATCTCTGGTGCCTCTCCGACTGCACAGTTCGTATGTGTATCATGACATTCACGGAACCAGGTGGTGGTTTTCTGGAAGGTTTCATCAGATGCCGTGTTGCCGGATGGGACTGTTCGTTCAAAAATGGTAAGTCCACGATCTGGGAACCAAGGCTGTCTCCAAGGCGATGGGAGCTCTAAAGAGTTGTTTGTCAGATCCTTTCACCAAATCATTCAGCATCGTCTCTGTACCTGTCTTAACAAAACTCTCCACAGCCCACGCACGCGCCGGCACTTCGCCAGCACTCATGTGTCCGATCCGAAGGCACTGAGATGCCGAGCTTCCTCCCGTAGCCACAAATCCTATTCCGAGGTCGAGCATCAATTCTTTCCGGGCTGCATACTCCGGACTCGTCTCCATCATAAAGTCATGAAGGCCGCGCCGAAGAGTCACGCAAGGCGGAGTCTGGCCCTCAGTATTGCGATGTGAGGGACAAGGCTGCTCAAACCAGTACTTGAATGGAATTGATTTGTTCTTGATGAGCTCGGCCTTGACGAAAGCTTGCGCCTCTTCGAGTTCGTTGGTGTTGTCAAAGCTTGGCTGTTGTCCGTCGAGGAGGTCGTAGACCCTTGTCTCGACTGCTTCGTGGTCGATAGGCATTGTGTAAATGACCTCGATTTTCTTGTCGTGCTTATGCTTCATTGTCTCCGAGTTGGTGAGTAATTTCATGGAAGCGCGTATCTCGCTGTTTGCTGAGCTGCTCTGGGCTGCATCAGAAGTTGAGCTTTCAGAAGGATATCTCGCAACATCGATTTGTTCGCCTATTGGGCTAGGCGGCCTGGGATTGGGAGTTTCTGAAGCATCTTCTTCAACAGTAGCACGAAACGCAGTCTGCGTGAAGCCAAAGTCAAAGCAGATGGGGCACACCAGGTCAACCTGTTTCGACATCGTTGCAGAACTCGTGAGCCGAGGAACGCCTTGTTGAAGACCTGAACGGATTATATGGTTCCTTGGGAACCGTGTCCTCAATTTGTCAGGATATCTCTTGAGGAGGAGCATCTTATATTTGCCGTTGCAACAATCAGGCAGACTGGTGCTCTGCCTCGCCCCGCTTCCTTCTGCTCTATTCCTGGCATTTAGGAGTTAGCGGCATGAGACGGGATCGTCGTAAGGCATCACTAATCAGCCTGTTGCATAATTAGGATGGTTGCGAAGGCTCATACCTTCTCCAATTCTTTCATGTAGAGCATACTTGCAGTGTCACACAGCAGGTTTCTGTCAATAGTTGCGAAGGATTCAGCGTCTGCAAGTGGGTGGAAGTGGCTTGGTTGGATGGCATGTGCCACCAGGATTTGCGAGACGGATCCTGGCATCGCTTCCGTGAGTCTCCTCGAGAGTTGTCGCAATTGCAATCACCTCTAAACAGGGATCAACTGACTGCGGCTTGTTGGACTCCGAGTGGTGAAGGCGAATGTCTGGAATCCGTTTTTTCGGCCTGCGCGTCTGGCCAGGCAGATATGGCTTCACTTTGATCATGCAGTCCTGCTATGAATGCACCAGATGCCGATCAAGTCATGTCGTCGCCGCTCTTCGGACAAGTCATGCTATTCACGTCAGTGAATACCGACAACCCTTCATCCATCTGTCATTGCATGTTGTGCTGAATTGGTCGCGAATGCCAAGATGAGCGACGTAGTCGGTATCGTGCTCTTGGTGGCGAGCTCGTGAAACAATGATGGAGGTTGACATGCCTCAACGGATGCTGGTCCTCTGGTAGTTTCTGGTTGTGTGTGCAACATTCACCGTTACGATCGTGTCCTTCTTCACAGCCGGCTCCGCGTATCGAATCGAGAACATGGCCATGTCGGCCACTTGCTTCGGGAGAAGTGTTCCATGCAGATTCCATCAGCAACTAGGATATAGGCCCTCACCTAGCTTATTAATTACCGCTGGATGTGATGATGCCGTGGCAAAGATGAGCTGGATTGATTCCGGAAGCTGCTCACCGGTACCGATGCGTACCACAGCCCTTCGACGAGTGTCAAATCTTTAGGCGGCACCGTTGAAAGCGTAATGGATACGGTCGGATTACCCGTGGGACCAGCTGCTGTGGAATCGCAAAGCCCTTGTCGTTGCCTCGTTACTTTTCTGTCAAGCCTTCTCGAGGTGCGACTTTCGAGATCGCTGGTGAATCTGGGGTTGAAGAAGAGAAGAGCGAGGCGCGTGGAAGAGGCGGGGCAATTGCCCGTATATGATACCTTGGCAACGCTCCTATGCGCGGGCAAAATCTTGCTTTCAATTTCAGAGAAGCAAAGTTCTGAAGTGAAATAACGAAAGGATAAAAAGCTCTCTGAGAAATTGTTCTCAACAGACCAGAGTTCACGACTCTTTGCTTTCTGAGAAAGAATTGTCTAGTCTTGATGGAATGACGTGGGGAGGTGCATTGAAGACGTCCGATACTCGGGAGAAAGCAGCGGCCTATCGCTTTCACGGAAGCTCTTTCGCACGCGACGTTACGACTCAGCCTTGAAGATTCTAGAGGTATTTGAATGCACAGTTTTGCAGCTAACCAATCGAAATTGAATATGCATTTTCCTCAGGATCACCCCTCGCTACCAAGCGCTGACACTGATGAAGCTGATTCCTTGTCAACATCAGGAGCATACCTAACCTGCAATAGCCTTCAAAATGGCAAAGCTGCCCGAATCCAACTTCAAGGTATTACATTCATAGAGTCTGATATGCTCGTGCTTAGTGATGAAAATTGGAAACATTTCCGGGAATGGTTATGCGGGTAATCGTAGGAGGATGCTACTCAATCTGCCGGCTTTGGGGGTTTTACAAATGAATCGAGCTCCTGTCAAACGTACCTTTATAAGCCCGCAATCTTTGGTTGGAAGAACAATTCAAGCAAAGCTCACGTTTTGTGTAACAATTCAAACGTTATGGCAATCTTTTTTGATGGTAGGCTCCTATGTGGCATTGTCAAATAGCTGCTGGTGACACAGCTGATCAAACCACTCTGCCACTTATACCGCAGCGATGTGACCAGCTTGGAGTTCTTTGGCCATAGCTCCTTACGTAGGTGATTGCGTTCGCCCCGCGGTGATTACACTATGTCGCAAAGTAAAAAGAAAAGAAAAAGAAGAAAAAGAAGAGGTCCAGAAGGTATCATGGACGCCGTATGTCTGCTGATGAAGCGTAATCTGTGAACATGAACAATGTTTTCCAAGTCTGAAGCTGATTGACACTTCCGAGTGTGAGTGATTGGAGCACCCTGCACTCGTTTAGTGCTACGATGGCAGCGGGGACTTGTAGATGCTCCAAAGGTAGTATCTGCATATGAAAGGAGAGACAAGATGCCGTCAGGTAGGTTTTGAAGCAATCTTTGACAGACATGACACTCATGGAGCAAAGAGACATGGCTGCTGCCCATATGTTCATCATTCTCCCCTCTTTACCTTATGTTCTGTTGGTCCGGCACACGACCGGCTGCATTGGGATGTAACTGTACCAACGATTTGCTATTCAGACCACCGACGCTTCTGCAAAGTATTTTTTCATATCTGACAGCTCCGAAGACCTTCTCTCTCTCCCAATTTTTGATATTGACAAAGAACTTTTCTCTCAATGACCAAAAGTCTCAATTTCGTCGTTCCATGCGCCTCATCGCTGATGCTTGTAGTAGTACCTACTTGGTACTACGGCGGTCCACTTCCGGGACAAGCCCCGTGTAAGCGTCTTGTCCCGTTTCGGCAACTCCCTCCTTCCCTCCCCTCTTGCCCTCTACGATGATTATGTAACAAGCCCCAAGCTAACGGGAGGGCTTGATGACTAAATCCCTCTGTCCATTTCTCCCCATCTTGTCCCACTCACAACTTCATCTCTTTCACCCTCGCTTTTTGCAAGCTTTTCCTCCACGACAGACACTCGACCACGGCGCCCCCTCGGCTGTGTGGTGCACGAAATCATGCCAGTCAGATCTGCCGAGTCTCATCAGCTTCTTCATATGTCCAAGATGCCGCGTCCTCCGCCTGCCGACTTGTCCTCCGGTCCTCTCTCGCTGCATCTCAGCTGGTCTTTCCAAGAATGTCTCTCCGAGCCTCAACGCAACGACGATATGGCTTCACCGATCGATCAGCGATAGCATAGCTGTTTAGCAGCCCGCAAAGGTGTATACGGACATCAGAAGACATGCACATCGCACTGCTGGTGCGTGGTCGAGCGGCGATGCGGATATTCCGGAGTGGACGGGGCCGTGTATAAGTCGGCAGGCGACGACCATGTTGCGGCTTTTGTGCACTCAGCTGCTCTCTTTTGGCTTACTACGAAAGCGAGAATCAAGTGACTCTCGCTCGTTGGTCGTTGCAATCGATGCAACAGTTACTGTTGTGCAATATGTTCGCCGACACCTGGGCTGGAGCGGCTCTACCAAAGTTGGTAGATGAGGATTGAGGGATTTACGTGTTGTGTGGACACGTTGTATCGCGATGCTCAAAGGTGGGGATGGCGCACTAGCATCACCGACAAAAGTCTCTGCGCACGAGTTGGCCACCACATACGATATCAAACGGGCCTCAGCTTGATACAGGGACGAGATATTGGCCCGCGCAAGATCCTCAGAGCCTCTGCAGCCCTTTCTACGCCTCCTTCCGCCGCTGAAACGGGAGGAGGCCTCGCAGCTGGCAGCAGACTTGCGCACGGCCCTTTATAGTCAGGGTTTTCTCTACCTGCCATCGGGGGAGAGGGGCGCCGCGGCATGGTGCAGCGGTCGGGTCAAACTCTCCCCCATGTGGAACGAAGGCCAACAACCGAATCGACGACATCCCGAGTTCGAATCCCGACGACGACGACCGAAAACGACGACAACGAGCCGGACCAGGGGGAGCAGGGGCGCCGTGGTGCAGCGGTCGGGTCAAACTGTTCTTCTGGAGGATGGGTTACTAACAAACAGAGAGAGATGTAGGTGCCAGATTCAACATCTGGCACCGAACTCTTTTGCCATTTTGATGCTCTTTTTTTAGTGTTTTTGCTCTTGCAAAGATGCGCCGCGTGAACGAGAGACGAGGATCGGTTCTACCTCTTTTTTTCCGTTTTCTTTTCTTCCTTCCTTTTTTTTTTCTCCTTATTGTCCTCAATCTCACTCCTTTTCCCTGCTGCAAAGAATGAACTGGCAAAGAAAGAAAACTTTCACAAAAGTTTGGGGCCTGGAGGCTTGCTATCATGATGATTTTGAAGCTGGAGGGACAGGCAGTGCCTGGAGTTTTCACCTCTGCCCCCCGCGCAGCAGTTTCAATTCGAAAGAAAACAGAAAAAAACAATGGAAGAATGAGCGAAAAGAAAAGAAAAGAAAAAATGAGAAGAAAAGGAACAGTCAGAAAAAAAGAAGAGGAAAAAAACTTTGAGCAAAATGAATAGCAGAAGGTAGAAATATACTTAATAAATGAAAGATACTGCATGTTCCTTGCGTTCCTCTGCAGCTTACCTTCGCGCAAACACAGGCTTTCCCTCCGAACAGGGACAAGAAACTCAGCGTACACGCACTTCTTTCGTCGCTTCACTCTCCTTTTACCCCTTTTACTAGCTCCAGATCTTTTCCCTCTATGATCTGGCACCATTATCAGTCGATTTGATATATTTCCAAGGGCCATAAAAAAATCAGAAACCTGCCGTTTCTGTGCCGCGATTCTCGACCTTGTGTCGAAGCAAGATACTGCTGGCCAAACGCTGGCAGGCGCAAACGTGAAAGCTGAGTCATCAAGACGCTGGTTGTTTTCGTGTTCCTCCTCTCCCAGCACTTGCATTATCATCTTCAACGTGTTTTCACCAGAACTGTGAGAATCCTATCCTCCCGTTTCTTTACTTTGGTTGTGGCAGCTCATTCTGTGTGAACTTCGAAGTGACGCGATGGTGACATTTCCGGGACTGTTTCTTCATCTAAGATGCAAGGCCAGCTTGTTTTTGTATTTCCTTGCGGCGCAGAAATTGCGTTTGTACTTGACCATGACCAAACGCGACAGAACAGGCTGAATATCTCCCGAGTCGATTCCCCAGGTTGAACCGCCGGGGCTGGTTGAGGATCCCCTTTCACAGCAGACACTATCCGAACGCTTCGGACGCCTCAAGGAGGTGCTGAGTCTTTTCTTCTTCTTTTTAGAGTTGGTCAAGATGATACATGGTATTAAGTATATGCGCAATCCACAGGAAGCCATCGAAAGCTCGCGAAGACGTCAAGGCCTGAGGATCTGCCACGAGGTATGGGCCACGACCCGTCCAGAATTCGATCTCTTTCTCGTTACATATGCTTCGCCGGCCGATGTGCTGAGGCATGACCTGACGGGCTAAAGATATGTCCAGCGGGGGACCGAAGAAATCTGCGATTCGCACTTGTCCGAAAGCCTTGCGACATCTTTGGAGCTGCTGCTCTGAGAATGTGAGTTTCCTTGCCAGCTCAAGGCTCCTTGGGATTATTCCACAAGTAGCTGACGAGTCACGAAGTTTGAACGCACAGTATACCGGACGAGATATACGAATACGCTTCCACCAGACTGCAGTCACCGGAAAAGTCCAAAATCTATCGGACACGAACCGACGATCGCGCATAGTGGCACCCTGTTCAACTGGTTCAGCGGCGTGGTAAGGCGCGTTGGACCACAACATTAGTCCGCCTGTATCTCGGGATGGGTCTCTCGGACATCGTTGTGGATTATCATAACCCCGGGTCCCTCATTTGTCTACCTTCCAGATTTTCAACGCTGTCACCTTTACAGGTACGGTCCTCATGGATCAGCGGAATTTGCCTGGTACACCAGCAGACCACCCGCCCCATCGCACTTGATACTGGAATCCTGATCCTTTGGACTCCGAGTCGCTTGCCGACATGTTGACTTTGCGAAGACCGGCCTATACATATACATGCTCCAGCCTACGCATGCGGCTCTTGGTCCAGGTCGCAGAGGGGTTGATTCAAGCCCGCCTTGAGGAGAAGTTCGAATGATGAGCAGTGTCTGCCCCCAGGCCGTCCCTGGACACTGGTCTAGATGGCGGAGGGCCTCTATCAGGCATCCGCAGAGAAGAGTCTCGTCTGGAGGGCTATCCCCATCACAGAGCTGGAAAACAACCTCGTCAAAGCCACTGCCCTGGAGAATATAGGTCAATGATATTTGTGTTGTCAAAAAAAGGAAGCGTGATGGTTACGACGCGGCCTGACGAAATGCAGACCATGATAATTAGGACGCAATGGCGATGCTAAAAGCGACCCTGACAGCTCACTGAACGACAGAGATTCGACAAGTCGTCATAAGCGCTTTCTGAGGAGGAATGGTCTCTTGATGTCGAAGGAGTTTTTGATGATTTCGGGCTTGTTCAGCAAAGCTTGTATCTTGTCTCTCCTCCGCCACGACAAGAATAATGGCTACATGTAGCTGTCCCGTGTGTTGGAAACCCTATGACAATGTGGAGAACTCACAGGAACATACAGAGCATACATGGCCCGCGACACTCGATATTTCGTCCTGGAAGCCCTGCGCATGCTCACCACATACAATGGAAATCCTATGGCCCAATAGATTCAAATGGTTGCCCCTGAGGGCGTGGTCTTGCGCGAAGTCCTGGAGGTGGTGTTCCAGACGAGGACTAACACGGGAAGAGATAACGAAGGCTTTCTTAGAAGGAATTGGGATAGGGAAATGGGATTACGGTGGTTTTCTGGGAAGGAAGAATGAGATTATGGTATTACCTGGGAAGTGAGCATGGGATTATAGAATTTGGACTGGGAGACGCCTGGGGGTCGCATTCTTTTCTCCCCTCCGTACATGAAAGGGGCGGAAGGCTCGGAGGGGGAGGGTAGCTCTTCCTGATCACAGCTCTGTTGCTGGGGACCCGGCCTTTTTCTCTTTACGCACACACACGCTAGTTATATATGTCAACAAACTCGTGTCTTGATCCAGCTTTTCCACACGGTGACCATCAGATCTTTCTAGTAACCGGGCCACTACGAGCTTCTTCTCTGGCAATGCCGGTGCCGCCGAGGATCGGAACATCAATTTCCATCGTCCTTTTGCCAGCGTCTACTTACAGCTTATGATGCAGGCTAGGATGACGGAGGCTGCCAGCCAGCGCGGAGACGAAAAGGTTGGCAATGGAGAAGGTGGGTTGTACAACGTTATGAGGTGTGTTCTTTAGCAATTTAACTGCCTCGAGTCCTCGACACATCCAACAACCACTCAGTCGTCATCTCGCCAACCAGTGCCGCCTCCGGACAGCCACCATCCAGCACCACCCATCACCAACCACCCTTGTTGACGCCGGACGCCGTGCCCCCGAGGCGCTGGCCGCCCCCACGCCTCTCGTTCGACGTTGAGCGCCGACGACCGTCGTCAAGTCGCCTATCTCTGCTTCCCATCACCGAGAAATTGATACCGACTGAGTCGGGGTTGTGGGCTTCGCGATAGCGTCCAACCTTCGTCAAGTCGCAGTCTATGTTGACAGCTGGCTTAATATGGATAGATGCGTCAGCTGGGTTTATTGTCTCCTCCAGGCCATAGCGACGACACCCCCATTCAGTTGGATTTTCACATAGCATAACGCTCCTGCCGGGGGAAGAAAATTGCGGGACGATTGGAACAGGGGTCCCCTTGAGTTCCATGACTCCGTCATCTAGGTCTGGCACCTCAAGACTCGGAAGTCCTCTCAGGCCCTTTTTTGCCTTTGCTCACTACCGAGAGGAATGATTCCACTCTGCCTATATGCACTTTATTCCTTAGAGACTTGAGCTGGGCCTGGTGCTTTGTGGGTAGGAGCTTGACGAAGCTGGGGTAAAGGCGCTGTTTGGCGTCAAGTGTCTAGGCATGATGCCTCGCGACAATGGATGATCAGGGTCAACTCCAATTCCACTGGATGCCATACCATTCTCGCAAGCCCCGCAAGAATATCGCACCCCCGTATCAAGACTCATAGAAGCATTCGCAGAAATCCAGGCCATTAAAGAGGGATAATCGCTGACGCCAGAAGGGATTCATTCCGAGGACTGGACTCTGGACACACTTTCGAGGTTCTTTTTCTTTTGAGATTCGTTCCGAGAACTTAACCCTGGACACACTTTCGAGGTATTTTCCTTCTAAGCAAAGACGGTGCAGAGAATATGAAGAGGGCACTTGAAGTAGCCTGAACACACTGCCAATTTGAGGGAATACCAAAGCCCGAGAGACGCGACGGAGGCGACACCTTTCGTGGAAACATTGGGTCCTTGCCGGAAATGGGTCAAGACTTGCTCTGAGATTTTTAAGCCAAATAAAAATACATATCGACGGTTGTCTGTGTCAGGACGCAACCCACCCATTGTGTACTGCCTAGTCCATGTGATACGCAAGCGCGGTCGCCCCAAGACGTTGAGGAAAAGCTCGGTTTCAGCTCTATCTAAGGAGTTACGATACAATGTCCGTCCTCCTGCAGTACATCTTCTTGAAGATAGTCTTTAGTAAGCAAACAAGAATCTGGGAAGCCAATGGCCCTTGATGAAGTCCCACTGTTCCCGCATGCTTCATGACCAGCAGAACAAGTCGTTGATGTATATCAGCAGTGCCGTCCAATCGCCAGGGCTCAGGAAGGCTGGCAAAGATGGGCTCAGAGCAAGATCCTAGGAGACTTCAGAGGCAGTACCTATTCTTCTAGCGCCTTCTCCTGGTCATACCATGGGCCGTGTGGACTTCTGTTGCTGTGTGCCAGCCTGCAGCATCTGAGAGAGTTCCTGTCGCGTGTCGTTCTTTACTTACGACAAAAGCTTGTTAGCAATATTTGGGAGACTGGGACTGCTCGGAGGCTTTTGAGACTACTTTTGCTATACTCCCCTTGTACCCTTTTTCTATTTCCCTTCGTTTCCCCGTTTTCTGTCTTCGTCTGTCTTGCCGAGCATATACTTTCCCGAGCCTCGAACCACAGGTTTCTATATAAGATCGTCGTGGACAGCCACTCGGTCAGTTTGTGTCGTAATGAAGAGGACTTTAGTTAGGCCGTACAATTTATGTATACCACGATCAGTTGACAGGGAAGTGCATGTCTTTATTACATATTCTCTGATCGCCAGTGAGGCGACCCTACGACCATTGTACAGACCAGGACTCTTTGCGGTCGTGTTGTCGACATAAAGAAGCCCCATGTCCGCGTTGAACTTCTAAAATAACTTGGTCGAATCTTTAAGACTGTGAATCAAGAGCCCATGGGGACTCTGAAAGCATAGTTTACGAAGAAGTGAAAGGAAGTGATCGGTCTATTACTAGAAAGTCAATCGCTCACTGCCGGTCAGGTCATATAGAAGGTCTTGTCATAAGTCATATCCAACCAGATCAACCCCCGTGGCTTGTCACGTAGGCACTGGCATGTCATGTTTAAGCAGTTTCAAACTGCTCCCTGCCAAACTTGCCCACCAAATCCATCCTCAATTCGTTCTTCGCCACAATCTCATCCTTGCGAGCCACCAGCTCTTCGACATCCCAATTCGCCGATATGACCCTCCCGCCGAGGAATCCAGACCTTGCTGGATCCGCGGCGATCCACACACACAGCCCGCCCGTCAGCGTGGGGGAGTCGAGGTCAAAGTCGAGAAAGTCCTTGTTCATGTCCGTGTCCACGAGACCCGGATGGATGCTCACGACGTTGAGCGTGTCCCCGTAGGCCGCATGAAGATGGGTGCACCACTGCTGGCTGGCGAGCTTGCTGACGCTGTAGGGGGCTATGATGGGATACACGAGCCAGGCGCCTGAGGTGCTGATGTTGATGATTGTTGCGGGAGTGGTTGGAGTTGGAAGGGCGGAGATGAAGTATTTGGATACGATGAAGAAGCCCTTGACATTGATTTCCTAGAGAAGAGAGACTCGTTAACCCGATAATCAATTGTCAGTTCTTGGACGTAGGGGAATAACGTACAAAATTAAGCCACCATTCGTCGACACTGGCTTCATGGAGCGTCGGACCGCCTTTGTTCGTGGCCACGTTCACCCCGGCATTGTTCACGAGAATGTCTGCGTGTCGGCCATATCGCGCCTTGATCTTGTCGAAGAGCGATGCCACAGCAGCTTCGCTTGTGATATCTAGCGCAACAAGTAGAGTCTCGACGGCTGGATTGATGCGGTGGACTTCCTTCTCGACGTCTTGTAGCTTTGCCTCGTCGCGCGCAACGAGAACCAGGCCGTGGGGGCCTGCCTTGGCGAGAGATGGCACGATGCCCTGTGCACGGCAATCTAGTCAGCCTTCTTATACTCCCTTGACAGCTGAGGATGACAAACTCGGGCCCCAATACCGCGGCTTGCTCCCGTCACGATGGCAATCCTGCCAGCCAGAGAGTTGGTAGGCTTGGATGGGTCGATAGCCGGATAGACATCCTGGAATACATTCTTGGTGTACTGCAGGGAGGCAACAAAGTAATCTTTAGGAAGGCTCGCCATGGCTTCAATGATAGGCTTTGTTCGAGTCTGTAAGTTGCACTGTTGATGAGCATATCTAACGCCTCTCCAGTTTCTCTTATAATACTCCATCAAGGTGATCGGGTTTATCGTACCACTTTAGTCATGTATGTAATTATTTACAAGCAGCTGCGGAGAATTCCCCGCGATATTCCGCTGTCCAAACACTTTCACCTTGCAGACATATCCACTCACATATTTTCTTGTATATCTGATCAACACAGCATGTATTACTCCATCGTCGGTTAATCGGCTGACGCCACAGCACACTGGCGTCGCTATGCTTCTGCAGGGTTACATTTCTTGGGATGAAGTCGGTCAAATACGCCTGTTGTAGATGTCAATACCACTGCGGACGAATTCATTAGCCATCCATTCGGCATACTCGCCGAGGGGTTCGGCTTATTACAACGAATCTCCGGAGTAGCGGTCTCCCTTTCTTGACTGGGCAAATGGTCTATAGTTACAGCGTGAACAGCACCAAATTTCATTTAAATTTAGGAAGCTGTCAGAAATCATGACCGTGATATGCAGGGATGCCGACTTATACTCGTATATAAGCAGCGGCGGCACAGCCTCAACATCACAACACCACAACATCCATCCATCTCATGGAGACTTTGTATACTAAAAGTAAGTAAACGACCAAGTTTATAAACTGTTGCCAGCCTTAACAGTGCACCAATAATCGTCAAGGGACATGGACGGCTGCTTTGAAATCGTATAGTCTCAATTCCGGCCCACACAAGCACTAGGGGGGGCGGGGTCTGTCTATGCATCATGGTTTCCACGCTTACAAATACAGCATCCATCTATCTCCAGAACTTGCTATCCGCTACTATTCGTTGCTTCGGATTTCTCTCCGCAACTTTCAGGTGCTGGGAACAGTTGTCAAGGGTTGAGCGGGTGGCTTGGTAGTGTTCGATAAACCCCTATATCCGCACGCGAGTCGGTTGGCGATTGGTTCCTGACTCCACCAGCTTGTTTCCACTCCTTTCAACTCGTTTAACTATGTCATGGATGGTTGTGAAGTCGTTGCGCCATTGGAAGAAATCAGGCCAGCAACTCGATCTGTGTATCCACGCAATGGCATCATCGGAATTAGCACATTGACGAAGAGCGAGCCTCGGCTGGGCGATGTGCGCGAGTGCATGCGTGGTCTTGGCCATTGACAACTGAGACTGTTTACCTGTGTATAAAAAGGACCATGGCCTCCCGAAACTAGGCTCTTCTCCAACTCAGTTGTTATAGAATTTGCAGATTTACTTCTCGATATTATACAGTCCCTCGATATTGCTCAATATAGTTAATCCTCGAAATCAATAATCAACATGGGATCGGTTAGCAAGCCTCATCTCGTCTTCGGCGCTGCCGGCTTCAACACCGGCAGCGCATTCCCAACCGCAGAACATGCCCGCGAGGTGCTCGACGCCGTTGAGAAAGCGGGCATCAAGCAGCTCGACACGGCCCAGCTGTACGGCCTTAGCGAGCAGATCCTGGGAGAGATCAAGGCGAGCGAGCGATTCATCATCGACACGAAGCACGTTGGAGGATTTGCTCCTGGCGAGTCGACACGGGAAAAGGTCGTGGCGAGGGGGCTAGAGAGTTTGAAGAAATTGGGTGTGGACAAGGTACTTACTCGCCTCTCCTACCTTTACATATAACTTCTTCTCGACGCTTCATGATGCTAAGATTGTGATGCATAGGTCAACATCTTCTACATCCACGCACCGGACAATAGCGTGCCTCTTGAGGAGACTCTGGCCGGCATCGACGACCTCTATCGCCAGGGCAAGTTCGAAAAGTTCGGCCTCTCAAACTTCAACGCGGACGAAGTCAGAGCCGTTCTCAAGATCACCAAAGAAAAGGGCTTCGTCCCTCCGACAGTCTACCAAGGCAACTACAATGCCGTCGCTCGCAAGCTGGAATCGGATCTTTTCCCCCTCTTCCGCGAGAACGGCATCTCCTTCTACGCCTACAGCGCCATTGCGGGCGGCTTCCTGACAAAGTCCAAGGAGCAGCTGTTGCAGGAATCCGGCGGCGAGGGCAGGTGGAGCAAGTCGTCACCGATCGGACAGATGTACCACAAACTGTACAACCGGCCAAAGCTCCTGGAAGCCCTGGACATCTGGGAGAAGACGGCGGCCGAGGCGGGCATTCCCAAGGCCGAGATGGCGTATCGATGGGCGGCGTATCATTCGGCGCTCAAGGAGCAATTTGGCGATGCGATAGTGCTGGGCGCGAGCAAGATTTCGCAGCTGGAGCAGACGGTTGCGGGATTGCAGAATGGGCCGTTGCCGGAGGAGGTTGTGAAGAAGATTGACGACATTTGGGAGCTTGTCAAGGATGAGGCGCCGAGGGACAACTTTGAAATTCAGCGGAAATAGGCGACTAGGGTAGAAGAAAAGAAGTAAATGCTAGAGTTAACCGCAAGAGAAGAAGAGCTGTGAGAGACAACTCCATTGACAATTTCACGATTTCCCATGCACGTAAAGGCTTACGTAGATCAAGGCTGAGTGAGGTTGGAGAAGAGACTAGATATAATGCTCTGCGTTCCGATTGGAGATTCATTAAGCTTACTTTGTCTCCTCTTGCTCCTAGTCAGCCTCACATTGAAGCATAAGACTAAGTGAGTTGAGCTGACAAGAACTGGGTCCCCGCATTTCCATCATCCTTTTCAATGTCGGCGGGCGGCACAAACGAGGTGCCGCGTTTCTGCATCTCCAACTACCGACGCGGGACTTATGCAGCAGCCGCGTCAATCAATTGACTCAACGACCCCGTCACGATTCGGCAGAATGAGCGCCGCATCTACCGAAAAGACAATTCCCAGCCAAGGAGTTGAGACGAGAAGGTCAACTTCCCTCAACCGCACCTGTGAGGTAACCATCACATCCACAACCCCCGTCACCTCCGCTATGTGGACGTCCAATCGTAGGTAGACTCACATTCACAACTCTAGGGTTGTCGCCAGAGAAAGATCAAATGCATCGTCGCATCCCCTCAATCATCCACCAACTCCCAGAAGTGCGCCCGATGTTCCAAACACAATTTGGACTGCGTCTTCCTTCCTCCCGCCATCAGAAGGAGGCGCAACAATAAGAACGAGGCCAGGATCAAGGATCTCGAGCGGAAGCTGCAGCAAATCCAGGATGCCCTTGCCGAGTCACCAGCTGACGTCGACCCCGGCATGGTCTTTTCAGAAGGATCCCACTCTGGCGATGCCATTGAGTCGTGGCATCCAGACTTTCAGCAGCCGTCCGCTTCGTCCACTTACTCACTGCCGCCAGAAACGTTTCTTACCTCAACTTGCCTCTCTTATGTTACCTCAGAAGATCCCATATCAACTAGTTTAGTAAGCCCCGAGCTTGCAAACGAACTGTTTACAACACTCTGCCAGACTCTGGCGCCCATTTATCCTCTGGTGCATCTTCCCCCACATTGGACATGGCAGCAGACTAGAGAAGCGAAACCTGCTCACTTCAGAGCCATCCTAACGGCTGCTTCGAGCGAGCGCGACCCGGCATTCTTCAAGGCCATGTTCCGCAACACAGGCATGTATGTCACAGAAGAGGTCTCCATAAAGGGCAACAAGTCGCTTGACCTGATTCAAGCGTTTCTGGTGCTATCAGCGTGGTACTGCCCCATGGATGATTTTCGAAAGCTGAAGTTTAGCCAGTACGCAAACTTGGCGGCAAGTATGGTATTGGACTTGAGGTGTTCGAATGACGAGCAGTATCGGATACCATCGGCTAGGGAAACGTTTATGAACTCAGAGCAGTTGAACGAGACGTGTCGAACGTTTCTGGCATGCTACTTCTTTTGTTCAAGGTATGTATCAAGTCAAGGACAAGAGCGATCTTCTCGGACTAATACTGGTTTCAAGTATGGCGTTCTCTTATCGACGACCCAGTGTTCTCCGCTACCAATCTTGGGTTGATGCCTGCATAAGAGTGCTCCAAGCAGCACCGGCTATCTCCCTAAATGACTCCCGACTGATAGAGTGGACAAAGCTCCAGATCATTGCGGAGGAATGTATGTCAGCGGCTGGACTCGATGATGAGTCCAATGTCTGTTTAGCGGACGACAGAGTTCGGCGAGTATTAAAGCTTGGCATTGAAAGAGTGGTGTCGTGGAAGCAACAGGTTTCCCCTGAGGTTATCCATCGTAAGGCCACCCATTCAGAAACTACTGAATTGTTCGAGGTCTGCAGTCTGACGATACGCAGAACCGATAATAATCCACTACTACATGGTGCTGATCAGCCTCCACGAGCCGGCCTTTTACGAGGGGCATGATATGCAGGACTTTCGACCGCCATACAGACTGCGTCCTCTACCTCTGGCCAAGAGCCTAGATCATCCCGATTCAATCACCATCGCCAACTCCCTTGTCCAGTGCGTCAGCTTAGCACAAACAGTAATCAACACGTTTCTGAACACCCCAACGGAAACCCTCAGAGTCCTGCCCGTCATCGTATACACCCGAATTACTTACGCAGCAGTCACGTTGATCAAGTTTGACGTTTCTGCCCGGATGCCGCAGAGCGTTGCGTGCATGTTGGATGACATCCAGCTGAGCCCAAAGGTGCTGCTGTTACAGCTTCTCGACAAATTGACCGCGGCTGCGGGGAGCGAGAATGTTCTTGTGCCGGTTGTCTTTCGAGGGGCTTTGGCACGGATGACGAGGTGGTATATCGACCAGTTTGAGAGCTTTCAGGAGCCGGATCAAGAGGAAGTCTTTGAACCGATGATGTATATTGGGGTTGATGCTGAGAGCAGTAGCGGTTTGGATGCTGGTTATGGAGGCGGTGTTGAACCGCATGGGCTTGTTACGGATGCAAGTGTCAACTTTTTGGATGTTATGGGAACTCAGCATGTAAATTATCCATAGCTCCATGCACATAAAATAACAGCCCCAGTGGTAGCATTTTGTGAGACGGACTACAGAGTCGTCTCCCTCAAGTCAACTTCTACAATCCATCTATCGGACGAGCTTGACACGAGTACGTTTTGCCTTTCGAATCAACGGTGGAAACGAGTTGCGTTCGAAACTTTCAGATACTTATCCCATCATGTTCAATATGGAAGATGCAGAAGCCAATGCTTTCTACTTGTTGTCGCACGCATACGCGGATCTTCCTACGCCCCAGCCAAGTGGCGCTCCTATAAGCGCGGTTTTTGACAAGGGCCGCGCTCCGCTCCAGCGCGGCAGATGATGGATGCTTTTCGCACCGAAATGGCCAGGGGCAGCAGAGGCTCCCCAAGATGAATGACTGGGAAGTTATTCTCCGTGTCCCACTATCAGGCCTCAAAATATGACTCTTGACGTCGATATGCCTGTCAGGGGGGTCGAGACAAGGCGTTCTGACGCGTCTTCGTGCTGTCGTATTGCGTGGCTGTATCCCGTCTATGCTCCAGGAGCACATTTACACCAATGCCCTCATCTATATAAACCACCGTCATTCAGGACTCTACAGCTTAAAAGTACTTCCGGACAGCAAAAAATTCTTACAAATCCAGCAATTACCTTCAACCCGGCGACATGAGGTTCAAGGCTCACTTTCTGTTGGTCATTTCTGGTGTAAGCCAGCTAGTCTCTGTGAACGCTGCATCCTGTAACGATACGAATGATGCCTCAGCCTTACTGGAAAGAGTCATTGACTCAATCGGAGGACCGAAGGCTCTAACAGAAGTTCAAAGACTGGTGTTCAAAGTTGAAGGGTAAGCTTCCTCCACGACTCCATCTCAACAAGCCAGAAGAGACATCTAACGAAAAGCATAGCATCTACCGCTCACAAACCCTGACCCAAAACTACAACCTCTACCACTCCGATCAATCCGTCGCCGAGGCAGGCTCGGAGACACTCTCCTTTGACTTCTCGTCAGATCTCCGCGCTCGCCTCGACCGATATTACCGATACAATGACTATTGGATCTGGGCACAACCGGGCCTAGAGCCGTCCATGAACTACAGCATCGTTCTCAAAGATGGCGAGGACGGATATGCTTGCTTTACCGAGAGGCAAAACTCCTTCTTCGTCAACGATCCGACCCAGACGCTGGGCTATGCGGATTCGTTCCTCGCGGATTATTTGGTCCATCAAGCGAAGCAATTTGCACTTCCCTGGTTGCTGCAGCAGATGACTCTATCGGCGTCTCGCCTTCGGGCATGCGACACGATCGAACCACTTACTAAGAATCGCTTCACCGTTCTGGAATTGGACAACCTTGGGCTCAGTCTCATCGTGAATGCAACGAGTCATCGACCTTACAAGATACGCTCTCTGGAAACACACGCAACGTATGGCAATGTCACAAACGACTTGCTTCTATCGAATTACTCCACTGTCGCCTTTGACAACAACCCCGACCTCAAGCTTCAACTGCCCCATCGCCTGCAAACAATCTTCAACTCCAGCGACGTTCTCGAAGATGTCAAGCTGGACAGCATCTCAGTCAATTCACCGATTAAGGCCGGTTTCTTCGACCCCGACTTACCAGCTCAAGACACTTCCTCTCCTCAGGCACCCAAACAAAGCTCCCTCTACCCTCGCTCCGAAGTCCACGAATTCTTCGAAGCCGGTCTCTGGGGTGGTCCGTTCGAGGCCTTCTTCAACACCTCCGACGTTGTCGTCACGCATCCAATCCCTGACATTCCCCAGATCATGGCCGTTTACGTCGGTTACGCAGACTACGTGCAGCTTGTCCTCAATTTCACCGACGGCGTCCTGATTACCGATGCGGCGCCTCACCGGTCTCGGATCCTAATTCAATGGGTCAAAGAAACGCTTAACAAGACCGTTACGCACATTGTTCCAAGCCATCACCATCGCGACCATGCCGGAGGTGTGCCAGACTATGTCAAGGCTGGGGCAACACTCGTCGTCCCTGAGGTGGCCAAGAGATTCTACGCTTCAGTCAACAACGGCAACGTCAGATTTGCCACATACAGCGAGAGCAAGCCGTTTGTCTTGAAGGATGAAAACATCCAATTCCGTTCCCTGTGGAGAGATGAGAGTCCCCACGCGCGAGACTGGTCGTACGGCATCGCAACATTGGCATGTCCGACAGGAGACGAGGGCGTCGTCGCCTTCGTGGCAGATGTATGGAGCCCTGATCCAGACGATTGCGGTATGGGAGATGCCGTGCGATTCGACATTGGATATGCGAGACAGTGGCTGGATGCAGCTGTGGAGGACGGGCTACCGAGAGGGACGGTCGTGGTGGGAGCGCACGGGGGGAATACCACGATTGACATGCTGGAGAGTCTGATTGCCATCACTGGGTATGAGTATCCTGACCTGGGGGCAAAAGACTGGAAGGCTGGTGGTGCACTTTGCGAGCATCATAGGTCGTGATTGGGCTCGGTCTGTTGATCAGATACGAGAAGAGGCGGTAATCTTCTATTCGCAATTAAGCAGGCAGCGTGACTGGTCTTTCTCAGATCAGTCACTGCCTTTATTCTTGATGTAGACTATGTTAATGATACATTTAGAATTGTTGATATAAGATTCCTTGGAGCTGCCTGTCGCGAGAGTTTCGGGCTCATCATTCAAGTTCAAGGCCTTTACCACGCTACAACAGGAACAGAAACAGCAGCAGACAGCCTGAATCACGGTTTGACAGCATGGGAAAAAGTACGTCAATGAGTCCTATTAATGAGACGAGAATGCACATCTTGAGAAGAATATACCATCCGTGCGTAACTCGATCTGTGCAGCAAGTACACTCTTTATGCGAACAGGATGCATCTCCAGGATCATCTCTCCCGCTCTCACGGTACCCTATCCTATGTCACATCTACGTCCAAGGGCAACACAAGTCCCATTTCGGTTCTTCGATTGGCGCAGGGCCCAAATTGCCCGATCATCGCACCCAACACGCCAAAACTCACGGCACACGAGCAGCCAAAACCCCTTGCATGAAAGAAATGGCACGGTCCCCCGATAATGACAAATTGTGTGTCCCAGCTGTTGGTACCGGGTTACTCATGGATCGATTCGGGAAGTGTCACACTGACTCTGCTGCGGTACGCAGAGAGCAACGTGCCTTGTCCGTGAAGCTGTGTCACAGGGCAATATGCGAGCACCGTGGCTGTGGATAGACAATGGAAGACCGTGACCAAGGTCAAATTGAAAGGTAGGTTATCACCCAGCAGTCAAAGAGACGGGGGAATGTGCGAGCTGATGAGATTGAAAGGAATCTGAAGAGCAGAGATGCCTATGAGACAACTGCAAGTTAAGGCATCCAAGCCAAGCTTCGTGTACTTGACAGATCAGAGAGAAACGAACGACCATCAGGCCACACTCAATATACATCCAGCCGCCACTTTGAGCAAAAATGCAAGACGCGGCCGGTCCAGCATAGCGTCAAAGCGTCAACAAGGGAGACCGACCGGCTTTGTCGATGCGGGGATCGGCCGTACCGCGATGCAAAGATCCCTGCCGTCCCAAGAGATGCACGGCGTTAAGATCTGGTCGATGAGATGAGATTCGCTAGATGCGAGTGCCTTATGTATCGCCCTCAGCCCATAATGGGAAGAGATGCAGCTGATGCTACGATGCTCACTGCTTCCCCTGTAAGCCTCGTCGAATCACGCCCCGATCTTGGTACGCCACAGCTGCAGTGCCAAGACTATAATCTCCTTATTATTCCTTGTCTTTTACGAGCCATACTTTTTCCTTTTTCCAGGCCTAGCCCTGGATGGCAGAGAATGAGACATGTTTTGGGCGATACAGCAGCCAACGTGACAGAATCCGGGTATTCGTTCCCTGGTCTTGGCTTCAATCTGGCTTCTGTCCGCCTTTCCCTCGCATTATATGTCCCAGTAGGTATTTCATCACCCTATGATCTCAACCTGGGCGCTTTCACTACTGGCAGAGGAGCACTCGCTTACTTCTTCCTAGGCCGTCTCAAGACAGCCTCCCTATCAAGATGTCTCTCATTACTCTACGCATCCAGAAGCCAGCGGTGACACAGCATCTATTAGCCCAGTGATCAACAACATTGAAGCAGACTTACAAAGAGATCTGCCGCATTGTCCCAGGCAAACGATCCAAGACAGACCATCTTATGTAATGGAAGAATTGCGGTAATACTTTCACCATGCCTCGAAGCAGACATAACAGATGTAGCATCCCCTCCGTCCAACCCCTTTCCCAACACCTGGAGCTTCCTTATTAGCATAATTCTGCCTTGAGCATGCTTCGCAAGCCCTCCCCTCCCTGAGCACCTCGAATCTCTTCTTTCATCGAGTTTCTTCATAGAACAGCTGCCACCATGGCATCCGCCTACACACTCCCGCCAAGTTCCCCCAACTGGGACGGCGTCGGCATCTTCTACATCTCGTGGTGCGCAACATGGACGACCCTCGTCCTCGCCGGCATGATCTTCTGCTGGCTCAACCGCAGCCTCCCCGTCCTCAAGATCCGCGGCCTCCCGCTGTCCTTTTGCGCCATCGCCTTCCTGCACTTCTACTGGATCCTCGCACAAATCACGTATCCCGTGGGGCGCACCCTGCCGCTCGTCCTCGCGTACGACATCCAGTACTTCTTCATGAGCCTCTGGTTCCCGCTCGGCGTGGCCTTGTTCCACGCGTCGAACCTGCGCTTCCTCCGCGTGGCTCAGCTGCAGAGGCAGTTTACGCATCCGGCTGCTCGTCGGGTTGAGCCGGCCTGCAGCGGCGGCAAGGCCTCATGGCTTTGTCGTCTGAGGGGTTATGATCATACGAAGCGGTCGCTGCTCTTCATTGGCCTTGGGATGGTCGTTCAGGTGCGTTGTACTCTCGACGCCGCGCTTCCAGACAAGGCAGCACCGCTTGCTCTTCTGTCTTTGATGTGCTGACCGGTTGTATTCAGCTCCTGCTTGCCGTTGGCATGTGGCTAGCTTGTCGAAAATACCATCCCACGTTTGGCATTCCTGGAACCGAACTTCGCGGCGCGACAATCGCGGAGCAAGTGGTTGAGCTGGGCCGCGGCTGGGAGTGGTGGCCTTCGGTTCTTTGGCAGGTCGTCTGGACGTGGATTGTATGTCACGCTTATAACGCGAACCGTCGTCGCCTTGGCTAATGTTCTCCTAGGTTGCGCCCTTTCTGACATGGCGAGCATGGGGGATCCGTGATACCATGGGATGGCGGACACAAACCATCGGCTGCTGCATCTCCAAGTAAGCTGGGCCTGTCCTCCGCCAGTGTTGATACCCGTTTCCATACGACTAACCATTGATTCAGTCTCCATGCGACACCAATGTTCATGATAGCATCCTACGTTCCCGCCTTTGATAAAGTGAATCAGTATTTTTCACCTAGCCAATGGTGAGTGCAAGTCATCGCAAACGCAATGTTTATCCATCGAACAGGCGGACTGATTCACCATTCTCCGTCCAGGATTCACCTTTCCATCCTCATGTTTGAGATATTCACAGTCTTCGTCCCCGTCGTCCAGGTGTTCAGATTCTGGGCTCAGCAGAAGAAGGCAGCCCGTCTGAATGCCGAATGGGACAGCTTGTCAACTGCCCACACGCTCTGCGCGTCTCCATCGGAAGACTGGATAATCTCCACCAAGTCCTCGACATCAAAGATGAGAGCGGTCGATTTATTTGATGAAGATCTCGGCGACCGCTTCCTGACAATGAACGTCCTGGAGCAGGTCCTCAGCGAGGATCCCGGCCCGCTGCAGGAGTTCTCCGCCCTGAGGGACTTTTCGGGAGAGAATATTGCCTTTTTGACCACCGTTGCGAAATGGAAATCCTCCTGGACCGAGAAAGTGAGCAGCGAACAGAGGCTGCAGGTGTACAACGGCGCACTGGAGATTTACATCGACTATATCAGTCCCAAAGACGCCGAGTTTCCCCTCAATCTGTCGTCCAGCGAAGTCGGGCGTATGCAGGACATGTTTGAGGAGGCCGCTCGCATCGTCTGCGGAGAGTCCAATGTCAACTCAGCAACACCTTTCGACGTTGAAGTCGCGCCTTTTCAGATTTGTGAGACCGACAGTCCTTTCAAGTCAAATTGCAGGGGCACCCACAGGGCGAAATACCATGGGGAAGTCCCTGACGTGTTTGATGCAACAGTTTTTGACAGCATAGAGAGCCATGTCAAGTACCTTGTCTTGACAAATACTTGGCCAAAGTTTGTCGACGAGATGACGCGGTCTAGGAGGCGGCGGTCGACTGAGACGGCGCGAACAGAAGGGACGTGGAAGTCGGGATCAACCCTCACGAATAGGATAATGCATTTGGTCAATCGGATTATCTAGGTATGGTTTCGTGGGCGAGGGGTGCGTCATTATGTCCAGAGAGATTTAGAGGGACGGGTATTGTGGGTTCATCACATGTTGATGTAATAGGAGGAAATATATAAAGACGACTCGGATAGATTGTGGGATTCGAATAGTCAGCCTATGGTCTTCGTCCCCACGTTCCGTGTGGGATGGTTGAGAACGAATTACACGTAAATCGGGCAATTCCTCAGCCCTAGCATGCAAGTTGCTGCATGTGAATGACGGATCCAACTGTCGAAGGAAAGGAGGTCTCCATCGCATGTCCTGATTACCGATGCAGCCCTGTCCATAGTTGTGGCTCGACGGTAAATATGCAATTGGTCAGTCCAGTCGTTCACTCAAAAGCTCCCTCAAGCCCCCCGTCTTTGATTCCAAAAGGTGTGGATAATCGAGATTGATGGACAGGGGAGGCCATTGGCTCGATTATGTCAAGCCTTTCAAGCGACCAGTCGTCGAGATTCCCCTGCTTACGGAATGTGGGAAATGTAAGCATGTGGGAGGACGAGACTATGTGGGATAAGGGACGCTATAGAGTCGATTGGCGATGGTTGAGCTAGAACAACCTTAGCTGTGAAGTCAATTCGCCGACCTTGTAAGTTGTCAGCACTCTAGTGTAGTCAGTCTTTACAAAGAATTGAGGTTATCTGCTAGTATGACGGATTCGGCAAAAGTGCACATCGAGTTGCTAAAACAGTTGTCGAAGGGGTCAAGCTGTTGAAAGATATAAGTAGAGCGATTGAGAACAACAATGGCAACTCGATCATCAAGCAACATCTTCAGCAGCTCGACAATCCTCACATCCACAGCATAATCATCAAGATGCACTTCCATCAGCTACTTCCCCTCCTTGCTGCGGCAGCTCAGGCACTACCGCAGTCAACTTCATCTTTGGCCAAATGCCGCGACGTTCAGATCCCCATCACCGTTTCTACGCCGCGCTTCATCGTGACTGCTTCTATCCAGGATGATTGGGATGTCGCTGCTCTGACTCTCAACTTGACTCGTCGGGACTCGACCATGTCCGCCGATCCTCTTCCCCTCGCCGGGCAGACATCTGAGTCTGTGAAGAGCACTTACACCGTTGGAGCGACTCTGTGCGGCAACGGAGGGCCTACGCTGGTGCTTACGCACGGAATCATTGAGTCGAAACTGTGAGTTCTCTTTGAAAAAGATCCCGTTCGAAGTAAAGGAATTGGATGTTGACCTTGCTGTTGCAGGTATTGGAACCCAAGCTTTCCCGGCAGCTCGACGTACAACTTCATAGAGGCTGCGCTTGCCCAGGGCTACTCGGTGCTCAGCTACGACCGTATCGGCGTCGGTTCATCAGCAAAGTAGGCTATTATCGCCTCACTGCAACACAACAAAGACTGTATACTCACGCTCGCAATAGGGTCAACTCCTTGACAGACGCCCAATTCCAGGTCGAAGTCGCCGTCCTCGAGGGCCTCGTCAACTACGCCAAGACCAAGGCCAAGGCCACCAAAGTCGCCCTCATCGGCCACAGCTACGGCTCCTACATCTCCTCCGGCGCCGCCTCGCACATCTCCGTCGACGGCCTCGTCCTGACCGGCTTCAGCGGCACCTTCCAGTACTTTGCTCCCTTTGTCGCCGGTGCCGGCCTTCGCGTTGCTAAGACGCAGAACCCTCTGCGCTGGGGACACCTGGACTCCGGATACCTGACAACGTCTGACCTGTACGCCGAGACCTATGTCTACTACGCTGAGCCTTACTTTGAGCACAGCGTGGCCGAGTACACCTACACTATTGGCAGCGAGCCTTTTGCTGTGGGCGAGCTTCCTTCGGTGCTTGCCACGACGATCAACTACCAGGACATCAAGGCGCCTACTCTTGTGCTGCAGGGACAGTTTGATGTTTCTGCCTGCGGTGGAAACTGCGTTGGTGTCGTCAACGGCACCAAGGCCCTGTTTACGGGCGCAAAGACCCTTGAATATGTCGACAACCTGCCTGCAGGGTGAGACTTTCGTGATCTTCATTCCCCTTTGAGTAGCAGAGTGCTAACTTGATCGCAGACACAACCTCAACTTCCACAAGGTTGCTCCCCAGGCATTCCAGAAGATCTTTACTTTCTTGAAGGCGCAGGGCGTGAAGCCATAGAAGACTTTCAAATCAGCGTATCCATGCTACTTAAATTAGACTTGTGGTTCCTTCTCTTCGCCAGTATTTAGAATTTTACCAATTATAATTGTCATACCATTTTTGAGGCACAATCAAGTCGCCAATAATCAAGTTCCATCGTCTCTTCATCATCCTAATCAGTCGTGAAAGCAGCTGCTACTCGGGCAGTGTCAAAATACTCCCGAAACAACACAATTTTGCCATTCTCAACGCGAAAATACGAGATATAGTCCTGCTCATACAGCTTCCTCGTCGTCTTCACCGTTCCAACCATAACGTACTCGACAAACGCTGCGTCGTCGCCTTCCACTGGGTACATCTTTTTGATCTGCACGTTGAAGTCGTCTGCCATGCACATGGCAAACCACCATGCCGTAGTGGCGATGGCATCGATTCCCTCCACCCTGGTGGGGTGGGGAGCGGCTGCGTATGGCATTTCCAGGATGGCGTCGGGGGCCCAGAGGGTGCGCCAGGTTTGGGGGTCGGATCTGAGGGTTTGGAAGTGCTTTTCGATGAGCTGAGTGACGCTCATGTTGATGATTGTATGATGTCTAAGGAGGGATTTGGTCAGAACATAGACTTGTGTAATGATTGAATCTGTTACTTAGAGGGCCTTTTTTCAGGAACTTTTACGCTATCGCGCTATCAACAATGCAGCATACGTATACCTTTGCTTGACAATATCTACCTACATATATGACGACCTGCGTCTATGTCAGTTTGAAGTAGTTGGATATACTCGTAAAGGGAAGTTGTTGACAATGGAGAGGAATCCAATCCCCGCTTATTGCTATAAGTGGCATTCTTGTTAGTGGTCACCGGGTAAGCTTATCATGAATACAGGTCGTATCAAGGTAATAGCCTGATTACATGGAGGTACTCATAAGCAATGAGTGTCGTTCAATGTAACTGGCTTGTGATGGGAGGCAATTTCCAGTCGCTCCAACCACGTGCTGAAACTTTCTCGATATCATTTGTCCAGCTCGGTTGACCATTTCAGGCAATCTTCTCTCTGAACTGAGGTAGCAATGGTAGTACTCGTAAACCTACGCACTGTGGCATCAGCTACACCAGCACCAATTGATAGTCTAGTACACGACACCAAAACAAGTCTCAGTCTTGACGATAATGGGAACAGAGCCATGACTATCTGACTAGGTACTCTTGTTGGAACCGAATAAATTTTGTAACAGCCCAAACGACCAAGTTCCTGCAGAGACACAGCCTGAGATTGTCCGCTCGAGTTGCAATGATGTCATTGTGAGAGGACGGTTCCCATTATGTCAGCCTCAATGGCTAGAAGGAACTGCCATGGCATGGTAAATGAAGCTGAAGCTGTAGGGCTTCACGCTTTTCTATCACGGTAAATTCATTGGAATCGAGCGTCACACAGATAAATCTTCAATCGCAATTCCAGATGCCAAGGATACACAGGACACAGCAGATCGACACGCTGCTATTTTAAGCCGTCGCAGATTTCAATGTTGCTTCGGCATCCAAAACCGACGCACCGTGTCATCAGCCGTTGACACTGTGCGCCTCCCTTGGAGCTTCCATCCAATGACATGCCAGTCGCGTTCGTGTCCTTTTTGCTGCATCATCCAATCTTATCGCCTCCTTCCTTCGTTTCCTCTTCTACGAATCTCGACTTCGGATCGTGCAGCTGTCGCTGATTAGATATCCGTCTTCTTTCCCTTTCTTCTTTTCTCTCCTTCGCCTCTTTCACTTGTCCAGTCCAGGGCCATCATGGCGCTCAACGTCTTCCGTGTTGCGGGTGAGTGGCGCCTTTTCGCCGTGCTAACACGAAGCTCTTCAGCGACATCCCCATGATGGCCGGACAGCAGATGCGCTAACGCAGGAACAGGGGATTTCTCGCATCTGGCGAGTATCCTCATACTGCTGCACAAGATGGTGCAGCTCAAGGTGCGTCCTCCCTCTCGAATGCTGTCTGTCACAGCTTCGTCCTTCAGATAGCTCGTCAGCTAACCCGCCGCCCTGCAGAGCTGCTCCGGCATCTCTTTCAAGTCGCAAGGGCTCTACCTCCTCGTCTACCTCACCAGATACCTCGGTATGCAGCTCAACAACCCCGGACGAGACCCAATGGCGGGACCCAGTCAAGCTAACCGCGCGGAACAGACCTCTTCTCGACCGACAGCATCTACAACCTCGTCTTCAAGATCCTCTTCATCGGCTCGCAGGGTTACATCATCTACCTCATGACCAACGCCTACAAGCCCACCAACGCCGCCAACCTCGACACCTTCCGCGTGCAGTACCTCCTGGCCGGCGCTGCCGTTCTCGCCATCCTCTTCCCCGTCAAGTACACGCCGTCCGAGATCCTCTGGGCCTTTTCCATCTGGCTCGAGTCTGTGGCCATCCTCCCGCAGCTGTTTATGTTGCAGCGCACCGGCGAGGCCGAGACCATCACGACCCATTACCTCTTCGCCCTCGGCAGCTACCGCGCGCTCTACATCCCGAACTGGATCTACCGCTACCTTGCCGATCCCAAGTATAAGGTTGATTGGATCGCCATCATCGCCGGTATCATCCAGACGATCCTCTACAGCGACTTTTTCTACATCTACTACACCAAGGTTCTCAAGGGCAAGAAGTTCAAGCTGCCTGTGTAAGGGCGAGGAATTTTACCGGCTGTTTAGCGGGCGAGAGACAAGTGATGGTTTGACATGCGGCGTTGCACGGAACAAGCCATCAGCAGTATGCTTAGGGGATGACGTGACGACAGCTTCACGGTAGAAGGGGGCCAGGATTCTGCTTGCCACGGGGAAAGCGGGAGTGGCACGGCTACGACAATCTACAGGATCGATCCAGTCTTTTTTTCCGGGGGGCATTGATTGCATTGGCGGCGTTTGATGGTAATGCTCGGTTTGACGGCAGTAAGGGAATGGGCGTCATCTCTACATGTGAGGATTCCATGAGTTTGGGCCACGTACGTTGTGGATGAAAAAAAAATTAGAAGGCAGTCAATTGAATGTGTTTGATTTATGGTAGCTTATGTACCTTAGCTCGAGATGAGCTTGATGGAAGCTATCCTTTACGTGATGGAGGCTACACAAATCAGCTATATTATAGGTAACGGTGAGAATAACGTGAGAGGAAGAAAGAAAAGCAATCAAAAGCGACGGTCATGCACCAGCTTATTTTGAAGCAACGTTCTCCCCGTTGTTCTCTACGTCTATGCACTGTCGCAATGAAGAGGAGCTTCTGTGTTGACGCGCAAAGTACGCCAATCACGTGACGGCCATCTATCATCATCATCCATCAAGGCCTCCAACGTGAATCTCAGCCTCCAACTTCCAGCACCCTCCATTTAAATTCCTGCGCCTTCTCGCACCAGTCAATCAACTCCATCATGGAAAGTGACGCGCCGCCCGAGAACGTCGAGAAGCAAGTCGCCCCCGAAAGCGGCCCGCCCGACGCAGTCCCCGATGCCCTCGCGCAAGGTCAGGACCTCAACAAGCTTCCCACGCGCAAGGACGTTTCGCTGCGAGAGTTCCTCAGCAAGATTGACGATTATGCGCCCATTGTACGTCCCTGCTCTACCCACAGATATCAAATTTGGAGATGGCAGTCGGCTTGCTGACCATCTTTGCTTTGATAGATTCCGGATGCAGTGACGCACTACTACATGACCAAAGCCGGTCTCCCTCCGCCGCCGCAGACGGACCCCAAGCTCGCCCGCCTGCTCGCCCTCGCGACGCAAAAGTTCATCGCCGACATCGCGGCGGACGCGTACCAGTACAGCCGGATCCGCGGGGCGAGCAACACCAACAACCCCATGGGCACGCTCGGCGCCGCAGCCGGGTTCCCCATCCCGGGACAGCAGTCTGGGCAGCCGGGCAGCAAGGAGCAGGGCAAGGGCGCTCCGTTGGGGATTCAGAGGCCGGGCTTTGGAGGTGGTGGACAGGGAGGGAGTCAGAACCGGACGGTGTTGACGATGGAGGATTTGGGGATGGCGGTTGGGGAGTATGGTGTTAACGTTAAGAGGAGCGAGTTTTACCGATGAAGGGGTGCTCGTTTGATCAGAGGAGAGGACGAGAGGGGGGAAACTGAGGTACAATTACGGCTGGAAGAGGGATTGATATGGCGTTGGGGATATGGCGTTGGATACGGTTATCAAGGGTAGACCGATGGGTCTTTGTTTAATTGGTTCGATACGATACAAGCTGCTTTTCCTTCTCTCTCAGATCTGCTTCTCATGCGCCATTGATGTGAAATCATGCAAAAGTCGTTGGCATTACGGCGTTGACACAGTATTTGTACAATTCTTCCTCTCTTCTCCAACTCCATCACCCTACTTATTTCCTATCCCAAATATTCGGTTTCCGCGTCCTACCCTCCAGCAATCAGCAAAACGAAACCCTCACGAACAGAAATCCAGTAAAGCAAGAAAAGAGGGGGCTACTCACGGCGCAAACTCGCCCAGCTTGTGTCCCACCATGTCTTCCGTGATCGTCACCTGATGGTAGTCCTTGCCATTGTGAATCTCAAAGTTGAGCCCGACAAAGTTGGGCAGGATGGTCGCTGATCGGGCCTGCGTTCGGACGGGGGGCACCTTGTCGTTGGGGCCCTTGGGGAAGACGATGTTTAGACTGAAAGGTTTTGCGTGAGTGAGTGTTTTCGGTTTTGGTGATGCTTGGAGGGGTCTCTTTCTTACGGGACGAGGTTCGGGCCTGTGAGGGTTTGTCGTTAGCTTTGGAGGATTTTCTTTGGCGGTTTGGGAGATTGGGGTATTACCTTTCCAGACGGAGCGCTTGAGGAGCGCTCTTGTGGGCAGCATTATGGCCTTGATGTGATCTTGATGTCCGTCTTGGAGTTTACTGATGGTGATGATCTAGAAATCTTTCGGAGCGATTGGGTCACGTGATGGAGAATAGTGACATGTGCTGGTTCCACATGTTGCGTTCTACCACCATGATTGTACCCATATGTGGCTGTACTATAACTCTTTGGTGACAAATAGCCGACTACAATCAAGCATGCCATGCTTATTCGCCCAGATCAATGGCTATTGAGGCTCGAAATTGCGTGACAGAAATATGGCCATGTCCCGAACCTCAGTTCAAATGGCGCCCCAATTCCTTGAGCATTCCATAAGCAAAGTCCGGGCATTCGGTGATCAGCTCCTGCAAATCCTTGCCCTTGGTTATCTCCTTCGTATAACAGGCGCAGTACTGGATCAAGAGAGAGCGCAGCTTGTCATGTTCAACCGTGTTCTCGAACGAATATCTCACCAGGCTGATAATGTCTCCGATGCGGTCGTGGTAGAGCGTGAAGTGTATCAGGGTTTCGTGAAGATTGTGCAGAGAGAGCTTACGCAACTCTGGTATATCATACTTGTCCGCCAAGACGTAGAGTTTGGCGTGGCAGAGGAAAACTTGAGTGTAGACTTCGCAACTCTCCTTGTTCGTGCGACTCAAACGGCGCACCGGCGTTGGAAAAATGTATTCCGCATTTGTGACGAATTGAGCGACCATGGATTGTACTGGCGGGTATGAACCCACTGCACCTTTCTTTCGACAACTCCCACAAGTCGGGAACCGACGACATAAGCAAGAGCTGCAATATTGGGAGGCGTAAGACGAGTTACATGTGACGCAAGTGTATTGCTTAGCGCTGGAAGTCCAATCACGGCCACAATGTTGCGCAGGGTCTATCATCTGGAATAGTGTAGCTAGTGATTTCGCGATGGGTTCTTGTTTCGTCACAGGTGATGGATCTTGATCGGAAGTCGCGATCTGGGAAGAGTCGAGAAGAATTTCCGACCCTTCAGCCTTGTAGCCTCCAGTATATGCCCATTCACCGAAGCGGATGAACGTTTTCTCGTCGGTATCTTCCCAGCAAACGCAGCGATTCTGAGCTTCTTTCATGGGTCCGTTCACAAGTTGATCCAGACTTTTTGAAAGAGTCGCAACTGCAATTTTGTGCATCGTGAATCGTTTCTTCTCGGGTCCGATGAGAAATGTGATCGGCTCGGAGAGCAGGACGCTGGGTTGATGGTCAGCATCACGTATGGTTACTTTCTAAAGCAGTCAGGTAGAAGTGAATTTCACGAACCTCTCATAGTTAGCGCTCATCTTAGTTACTCCTCGTTATCCACCTTTTCAGGTAAATACTGATTATATCGGTGCGATATCTCCGTCGGAACGACTCGTAGTGGATTGACTCATGGAGTCAGGCATCAAGTGAGGTCCTGGACGATGTTAGAAGTGTGATTTGCCTAATGTTAACCGCTCGGCGAATCAGAGCAGACCCCGACTTAAAGAGACATACAGCTGGCGGAAGCCTGGCACCCTGGTTGCGGTCAGCTGCATCCCCAGTATGACTTGTGAAGACCTCTTCTATAAAGCCCGAGAGTATCTGTAAATATAAGAATCTATAACAAGCCCGAATTCAATGGAAATAAACCCGGATAAAGGAGATGTCTTATCGACAATATCTTGCTTAAGTGCACTTTAGTGTACCTACCAGGTAGCTGGAGAGTTGGGCTTCGCAACCTCTCTTGAGAGGAAAAAGCGATACTTGGGCGTGATGAAAGCCTCACTGCAAATTGTTTCCTTACAGTTTGGCTGGCTGCCAACTACCTTGGAGCCTGTGATTAACATGGCCATGCCTCATAATGAACAACACATCTGGTCTAACCATGTCGTTGGAATGGAGATCAATCATCCATGTGCACGAGTTCGAGTACAATGAGATTGGCATTGTGTGAGAACAATCTTCGCAAGAGGGAGCTCTCCGGGTAATTTGGCCATGAATACATTGACATCACCGAAGAGAACCCAAAAAATGCTGGTCAAGTCTCCTCGAAAAGGTGCTCGAGCGTCGACGAAACCATGACCCCGGATCCTGGCATCTTGGTCCAGGGTAGCCGTGCATCACGTGTCGGCAACGCTTATCAGCAGCGGCCCTCATGGACCAAAAGTTCCAGCGAATCGACATGTCGCAAAAGTTGCATTGCGCTGCGTCAACGAAATTCGACCAGCTCAGAGACGCTCAAATCCAGCGGGTCGTGTTGCTGTGCATTGATTCGCACATCTCGATCTCGACGGCATTGCGTATTTGATTCGTCGAGCTTTGTTGATTCTCGCCGCCTGTCTGTTGTTTTTTTTTGCTGTTGCTTGTCGGGCCGCTTTCTCGAACGTTTCTTGGAAGAAGCCACGCTTCCAGCTTGTCACTGGCAAGAAAACGGAGCCAAACAAGCATCTGTCTGTTTCTCTTCGATACGATTTCCATCTACAGTCCGCTCGAGCCTCGTCGAGTCCTTCATCGTCATCAACTCGAGCTCTTCGCTTCCGCCCCTCGACCCTCGACATCTCGAATCTCCCCCCTTCCGCTCCTCGCCATCCGATAAATGCCAGACGCCACGGCTTCAGGTGCCGACACGGGCGGTGCTGCTCGCTCTCGCGAGCACAACCAGGGCAACCAGGGCCGCACGTACACTGTCGAGCAGAAGGCGGCCGTCCTGCGCATCCGGAAATGCAAGCCCACCGCCTTTTACGACATCCTGGGCCTCGAGGCCGTCCGCACCACCTGCACCGATGCGGACATCAAGAAGGCGTACAGGAAACAGTCGCTGCTGACGCACCCCGACAAGAACGGCCACGAACACGCCGATGAGGCCTTCAAGATGGTCAGCCGCGCCTTTGGCATCCTGGGCGACAAGGAGAAGCGGGAAAAGTACGACAAATACGGCACCGATCCGGACAGCCGCTTCGAGAGCGCCCGCGCACAGAACCCATTCTCAGGCTTCGGGTCGCGACAAGCTGCGGCGGCGGGAGGCGGTGGCGGCGGCTGGGACGATGAGATGACGCCCGAGGAGATGTTTGCGCGCTTCTTTGGCGCTGGGGGTGGTCCATTCGGCGGAGGAGGCTTTGGAGGTGAGTGAAGCTGGCAAGATCGGAAGTGAACATGATGCTGACTACTGAGCGTTCGATATAGGTCCCCAGTTCGTCTTCAACTTTGGTGGCGGCCCCGGTATTCGAGTGCACCAATTCGGCGGCGGCATGCCTCGAGCGAGACCCCGAGAGGCCCAGGGAGCGGCTCCTCAGCAAGAGCAGCACGGCCTTCAGACGCTGCTCGGCCTGCTCCCGATCCTCCTCTTCTTTTTCCTGCCCCTCATCACCTCCCTCTTCTCTGGCGGTTCCTCCACCCCCGCCACTCCGCGCATGGTTTTCGACAGCCCGCAAGCTCCCTTTACTGAGGGCCGCACGACGCCCAATCTCAACGTCAAATACTTTGTTGTACCCTCCGAGGTGGCCTCATATAGCAAATCCAAGTTGCTTCAGCTGGACCGGACAGCCGAGCTGAATCTGGTGCGGCAGCTGCGGTACGAGTGCGAGAACGAAATGATGCACAAGAGACAGCTGAGAGATGAGGCCACCGGTTGGTTCTACCAGGACCCAGTCAAGATGGCCGCTGCCGATGCGTATAAGATGCCCTCGTGCCAGCGCCTGGAGACTTTGGGCGTGAGCCGGTCATAACCCCAAGGGGAACGAAGACAAAAAAAGCCGCGTGGGCACTTTTCATGAGGAATTACGGACATCAAAGACACTTGTTGATATGCTATTTTATATATACACTTGAAACGGAGTTGGGTTTTCTTTGTACGATGGCGAGAGAATACGAAGCTTGTATGGCATGGATGAGCATGAGCGAGTAGAGCGACGTTGATGGCGTGTGAGGATACATGTAGGGCTCCATTCATATACCTTATGTATATCTTTATAATTATATCATATGATATTCGATAAGACGTTGCGAGCAGGCCTCTAGACACACTTGTCGTATTCGAAGAACCGCCGCCCTATTGGACGCATGTGATGGAAGCTATTGATTCAGCTGAGGACCACGACAAGCTCTAGCCATTCTTGTCCCTGGAAATGGCCTCCAATGTCAATCAATCCAAGACGTGCCGCACTACTGACGAGATGCTGCATGCACTCCGTACGGCCTCATGGATTGATTGGCCTGATGCCGCAGCCCCGCCAATGCAGCCCGCGATGCTAATTATTGGTTTCTGTGTATAATAAGACAGCACCCCGCTCAGGATCATCACTTCGACTCTTGTCTCTTCTCATATTCCAGCGTTGCCTTCTCTGTGGCACTTGATGGCCTACCGTGACCATGGCAGACTCACAGGGCAAAACGATCCTGCACATCAACTTCGCCGACATCGTCGACCAGCCGCTCTCCCTCACCGGAGCTACCAAACACAGATTCCGGTTCATCGACGGTGATGCCCTCGCCCATAACTCGATCATTCATGTCCTGGAGTTTGAGACTCTTCCTACGTCGCCGTATGCCGTCATTTCATACGTCTGGCGAGGCCTACCACCTCTTCCCAACGAGACGTCGACGCTGCCCAAGATCAACGTCAAAGGAGCCGAGGGAGCTGATCCCATTTCCGTCGAAGTGCTGAAGATTGTGTCACTTGCGGCGGAAAGACAAGGATGCAAATTGATCTGGTTGGACGCCTTGTGTATCCTCCAAGACGACGACGACGACAAAGCATGGCAGATCCAGCGCATGTACGACATTTACCGCTCCAGTACCGACTGCATCGTCGCTCCAGGCGGACTTCAGAGACTCGTCTCCCTCACCGAGGAGACGACCTGGGCAAGTCGCGCGTGGACCCTCCAGGAAGCCATTGCGCCGCCCTCGGTGCACTGTTTATTCGCATGGGATCGTGGCAGCTGTTACTTTCAGTCGAATTTCCCGCTGCCGGTGGTGCAGCTTGAGAATACAAAGGCGGCAGTTGCGCCGCTGAAGAGTGCGTTGGAGATGTCGATGAAGGGGAGCGTGGGCCTTTACGATATGAAGGGGAAGCAGATGGATTTGCCGTCTGAGGACTACAGGATCATGTTGTTTGGGGATTCGAGGAGGGATCGGCCGCGGATTAGGGAGTTGATTGATGCGATGGACATGAAGGGCAAGACGGGCATGTTCACAGCGATATGGCGCTCTTCGTTTATGAGGGCGGCAAAATACCCCGTTGATACGGTGTTTAGTATTATGGGTATCATGGGAGTGACGCTTGACACGAGCAAGTTTGGGCTGGAAGATCGATTGGGTGCAACGATTGCCTTGATGAGGGCGATTCTGGCGCGGGGTGGACGGGCGGAGTGGTTGGGCATTGCGACAAAGGCGCTGCCGAATCCGAAGTTGTCGACTCTGCCTGTGTTTCCGCAGGTTGATGCTGCGAAGAGGCCGATACTGGAGACGAAGGATGGAATGAAGGATATTGCGGATATCATGGACACGGGGTGGAGGCTTGAAAATACCCCGGTAGGAGTCATGGAAGATGATGGGCATTTCCGGTTCAGCGCATTTTCGACGTCTGTGAGGCGGACGAAGGAGGAAGGGGAGTCTGCGACGGTGTTTCGGTCGGAGACGTTGGGGAATTGGGAGGTTGTGGAAAAGGAGGAGGGATCACATACGGCTGTTTTGATTGGCAAGTGGGAGCAGTATAACAACGGGGCGTTTGGAGTGCTGCAGAACCCGTGGGATCAGGCGTTGATGATACTGGAGGAGGGGGGTGGTGGGAGGTTTAGTAATGTTGGGTATGCTTTTGTGAAGGAGGAGGTTGTGAAGACGGGAAATTGGGAGGAGAGGACAGTTGTTGTTGGAGGGCCGAATTAGTTTGTGCTTTGAAGGTGAATATGATGTCGTGGTTCTTCCGGGGATGGCGAGGAGGCGAATGCGGAGCGGACTCGGGTATTCGGAGAAGAGGAGAACATGGTCGAGAACTTGTCGAGAACGTTGGAAGTGGCTCTGAGTTGGATGAAGTGAGCTGTTGATTGATGAGCAATCCAGCTATATGCTTATTGAAGTATGCTGTTTGGGTCAGCACTTGACTCTCCGATGTTGAAAGATCATGTCAGCGTGGTCGTGTATAGGTATGCAACAGCTTTACTAGGAGAAAAACTCCGTTTCTAGAATTCCCATCGGGTTTACAACAAAACTCACCATCCGGATACCGAAAAATTGGGTTTAAACCCGTCGGTAGACAACAAACAGGTGAGAACCTAATCAAGTCTTATTGTTCATCTGCTTGCTCAGTCTAACTTGTTCACATCTCCTGATGCTTCTGTAATCCGCTCCGCAAGCCACACGCCCCGCTTAACTCTAAATTCTCTCTGATTTCCGCTTTTGGCAATTTCTTCTCAATCCGCCGTCGTTGGACTAGAGGTACTTGAGTACTTGGTCTATCGGGAGCAGTTCAGTCAGCGCGAGATCGAGATCGAGGTCTATTTGCTCTAGGAGAGGCACCAGGACTGGACCTCTATAGTAACTGAGTACTCGTCAATTGCATTGACGGTCTACATTGATGTGGTCAATTTGCACTGGTATTGCATCTCACGGTGTATCGTTCCTCTCGCAGAGTCAATGTTGTAATCGTGTATAAAAAACGACCTCGTTGGTATGCCAGTCAATCACTACTTGAATATGAACCGTGGGATTATAATTCCGCCTGATACAGATATTTTAACAACAGCTTCTTTCCTCATCAATCGTAGTTATCCTATACACAGAGCCCGTTGTTGTTCACAGATCAAATGCCTTCAGACGAATGCGAATGCGAATGCCTTTATTTCCGTATTTGTCAGCTTGGAGGTGTTGCAACTTACACTGGGCGATAGTACTCCCGTAGTTCTGACAAGCTGAGTTACCATCGTTCTGACACTGCAAGAAATGGGAAATATTTCAACAGAAGGAAATTAAATCTTGCTTTGAAACGTTAGTAATTCCCTATATGTAGTTATAGACTAGTTCTCGCAAGCTGGATCCTGCAAAATAGGATAATCTCCGAAAAGGCGTGCACCTCCTGTCCGGCTATACCCGATGGCTGAAAGGTGCCATCAAAATGGGTTGCATCGAACCCCATCAAGCCCATCAATGTCGAATTTCTAATCGGCGGGGTGGAACAAAATCGACGGATGACGAAACTTTCTTCTGATGCGCAGATCAGGACATGTGCGATAGTGGAGGACGAGCATGTCATGCGTTGTGATAGTATCGCGATTCAATGTTGGCAGGGGGGAGTTGTATATAAGATGCCGGATGCCGTCACTGAAGTTTGCTCTTTTTCGTCACACCAGCTCGTGCTTTATCACTACACAAGTTTGTTCCTTCTAAGCGACAGATAGACTTATAGAGACCAAGAATATTTTGATCAGCGCATCGCCAACTTCGACTTCGTTTATTCAACAGCGACAACTGCAGCAACAAATCGACTCAACAACAGTCAACACAATGGCCGTCCCCGAGACTTTCAAAGCCTGGCGCCGCACCTCTGGCGAGCTCCCCCTCTCCGTCGCCCCAAGCACCGAAACGACCCCCAAGAGCCTCGGCCCCAAAGATGTGCTCGTCAAGGTCCACTCCGTCTCCCTCAACTTCCGCGACGTGGCCATGCTGCACGGGCAATATCCCATCTCCGTCATCGACAAGGGCATCCCGGCCTCTGATGCCGCCACCGAGGTCGTGGCCGTCGGCTCGGACGTGAAGAAGTTTGCCGTGGGAGACCATGTGTCGCCCAATTTCTTCCTCAGATATCTCACGGGTGAGGAGACTGGAGGAAGGGAGCCGCTGGGAGGAGATGTGGATGGTGTTTTGGCAGAGTATGCGGTTTTCAAGGAGGAAGCCCTTGTGAAGCTGCCCGATTATCTTTCTTGGGATGAGGTAAGATCAGTTAACTGTGGTTTGTATGATATGGATGGAACCGTTTCGCTGACTGAATCGACGTGTATAGGCCTCTACGATCCCTTGCGCAGGCGTTACAGCTTGGGTCTCGCTTGATGGATTGAAGAAGCTGAAGCCGGGCAAGAGCTACGTCCTCCTGGAAGGTAAGTTATTGGTGTTTACCATTCACAAGTCTCATTTCTGACTGGCGAATGTTCCAGGCACTGGCGGTGTCAGCATGTTTGCCCTCCTTCTCCTCATCGACGCCGGCATCAACACCATCATCACGTCCTCGTCCGACGCCAAGATCGCCCAGCTCGAGAAGCTCAGCCCGCTCATCACAGGCGTCAACTACAAGACGCACGGCGACGTCAGCGGCGAGGTCAAGCGCATCACCGGCGGCAGGGGCGTCGACATTGTCATCAACAACAGCGGCATCAGCAACATTCCGTCCAACATTGAATCTGTCGGCACCAATGCAGACATTGCGATTGTGGGATTCCTTGGCGGCTGGGATGCAGACTGGAGTCCGAGCGAGCTGCTGAAGCTCATCTTCAAGCCTGCCTCTCTGCGGTAAGTTTCATGGACGAACGCACATTGAGTTGAAAGGTTTACTGACATGGGTTTAGCGGAATTGGCGTCGGCACGAGACTCGACTTTGAGAACCTGAGTGCCTATCTGGCAGAGCGAAAGATTGCGCTCAAGACGCTCATCGACAAGGTGTTTGCGTTTGACGAGTCCAAGGAGGCATTTGACTACTTGTACTCGGGCCGCCACGTCGGCAAGCTGATTATCAAGGTGGCCGAGTAGGCGGTATGATGTTGGTTGCAGATGTGAAGATGGCTTTGTTAGTATAGTGCGAGGTGACGAGGTAGAGTAGCAATAGAAGCAGGGTGCGGCAAGGGCCTTGTACGACAGGATTTGTGTGTTGAAACTTTGATACAGAGTAGATAGATTCTATATACGACCTTATACACTGCATCACAGAAAGCAATACTAGTCCCAGGGGTCAGCAGGTTCTGACGGGGTTCAAGGCAATGGGGACGTGGTTAGGTGCGTACCCCTGATCTTCTGCCAATACCTTGAGCTTTGTTCCGACCTTACTGTTGTCAGTCGAGCAGCTTAAGGTTATTTGACAAGCGTATCCAAATGCGCATATTCACTATCCCTGTCCTGATACGCTTTCTCTTATACAATACCTACACAAAGCAAATCAATCTCGATTAGCGCCAAGTCCCTCCAGCAATTGCGCATCATTTCCATTGAAACAACCTCCCTTCACCACCGCTCATCTCAATGTTATCCTTGCAACCTGAGCTCAATAACCCGCTCGATACTACACCGGCACGGCGCCCCAAACTCTTCATAGATTGCCTTCGCCCGCTGTAACCGTTCACTTTGGACTATCTGTTATTTCACAACGTTTGCCATCAAAGTGTTGCCAATAAGGGCTTTCGCCGCCTCGCTGAGCCTTTGTCCCTACTCCGACGCCCGTCAACTGGCCCAACTCGCCTTTTAACATCGCTTGAGCCGTTTAGGCTTCGGCAGATAGAACGTGGGGCTCTTCGTGGTTCAAGTCACTCAGGAAGCCGCCCAGATAGTCAGTCTGGTCTGACAGTAGAGCCATCGGTTCGAGCGGTTTGCCCCTTAGAAGGATTGATCTACTATACTGTTCCATACCTACTTAGGTAGGTACCGGTTCATCATATCATCCACTGCTACTAGCAGTGTTCGCGGAACGGAACATCCCGCGCAGCCTTCGTTATCTTCACATTAATAAAGATTCATTTGCTCACCAATCTGCCCCTCAGGAGATTTCCTGTATAAGAAATAAGCGATATCGGGACAGGGGTAATGAAATAAGCGTATTGAATACGCTTGTCGAATCCTCCGCACAAGCTGCAGCTACTAGTATAGTCTGCAAATTCCACAGCTGCATGCCATAACTGCAGGGACAACCGAGTCAGGCTGGCCAGTCGAGTTAGGCTCATGGCCATGAGTATAATTGCAATACTAGTAGTATTGTATTGCACTTGGGGTGTATCAAGAATGGGGAACTCATGCGAGAGGCCTAGCCCTTACTTACTAGAACTGGCTGGTGTCACAGCCGATAAGGCTGCCTCTCTCACGTTTCGAGAGCTGCCTTGCCTTTGTGGGAACTCGGCCATTTCCCGATTCCCACTCTTGCCCTATTTGAGAGCGACCAGGGTTCCCCATTATTAACAACCCGCTGGCGGCCTTACTAGTCCTGTTCAATCCTGGCTCCAAGTTTGCTGCCAGGTTCAGAGGATCTGCCGTTCCTAACTTGCTAACGTCGCGCAACGTGCCATGGTGGTCGAGACGCTCTCTTTCATCTTGATCGAACCATGGCCCAGAACGACACATCCAGGTCAGAATAGGCCTAACTGATGAACTGATATAGCTCAGGGTCCATGTAGATGGCGAGCCTCCCTGTCGCGGACTTGGAGTCAGCACTATCAGGAAATATTACAGGTAGGATTCAACTGAGCATCTCGTGGCCTCTCGTCCCCATTCAGGATTCCGAGGTTCCACTTGGCGGTGCGAACAAGATCCTTCATGGGAGCTGTGAGTCGACATATAAATGATGCTCTCCGACTGTAGACTCTCTAGAAAACTACAGCCCATGGTCTTCGACCTTATTCCTCTCCTTGTTCCTAAGCCGCACTCTGCCCTTGTTGCGGTCTACCGACCATGCGGTCTCTGCGATCGCTACTGTTGGTGATCGGGGCTTTGCTCCAGGGTCCCGTTGGAGCCCTCCATATTCCTATAACTGAGAACATCTCTTTTCCTTTCCACGACATCCACCATCCCGAGGGCGTTCCGCTTGTTCGGCGTGATGATCCCCTCGTGGATCTGCGCATTATGCCATTGGGTGCTTCCATCGTTCACGGCATCGGATCCGAACCCGAGCTGAATGGGTTTGTCTTCGGTTGACTTGCAGTCAAGTAATGCAATGAGGGCTGACCAGTTTGTTTCCTTTCTCAAGCTTCCGAGGGTATTTGCGACAGGCACTCAGGTTCAATGGTTTCCAAGTGGACATGGTGGGTTCCATGCAGACGGGAACCATCGAGGATAACGTAAGTCCAATGTTTTTGTCACCTCATGCTATAGGTAAACTTGGGTGAGCCGGAATTCCGCTAACAAGACCCGTGGACCTCAAGGACAATGAGGGTACGCCGGGAGCCATCATCGACGAGACAGAAAAGCATTTCGACAACTCAAGGAGCCTCAAGCCCAATGTCATTGTGATGAACCTCGGCACAAACGATGCCAATAGAAACATAGATGTGGCTAATGGGAAGACGCGGATGAACACGTTACTCATGCATATCTGGGGATCTGAAGGCATGGCCGATGCTTGCATCATATTGTCGACTCTTATTCCGAGTGGCCTTGCCGCTGGCCAACAGAACAACCCCATCCTCAATGCGGGCTACAGGGAGCTGGTCACCGAGCTTCAAGGCCAGCACTGCATCTACCTGGCCGACATGGATCCTGTTGATGGCCCTGCCCATGGTTGGCTCGCTCCGGACATCAATCCGGATGGCATTCACCCCAACAAGGTCGGCCATAGCAAGATGGCGTACATTTTCTGGCAGGCCATCTTACGAGCATACAACGATGGAAATATCATGGATCCCCTCCCCATCGACGAAGGCCAGACAGACCCTGGGACGGGCTGCGACAAGGTGTACAATTCGGGCTCATACGCCGGGTTGACGCAGCTTGGCTCCGGGGTTGACGATGGAATCTATTATCATTCGCAAACATCTGAAGGAATTCTATTGAATCATACCTCCCAATACGACCAAGGGCAGTTCTTCTTTGCTGCTTTGTACGGCCGCAAGTACGATGACTTCCTTGGCTGGTATAATGGTTCTGATCTTCCCTATCAGAACAAATTTGCTGTCTGGAAGAACTCTGGCGGCGTGTTCACGAGGATTGCAGACCTAGACCCTGATCTACACTGCCTACCACGGGGGATCCAATTCGTCGATATGAATTGTAAGTAATATTCTTGTCGTTCTTGTTCCTCTTTCATACTTTGTCTTTCCACTATTTCTTTTTTCCTCGCCTAGGGGCTAATGAACTGGTAGCCGATGGACTCGATGATATTGTCTGCATTGATCCAGATGGCAATGCATACCTCTCAATCAACCAGGGAGATGGTACGGCCACGACACCGCCAACCTTCAAGCGCGTCAGCAGTACGGCCAAGATCAGGGACACTGTGGGATTCAAGCAGGATCGCATCCGTTTCGCCGACATCGATGGAGATGGCCGCGGCGACTACCTTGCCCTTGACGATGGCGGAAACATCCAGGCTTGGCGCAACGGCTGGGTTGACGATATTCCCCAGTACTGGGAGTACCTCGGCACGCGGTTCCAGGCCAAAGGCAAGGACACCATCGACGGGGTCCGGATGCTGGACATTAACGGCGACGGCAGGGCAGACTGGCTCTTTGTTGACAAGACTGGCGGAGTGGAAACGTGGACCAACTCGAGAACCTGCCAGAGCGGCCACTCCGGTGATGGCCTCAAGGTTGATTGGCGTCAGGGGTTTGCACTGGGAGCTTCGTCTGGCAACACGCATCCCGGTGTGGGAAAGGCCAGCGATGGGGATATCCGCGATCGTATCCTCTTTGGTCGTGTCTGGGGCGAACCCCAGGATTTCGGTAACTTTGGCCGCAAGGACTATGTCTATCTTGAACACAGCCTTGATGGAACGACCCACACATTCCGGATGAGGGCTTGGAAGAGCGCCGGTCGCGGCGGCTCCAAGGTCAAGGCAGATGGAGTCAAGTACTGCAACATGCTGAACCATCCGAATGGCGAGGTAGACTACGTATGGACGTGGTCAAACGGTAAAATGATCCTGTACCCCAATGCCGGCAAGGGCACGGTCGAGGCTGGGGAGTCCTACTGGGGTCCCAGCGAGACCATCTTCGACCCGAAGGCACTCATCGGCAAGGATCTCGACCGGCGGGATCTCCATCTGATGGACTGGGACGGTGATGGCGATTGCGACATTGTCTGGACGGATCCCGACAACGACAACCGGCCTTCGGTGTGGCTCAATCTCTACCACACAACAGGGTCCTGGACAGACCCCAACACGTGGAGTTACTTTCCCAACGCACAGTCTTCAGCCTCGGCCGTCTCCTGTAAGGAGAAGCGCGGTTTCAATCTCCATGATCACGCTGTTCAGTTTGCGGATCTTGATGGCAACGGGCGAGACGACTTCCTCTGCCTCAGGCGAGATGGCTACATCTCTGCGTGGCTCCATAACGACGACAACAGCTGGACGAGCGTAGGCCAGGTCAAATTTGCCGAGGGTAAAGATCGAGCCAACTTGCGGTTTGCCGATGTCAACGGAGACGGCGTAGACGACATGCTCTGGGTCGACAAGTACTTCGGCGATGGCTATGTTTATTACAACCGAGGTCCTGGAGACCGAGCGGCGGACGCCGGATCATACATCCACTGGGATCATGTCACAAAACCTGTATACAACAGCGACCGTGCGGGGACCTGCGTCTACTTTGAGGACTTCGACGGCAATGGCATCGCAGATATCCATGCCATCCGGGATGTGTACAGCAACCAAGCCGCGACATGGCTCAGCCCGTCCTGCTCCGTCAAGAACAACAAAGGTGACGGAGGAACGTGTTGTGATGACCCCCAGCTGCCGGTGCAGCCCGGAACAGCCGGTGGCGGGTCCGGCGGCAGCGATGGAGGCGGAAACCAGTGCATCAAGGGCCACGGCCCTGACGACTTCAACGACCTCTGCGTCTTCGCGTGCCAGTACGGCTTCTGCCCAACTCCTTGTGTCTGCGACGAGCGGGGCACGCCGGAACCGGAGCCGGCCAGAAGCCGTGCTCCGGGAGTTCCAGCCTCCGACAAGGGCAGAGAGTACTCCCTGCTCTGTGCATGGTCGTGCGCCCGTGGGAAGTGCCCCTCGGCGACCTGCCAGGCCTCGCCCGGCGGCGTCTTCGCATACCAGCCATATCCACCTGACAACACTGACCCCAACGTCATCCCGACGGAGTGCTCATTCTACGGATATGCGATTCTTGTAGGCTGCAACGTGGACTCGTGGAAGAAAGACATGAGTTACGACCCTCTTGCTCCGAACCAGGACTGCTCGAACCCGGCCGATGCAACAACGCCTTGGAAGTGTGCCTGCAACAACTGCGGCAAAGCAGGCAACGACCTCAACCTGGGTCCGGCCGAGCGCTGGAACTCCGTCTTTGCGCAAGAATGCATGGAGGATCTCACCGAGTGGTACTGGCAGGAGACGGATGCCGGCCGAGTCGACGCCTCCCAGCGGAGCCTGCCCGACGTGGTGGGAAAAGAATTCGGAGGCCTTGACGGCAACTGCGCGTTCAAATCGCCACCGGAATTCTACTGTGATGTGATTGGAGATTCTGGATGGTATGTATTTTGCTTGATCTACTTTGTGGAGAGATGTTGCCAACGTACACGGAAACTGTTTGCTGATATCAACATCAAATGCGTTGTAGTATCCCTGTCACTTGCGGTAAGACCTTGTACGCAGCGGTTGACCTGGTCCTCAATTCGTTCTACAACGTCTTCAATGTACATAACAAAATGTATCATTCGCTCGACAAGGTTGCCCAAGATGTCACGCATGCGGCCGATACGGTATGTCTATTGAACCCTTAGTACTGCCATGCGTTCCACTGCTAAATTGACGACACGTCGTTAGATTCACGATACATTTTCCAAAGCCAATTCGGCCACTCTGCTAGAGGTTCTTCAGACAGCTTTAGACGTCTTTGATGGCATCTTCTCCATTGCGGGAGCTGGAATATGGGAGAAGGTAAGTTGTGCAGTGGCGATGTGCTAGCAGTGTATGGGCAGCTAACCGTCTCGATATTTGATAGTTCCTAAGCGCTGGGGTCTTTAAAGCCCTCACGGCGGGTGTGGATAAAGGCTCACAACTCCAAGAGAGCGTCAACGGAGCGATATCAATCTACAAATCAGCCGCTGGTGACGCGAAAACATCGTAAGCTATACCGTTACATATACTCCCTTTGTCGTTGCTCTTTTGGATTGCTCGCTAATCTATACTTGTAGGAAGGAAAAGGACATGGACGATGCCAAGGAGATTGCAGACGCCGCTCAAGTGTACGCCGACGCCGCCATGGAATCCATTGACAACTTCATGAAGTACATCTACAGCGCCGGCTATTTTGGCACGGCGGCCCTGCAAAACCTCCTCAGCGGCGGCGTCTTCCTCGACGACCCGAGCGCCAAGTACTCGGAGCTCGACTTCAGCAGCATGTTTGAGACGTGCATCTACGCACAGCTGATCCAGTTGGCCTGGAGTCTGGGCACGAACCAATACCCAGTCGTCGTGTACGATTTGCCCGACGTCAAGGCGCCCGATAGTCTGGAAGGCTCTGCCCAATTCCTTGACGAGGACGCGGCCAAGGTCCGGTATCCCGGAAACTACAAAGCCTCCAATGGAAAGGAGTACTCGCTTTTCCTGTTTAGCTTTGGGGACATCATCGAGCTGGCCGACATCACCCTCGAGCCGCTCAAGGGCCACGACGACATCGACGACGAGGACAACCAGTGGGGCGTGACATGGCGCGACATTGTCGAGAGCTCCTTTTCCGGCTTCATCGCCGCCGGCAAGAAGAACCCGTACCCGATGGCGGATGACGACGGAGACTACGGCGACGCTTCCAGCGGCAATTTCTTTGCGCATCAGCAGGGCGTCAAGTCGGCGGGCTTCGCCTCCCTGCCCGTGTGCACGGTCAACCTTGCCTTTGAGAACTATATTCACTTTGCCTTGAGCTCGGAACCGTGTGATTCGTACCCGTGCTGCGAGAGGACTTGGGACGCCGAGACTCATTATTGCAAAGGCCTGAATTCATGGTGCGAGCCAGATGGATTGTGAGCTCGGGTTTGCCCAATGAGTGCTGCATGATAATAAACCGGCGTCTATAGGTTGGTACCTTATAGGTTACGGCTTTCCAAGGATAGCCTATACAAGCAGATACAGTACTTTATTTAAGAAAATACCTAGTATTTATATATTAGAAAGTCAGGTAGTATTCATGTTAGCATAACTGGCGAGATATAGACAAGTACCTAATTGCTAGATAGCTAAAGCTACGATTCAACTTGGTAAGCACCTTTGATTGCCGAGAAGAGAAGTTCTATTGTACATAAGAGAGCATTCTATATTTCTGTGACTCTCCGGGGAACCCGTTTACATCCATGAGCACTAGCGAATCTTGTTGATCCTGTAACGCGGAGAAATCTGATCATTGCCATGAGAACGCCACGCTTCCCAGATCTCGGGGAAATGCAAGGGTCCGGCCGGAGTTTACTTAATTCTCCGCACTCCCTCATCAGCCACCCCGCCCACCAGCCCTACGGCAGATTCTCGGGAGGCAAGAATCTTGCGGCTGAGGCTGGCTTGCTAAGCTGTGGCGCAGCAACCTCCCCTCGCTGTTCGCTGCTTCGTTGCAAGGAAACGAGGCAAGGAGGGGCTGACAGATGGCGCTTTACCAGAAAGAGCATAAAAAGGGGGGTCGAGAGAGGCCGCCGTGACGTATTACCAAGCACCCTGCCGAAGGTGCCCGAATCACCGACAGGGAACAGAAGCAAGTGCTAGTAGTAGTCTAAGCAGGCGATTCGCTCTTGCCGATCGTCTTGAATCGCATCGCGTTGCAGAACGGGAAAGAAACTGAGTAAGCCATGGCTGATATTCTGTTCATTTGCCCTGGAAAAGATTTTAAAAGGCTTTTTCTTGATATGATGCTATAAAGGAGGTCTGCTGATACGCGTATCTGCGGAATCTTATGTTAGCAATCCCGTATTGCAGGTGTACGTATGCTTCGCTCTTGCCCCCAGCTGAGCACGGTCTATATATATCGGTCGCATCTCCGAGAAACATCACCTGTTAGATTTGTAATCATCACGCAAACTCTCCCTTTTCCTGTACACTCGATCCATTCCAAGGCTATATAGGTGCCTCTTGGTATTTATATGGTTTTTTTATCTGATAGTCTAACAAGACAACTGAATCTATCAACTACTTGACGCCACAAATCACAGCTCATTGCAACACTTGCTACCTACCACCTCTTATACCTGAGTCAGGCGCAAGACACCAAATCGCAACACATCATGGATGTCGCATCGCATCCAAGCGAACGCTCCATGGACTACAGCAACGAAGATACAGCATCAAGACAGCCGCAGACGATGGATCCTATAGCAAACGACCACAGCGACAACAAACACACAACTGCCGACATGGAAGTCGACTGTACGACGTCAGCACCCGCGTCAGCACCGTCAGCATCGCAAGATGCGGACCTTCACAGCGAAAACGACAGCGAGTGCGATAGCGAACCCGAGGGTCGACCAGAAATGGTCGCCATCACCGTGTCGCATCGCGGCCACAGGTTTCCCTTCGAGCTCGATGCCGACCTCACCGTCACCGACCTGTTCCGCGAGATTGAAAACGTGCTCGAGATACCCTTTGAGAACATCAAGGTCATGGTGCCCAAGGGCCCCTTCCTCAAGTACCCCTTCAAAGACGCCGAGTATTCGGTCAAGAACCTCGCCGGAAAGACGGTCACCGTCATGGGCTCGACCAACGCCGACGTACAAGCCGTCCAGTCAATGTGCCAGAAACTCAACAACATCAAAGCGGCTCGCGAGGCGCAGCGATCCAAGGCAAAGAGCAAGACACCAGCCAGACGCCGCGGCGTGCAGTCTGCCGAAGACTCCAAATACACATTCTTGCAAGTGCGGCCGCTTAGCGGGTTGCCTCATCCCGAGCGCAGCCTCAAGCTGCTGATGCGACTCAAGGAGGATCCTGGCATCAGGGCGGCCATGCGCAAGCACAAGTTCACCGTTGCGCTCCTGACGGAGATGGAACCGCTGGCACACACGCAGTCGACGCATGAAGGAACGACGCGCATCCTGGGTCTCAACCGCAACCAGGGCGAGGTAATTGAGCTGCGACTGCGGACCGATGCCCACGACGGCTACCGCGACTACAAGACGATTCGCAAGACTTTGTGCCACGAGCTTGCCCACAACGTTCACGGGCCGCACGACAGGCAGTTCTGGGATCTGTGCCACCAGATTGAGCGCGAGGTCGACGCTGCCGACTGGAAGTCCGGCGGCCACACCCTCGGCGAGACGTCGCGATACCACATTTCGGGCCAGGACCAGGAAGAGGAGGACGTCCACGAGGATGACGGCGGCTGGACTGGCGGCGAGTTTGTGCTGGGCGGCAGCAGAAAAGCGAGCAGCGCGGGTCTAAGTCGACGGGAGATTCTGGCGCAGGCTGCGCTGGAGAGGCAGAGGAAGGAGGCGGAGGAGGAGGCGACTGCGGTGGAAGCGGTGGAGAGGGGATGGAGGCCGTGCCAGAGGCCGCAGCCGAACAATGATGGCAACATGTGAGGTTCGAGAGTATAAAGAGGAGGAAGCATTGCATCGGTTTGGCGTTATCATGGTCGGGGAGTTGGCAGCTGGTTTGGATTTGCAGCGTGTTTGATGGAAGCATTTGAACGGGTTTGTGCATGAGATTGCATTGTTGTTTGGCGATCAAAAGGAGATTTGGTTCGTCTTGTCAAAGTATAGCATCTTATTTGTATAATTTCCGAGTACTGATTAATGCCCATATTTATCTGTTATTTTACACGTTGACAATCTGCCTGAACTGCGTTACGTATCGCCCTCAATAAGGCAGAGGATCCAAATCCAACCCGTCAACCGTCAGCTTGAACGCATCGTTCCTCGAATAACTTCCCGCCGTGTCCAGATCCAGTCTCCCACGGATACAATCCCGTAGATCGATATCTGCATAAATGAGATTATCCTCGTCTTCCCACTGCGGACCGGCGAGGACGTCACCAAACGGAGAGACGATGGAGGAGCCGCCGCGGGAGAGGAAGACGGGCGCTTTTGGTACGGACGCGGGCTGTTGATTCTGTGTTGTGTCGTCTTCTGTGACTTTGGGGAGCTGTTTTTGCTTCTGTTGCTCTTGCGCCTGCGCTTGTGCTTTTGCTTGGGCATGTGCTTGGTCTTCTGCTTCGTCTTCGGCTTGGACGTCGCCATTGTCTGCGGGACACGACAGCACAATCTCGTTCCCATCCTCGTCAAACACGCTCTTCCGCCGTCCATGCCTCACCTTTGGCGGCGGCACCGCAAACTCGAACCCATCATCCATAACCACCGCCGAACTCCTCCTCGCACCCCCAAACCCTCCTCCTCCACTAAACACCCCGGCCCCGGCCCCGGCCCCGGTCCCGCGCCTCTTACCCCCGGCCACCGGCACGACATCCCGGTCCCCCGCATCCGTGCCGTCCGCCTCGTCGCCCCGGACGCACATGTTGCTGCTGACGACGAAGCAGCGGCCCTCGACGCCGATGGTGCGCATGAGGCTGAGCCAGCCCTCGCGGCCGTCGGCCGTGGGCGCGAGGTAGAGGTTGATGTTTTGCGCGTAGAGGGCCTGCCGGACGAGGGGCATGTAGTTCTCCCAGCAGATGGCGGCGGCGAGGTTGATGCGCTGGCCGCGGATGAAGGTGGACACGGCGCGGAGGGTCGAGGGGTGGCCCTGGGCCCAGATGAGGCGTTCCGTGCCTGTCTATAATACGATCATGTTAGTTAAGGGCATGTGAACGAGATAATGTGATGAGTTGGAGCTTCACGCACTGGCATCACCTTGCGCCGCTTGCCGATGATGCCCTCCTTCGGACACACATATACCGCCGCGCAATACAAGCTCCCCCCGGCCTTCTCAATACAACCCGTAACATAGAACACGCCCGTATCCCGCGCGATCCGCTCCAGCTCCTCCCTCGATCCGTCCCCGCGTCCAGCACCACCCTGCTCGTAACCCGGCAGCTCCCGCCGCACCCACTTCAATCCGGCGCCGGCGCTGCCATCGCCGACGGTGTCGCCGAGGTCAATGGCCTGGTCAAAGTATCGCGCGTACGCCTCGCGGCCCTCGGCGGTGCGGCTGCCGACGACGCAGCCGAAGGCAGTGCCGCGCGGGTAGCCGCCGATGAAGGCCTCCGGGAGGAGGAGGATGTCGATGCGCTGGGCGGCGGCGCGGGAGGCGATGGAGTGCAGGAGGGAGAGGGTGAGGGGGGTGGTAGGCTGGGTATTGGGCGAGGCTGTTCCTACGCGGATTGTCATGGCGGGGGAAAGATGTGCTGGTTCTATATCGTTACGAGAGATGAGGAAGATGCGGATATGAGAGAGATGAGGGGAGATGAGAAGATGGAGATGGTGTTGAGGCTATATAAGTGCCGCTGGGGGATCATCATGCAAGCTGCCCGCACTTGGCCCAGGCAAATCATCAATCAAGTTTTGCGCCATGTCAGCTCAGCTCACCCATCATCATGCCAACTTAGTCAACCTTTTGCCGCTTCCAGGCCTTTTCTTCTCCTCACTTATTACCATTCTTGGATCGCCGTAGCCTAGTCGCTTCTTGTCTCGTTTAGGAATTGTCGGTCGAGTCGTTCATTTTTCTTTTTACTTGGCGATGGCTTATATACACCTGTTAAAACAAACAATGACCGATATATGGGGTTGCATGGGTTCAGGACGCCGAATTCGGCTGCTGAGATGGTGCGGCATCTGCGGCATTGGCGGTATTAGTATGTATTTCTTGGACGTTTGCGGCTGGCTGGGTTAGACTCCAAATGCTTAGCAGCATAGCGAGGAGCTGGACCGGATTGCATATAAGTAGCATTACCTACCTATCCTCGTCCGGTTGCTGCATTACCTGGCAAGCATGATAGATGATCATACGTGGCTGCACCTGGCGTCGGTATATTCCGCCTCACCGAAGCTGCGGGCTGTATATAAAACACATATGCTTTTGCCTAATCATACGGGTATCCTATGGCTATCACTGGACATATAGGTAGGAACAGGCCTGTGTATTTCCATCTTTGCCTCACATACTTGCATTGTATCAGTAGGTAGTAGAATATTGGCGCCGGTCCTCTGTGTCTCCAAAGGGGTTCCTGAGCCGCAAGGCCGAGGTCAAGCGTCAACTATATAGCAACCAAGGACCATTAGGAAAAAGGACGGCTGCTGGTCGGCCACTCCGTAATGATATTCTCGGGAATCATTCCGTCAAAAGTCCATCATCTGATAGCCCAATAAGGTATGGGTTGCCGCAGCCACGTAGAATTGCAATATTTGACCCTGAAGCAGCAGCTCCTACTGGTCGATAATCCGGCGGTAGCCACAGCAACTTCTCACTATGCCTCATGATCCATTCGCCATCATGACTTATATGATGCTTGATCAGATATTCGTCCCATGATATTTCCTCTGGTATATCGGCAGCGATCTCGAAATCGAACTTGACGAAGCTCGGATCTATGCGCCAAGGGCTCCTCGCAAACATGTAATGGAGGCACTCCCTCAAATATGCACCTGTTGCGCAATCCCAAATAGCCCCTCGTCCGTCCTTAGGGACAGCTGCTAGTCGATTCCCACTGGGAGAAAATGCCAACTTTGGGACATATGACCCAGATAAATTTATAGATGTGAACTTGTCCCCAGTCGAACCCTCAATCCAGATCGAGCCATCAGCGTAGGAAGCAACCTGATCACCATCAGCAGAGATGACCACTGGGAACCACCTGGATAGATCTTCTCGGCGCCGCATCTCTTTCAGCAACTTGCCCGTACGAGACTCCCATAACCCGATTCTCCCATCCTCTGAAGCTATCACAAGTCTCTCGCCATTCGCTGAGAGGGCTATCGAGTTGATGTGTTTGTAATCGTGAAGGGGCGTAGGGAGGCTCCTTCCTGTTTCCACGTCCTGCAATTCAAGGTGTGCGTGATTGAAGGCCCCAGAGATGTTGCCTTCCGCACAAATGATTGATCTGTTGTCTGTTGGGAATGGCACCGTGACGCATTTCTTCCCATAGTCGTCCCACAATTTATACTCAGATGCAAACGCGTCGGAAGTAACAAATCTCCGGCCATCCATTGCTATTGCAATGCTGCGCATTAACGGACGATGCCTTGGCATTTCCTCTTTGTCAGCTTCTATTGAAAGGTCCCAGATTTTGACCGTCCCGTCACGGGATGCCGAGGCAAGCCAAGCTCCGTCTTGCGTGAATGCCAACGAGGAAACAGACGATATATGCCCTGTGAGGGCACTTAGGCGGGTGCCTCCTTTCCACTCCCAGATGAGGATATTTCCTTGGAGGCCTCCCGTGGCTATCCATCGACCATCCGGTGAAAATGTCGCCGATTCTATGCGGGTTCCGCCATCGAGAGTCTGTAAGCACGCCGCTGATGCAACGTCCCAGATCCTGATACTGTAGCCATAGTAACTCGCTGCCAAATACTTATTATCTCGTGAGAAACACGCCCAGCGAGGGTTTCTTGTGTCGAAGTTCTTGCTAAGATCCATCTTCACACCGGATGGAGGCCTATCCTTGCACCTCATGTCGAAGACGCTGATTCCTCCCTGGCCTACACAAGCAGCCCGTTCTCCATTGGAGGATAGGACCAGCTGTCTCCGACCATTATACCTGAAGTATTCCGGAAGATCATAGGTCAGGTCCGATTCAAAAACCTTGACTAAGCCTCCGACTGTGAATAACAGTGTTTGCTCATCTTGAAAAGCTACTGTGGAGCTATATGCACCCCTAAAGCTTGAAACATCTTCATCAAGTGAAAGCGTACAGTCCAGCTTTTGGAAACAATTTTGCTGACTCATGTCCCACAATGAAGTTGATCGGATTGTCCGGCAGGCAAGTTTGCCGCATTTAGAGAAGGCTATTGAGAGGACCATGGGGCCTATATCATCTTCGCACAGTGTTTGCAGGCAGACACCTGATTTAGGGTCCCATATATTGACAGTTCCTGCCGAATTACCGGATGCGAGGATACCTTGAGCGGAGAAGGCGACACAAATAGGCTCACCATCATGACCTTCAAGAGTTTGTAAACATGAGCTCCACGTTGGGTCAACGATTGGTGTTCGAATAATCCACTTATGACGACAGGTGTCGAACGTTTTCCGGATAACACTGTTGGTCGGAGAAAAGGTCAATGCCGAGCTGTAGAGCTGCAATGGCGCAGTATCAATGATTTGACTGAAGTAGAGGATGAAGCGATCGGCATCGTCTAAGAAGGCTCTCATTTCTGCACCATCGGTCGACTATGGGGATCAGCATAGCTAGACAGCAGCAAGGTTGAGGATAACTCACATGTAAGATGACCTTCAATTCCCTGACCATTGACACTATCTCTGAGGTCCTTTCTAGCCAACTCAATGCTTCCACCCAGTGGAGAAGGTGAGAGGAGAGGAACGTATGCCAGTCATCGCCGCCAATTGGGTGCAGTCCGCACTTCATCAAGTGGTAGATCCAAAATCTGCAAGCATATTGTATCTCCTGTGACAGTGACATCTGGATAGTTTCCTCTGCAACTTCGCTTCGGTACGTTCCAGGGCTCTTCAATTTGCATATATTCTCCCTCAAAGCTCCACGTAGAAGCTTAATGCATTGAGTAGTGAGAAAAGTATGCACTTTGGCAGAGTCAGGTTTGAATTCTTCATTTGCGTCGGGTCCAAGAGTAAAGTCTCTGAATGATTCGTGGAACAAACTGATCGGCGTCGAGCTGTCCTGCTCCTCTGGGACTACCAAGACCGACCGAAAGTGCGACAGCTCTTTGCGGACTGCTGCCTCAGGCTGGTCCAAAAGTTTTGCAAGACAAGGAATTGTGATGGAATCCGCGAGGCAAAGGACTGATCCAATAACCTTCTGAAACTGTTTCTTTGCTGTAATGCGATTCTTATTATTGAGGCCGAAGAATCTTCGATTCATAATCGGGAGATATACTCCGTCAAGGTCTCCGTAATTACTGGACTCCAGTATATCCTGAAGTAGATCCCTTGGTTGTCCCGGGATCTCTGTCTGTCCAATAAATCGACAAGCAGCAGCGGCAAATTCGAATAACGGAGAAGCTCGATCTGTGAGTTTCCTGAGGATTTCGACATTTGCAGGATTTGACCACGGGCTAGAATTTGGCAGCCGCTCCAAGAGGCCGTCGATATTTTGTAGGTGAATCCTCAAATAGCACTCAATATCTTGCTTAATGGTGTCAGATGTGGCTCTCTCAAGCTCAGTCTTCTCGTATGCTTCCTCGGGAAGTCTGTTGAAACCAGATTGTGTGCGATGGTCCAGGCGACTGGTGACAAAATATTTGACAAGAAGTTGTCCCGGAGAGGTTTTATCCCCCTGTGTACGAACCATGGATTGCGAGAGCTGCTCAACGAGAGTTTCCAGATCCCCTTTTGAGTCGCATTCATCGAGGGCGTCGACGACAACCACGATAGCTTTATGAGAGCCGAACTTTTGCTTCTGCAAGGGTTCTTGGACGAGCTTCTTGAATTGAACTCCTGGATCCTGTTCTGGCAATGAAGGCTCTGATTCTAAAGCATCTTGTACTATTGTAGCGAAACCGGGTAGCTTCCTGACGAGTTGAGCTGACAGTGTCGTGAAGAAGCGCTTCAATCTGGCCCTGTCTCCTTCACCTCTTTTGAAGAAAAAGTTGGCAACAATCCGTTTCCTTTGAGTCATCCTGCTGACAACAGTGCGCGCAATTGTGGACTTTCCTGTCCCAGCTTTGCCCTGGAGCCAGTAAAGGTGCTTTTGAGACGATTCGAAGTCATCAAGCCAGTCGCAGATATCGTCGAGAAGCTGTACTCGCGTTTGTGGAAGACATTCCATACGGCCTCGGCCATCCTCGTCGAAGCTAGGGTGGAACTCCGCCTCAGGGGCAATCACGGGTGTGAGACGATCAATGACGACTTGCTGGACTTTGTTAATCTTGGGAGGTGTATTCCTAGGTCTGTTAGTTGAGAGTAGACTTGCGCGCCGACATTCATCACTTACGGCTGAATCTTTCGTAGTTGTGCTGTAAGCTCTTTATACAGAGGATCCTCAGGGCTGGAACACTTGTTGAGTCCAGAGTGGTCTTTGTCCACGTGGAAAACTTGCATAAAATTGGTACCGAAAGTAGCCGACTCGGATGGGACAATCTGTATCGCATGAGACACTCACTCACACCTTGGTGAAGACCGGGACGAGACAAACCTTGCCTGCGTAGAGCCAGTTTAGCAAGTATGTGGGCTTTTGTTCGCAGATGGAGACAATGCTAGTTTCCTTCCCCAGATCCTCCTTTTTTTGGTAGAGGCTACGTTGAAACGCTTCGCTGAGCTTCCTTAGCGACTGTCCGCTGCTTCGCAGCGAGAGAAGCAGACCCGTATCGGAGCCCAAGAAGCCGGTCAAATAGGCAATGGTCGCCCCATAGCCGGCGATTGGGCTGCCCAAGTGAGGTGTACCTAAGAAAATGATGCCGCATGTGTCTTCTAGGATCTTCTCAGTGTCGTCTTTGTCGATAGACAAAGCCTAGAGAAGAATTGTTAATGGAGGTGACAAAGGTTGGCCGGAGAGGACGACGCTGAGGAGCGATGAACATACCTCTTTGATGACGATCCCACCAAAACTATGTCCTACGAAGATCAAAGGCAAACGCTAATCATCCCGTCAGTTACCACCTATATGAGCCGCCGTTCTTGCTACTTACCGCATGGGTTTCCCTATGCTTGATGAGTGATTCCATGAGGCGAAGCCCAATATCGTGAGCCGACTCGAAACAGGCATCAACAAGCCAGTCGGCGTTGTACGCAAAATGGAGGATGCGAGCATCTGCGAAACGCTCGTCTTTCATGAGAAGATCTTTGAGCAAATGGACGCGTTCCGAATTCTTGCCGTCTATTGACTCCGAGCTGGTTTTGCACGTCCAGGTATGCTCAGGGTCCGCCCCAAGGCCATGTACGGCAATGATTCTAAGCTGTCAGCCACCGAGTACCATCGAATCTTGAGCAGACACAACATACTCGTATTTGGGTTCACGGTCTGGAGATGTTTCGGAGAGAATATGAAGGCCGACGGAACGCCCGTCACGTCTTCGAATCTTTGCGTAGAGACGATATACCAGGGAACATAAGAAAGGCAGCAACAGAAGAAATGTTGCGGTGGCTTCTTGCAAAGTCGGCTTTCGTGGTACAGGCGCTGATTGCATCAGATTCCATGCCATGATGCTTTCGACATTCGGATTGACAAGAACGAAAGTAGTCAGAGATACGAGTGCGGGAAATTGATCGACGGAAACCAACTCATGAGAATGAAAGGTTGGAAAGTCGTGAACCAAGAGTCAGATGGCAAGGCTCATGCCGGATGCTGAGGGGTCTTGGAGCGGAGGCTTCGCGGCAAGGAATACAGCTGAGGCTGAGCTACGTGTCTCCTCTCGTTTGGGCATCAATGGCGAGCTCCCATGCATGGCTTTTCAGCTCACCGAACGACAAAAGAACCAATCAAATCAGATAGCAAAGATGCATAGAACAGCTGCATGTACTTTGGATTGAAACAATACTTTTGCGCAGAGCTGATACCACCTTGCCCCACAACCGCAGCTCAGTGGCGTCTCACGGCGCTTAAATCCCATCCAGTCATTCAGGATTGGGCGAGCATTGGGCGAGGATTCGATACAGCCTCGATCAGGCTGGGCAGTGCAGAGAGGGAGAGCAGGCTCGAGGGTGGCGATACACAGAGACGTCGGCGATTGCTGTTGTAATGAGAAACAGACAGAGCATAGTCCCACGGGAGAAAAGGGAAGAGAGAAGGGGAAAAACAAACCCTCACTTGGGACGGAATGAATATGGCAGAGCATGATGGTGTTGAGATACGAAGTAAGTCAAAAGAGAACCAGAAGTCAGCTGGCACAAGGCTTTATAATACAAGATAGTTTGACCAATGACAACTGGATCTGATCCGCTACACCGGCGCTAAAAGCGCAGGTAAATATCTTCCGTAGTATAGTGGTCAGTATGCAAGCTTGTCACGCTTGAGACCCGGGTTCAATTCCCGGCGGGAGAGACCGCCAGCAGTTCAAAACTGTAAATTTTTTTTTTAGATTTGTTTTAAATTCAGATCTCGAGTCTGTGCATTTATTTTATGCAAAAGGCACTCGCTAGCCTATCCGACAACGACGTCTCCCTCAAGGCATCTCATTACTCAAAGTACTACGAGTGGATGAAAGCGGTCGAAATTCAAAAGTATTTTACACCTCCTGACCATTTTCCGTACTTTGAATACAAGAACGTATGGGCAGAAAAGGGACATAGAGTCATGTTGCTCCTAATCACTTTTGTAGAAGATAGACAACGCTCTGCTCTGTGCAGTCATGGCCACTCATATTCCGAGTATATGCGTCATCATCCACATCATCAACACAGGTCTCGAAGCGAGGCAAGACGCTCTTTGGACTTCGTCACCTCTTCCTCGTCCGACTGGCTACCGGCGCCGGCTCAAATGCATCGTCATCCGAAACCTCGTCATCGCTAATCTCCAGCGCTTTATCCTGCGTCGCTCCCTGGGAGAAATTGAGCTTCGTCTGCCGCGACTTGGCCGCAGCGCCCCTTGCCGGCGTCTTCCTCGTCGCCGCGGGCTTGCTGGTAGCCGCCGTGCTTTTTGCATTACGCCCCCGTCCAGTGGTCCGCGCAGTTGTTTTTGGCGGCGGCGGCGCTTCTTCTTCCTCTGACTCCATCACCACGTCGTAATCTTTCTCAGCCTCTTCTTCCTCCTCGCTGTCCTCAAACGCCTTTGGGCCGCGTCGCGCCGGTGCCTTCTTGGCTGGGGCTTTCTTGGCAGGAGCCTTTGCTGCGCGTGTGGCTGTTTTCTTCGCCTTTGCTGGCGGCGGCGGCTCATCTTCATTTAAATCCAGCATGTCCTCATCCTGTTGTGGCTTTCGCGACGAACGACCCGCCGCCCGAGGCCTTGCTGGCGCTTCGTCTTCTTCCGCGGCATCTTCATACTCCCAGGCGTTCGGTTCGTCTTCCCAGTTGCCATCGAAATCTGAATCCCACGTGTCCGGCTTGGGCTTCAGCACTCTCTTTCGTTCCCGTGGTGCCATTTCGCGCATGCTGCCGGCCGTAGCCATCCGCTGCTCCATTCTCTCCTTGTAAAGCTCCATAGCATGGTTCAAATCCTCATCGTCCGATTCTAGACCCAGCATTTGCCTGACCTGGCCGGACAAGTGTTCTGAGACGAAGAGTTCCATTGCATGGTTATCGTCCTTGGCGACGAACTGATTGACCGCCTCGCCAAAAGGACCTTGTGGCAGGACTTTGAGGGACTGTTTCGCAAGCAGCTCGTTGACGAGGTTTTCCACTTTAACCATTTCAGTCGCATCATCACCCAATGGCTCGATAAGCTGTGCCGAGTTGGCCTCTTTCTTTTCTATAGGAATTGTTAGCACAGGGTCGAAGGGCAGTTTCGACAGATGAAGCCTCACTCGAAGTTTTCTTCTTCCTGTAGTAGTACACCACGTCGTTGGTATTGGCGACTTTTCCCTGGAACCGATTGGAAAATCGCTGCGGATTTTCACACTCAAAGTCGCCACCATCTGGTGCGGAATACTCAACCTTTAGGCGGATCAGCGGCAGCGGTCGCTCTTCCAAGGCTTCCTCGTCCGTCTGGATGGCCTCCCATTCTGCATTTGCAGTGGCAATCATCTCCTCGACAATTTCCATCAGTCGAATCGTGACTTCGTGTTTGTTGTCCAGTTTCTTGTCCAAGCCTTTGAATCGTTTCTCCTGGGAGAGGGAGATTTCCCGCGTGACAAAGGGCCGCACCGTCTTGAGAGGAATTTTGTCGACCTTGAACGACTTGCTATTCACACTAACAACGGCGACGTGCTTCTGTACAGCCTCACCAGGGACTAGTGATGTGGCCACTGATGATCCAGGCTGCATTACGTGGAATCCGGTCTCTGGATTCTTTGTCGGGTCAATCAGGCACTCGTGTTCGTGGCCCCAGACCACCAGGTCCAGCCAATCTGGAAGCACGTTCTCGGGCAAGTATGACGTCGCTGTGTGTGCGTGGTGGTTCTGGTGGACGGCCAGCAAGTTGAACCACTCGCCTGTCTGCTGACCGGGGCGGAACCACTTGACCTTGTGGTCTCTGAACGTCCTGAACATGCGCTCGTCGCGAACGTTGCTTAGCCCGTACAGCGCAAGCTTCGTGTCTCCTTTCTGTAGCAGAATGGGCTTTGCCTCGATATTATCAGCCTCGGCAACTCTGCCATAGTAGTTGAGAAGACCCGCCGCCTGCAACAGGTCGAGTGAGCAGTAGTTGCCGTCGCCAGAGGGGTCGTCGTGGTTGCCGTGAATGGAAAAGACAGGGATAGAGATGTTGATGTCGGGATCTTCGTAGTTGACGTGCGGGAATGCACCCTGGAAGACCTCGGCGGCGTCTGACAGAAACTCGAGCGGGCACGGCTTCATGCCAAGGCAGTTTTTTCGAAGTGTCCGCATGACTTGGTAGAGAGACTTGCGGGAGGGTTTGTTGTCGTGGAAGAGATCGCCGGCAAGCAACACCATGTCGACCTGTGATGATGCGTGAGCTTGGATGCAGAGGCAAGCAGGAGCTGGCAACAAACGTCTTCGCTGCGGGCAATTGTCATGATCTCGTCAAACGTCCGCCAGCTGTCATCCTTGCGGATCGCATCTCGCTCTTCGTATCCGACATGGTTGTCCGTCGCAACCAGGATGCGGATCGTGTCTGCCTCTGCCGAATCATGAGCGGGGCAATCTAATATGATGCCAGCATTTCTGAGCTTACCAGGAAATTCGGGCATCTTGGCAGATAATGTATCGCCCGTATTCGGTGTCTAGAATCGAGACTCCATCAATTATAGGGCGAAACGAAAGAAAATATGCTGAAGTCACACTCTAAATGGGCGATAATGGCGTCTACAGCTTGGGCAATTCACGGTGGGAGACGCGATGCCTTTGGCAATTAACGCGACTTGATACGAAGTCACGTGCAGGCCTTGAACCACTGAATCCTCATAGCTGCTACCCTAGAGGGAGCGAAAATTAGGGGGTCATGAACATATTACCATGCATCATATCACCAAATGAGCTGGATCGAGTGGTTTCTTTTCTCTTCAAGTTTCCCTTGTTCTATCTTGCTTTTGGCTCTCTTATTTCATTTCAGAGTCATAAAGATGACGAAGCATCATTATTAGTTTCTCATGTTGCCGTTTATTGGACGAATGGCTGGTACTATTGGGGTGAACATTGTTCTTCGAAGTCAGATAAACTAAACTATGGCCGGTTTCAGATGCATCGTTGCTGGGAAGAGAAAAGGAATGTCTAGAAGTGATAAGCAAGGGCATCCTCGCCAATCTCCTCAGCAACGGCGTTAACCGCATCAACAAGCTCTTGAGGCAGCGGCCCCTGCTCAAGTATGTCCAGATTCTCATTCAACTGCGCAACGCTCGAAGCTCCAACGATGATTGCATCCCCATGCTCAGCAGAAAGAACACCATGATAGGCCGTCCATCGGAGAGAGGCTGCGTGGCCAGAGATGCCGTGCTTGGTGGCAAGTTCTCTCACCTTGTCGGCGGCGGCCTCGATCTTGGGCTTGAGATACAACGAGGAATAAAACTTGCCAACGTTGTGCTGGAAACGAACATTTAGCATTTCGAGATCTCGAAGTGCTCTTTTGAGAAGGGAGGCTTACCGAGGGGTCGTAACGACTTCCGGGTTGAGGGTTCTTGTGGTTGCCGTTGAAGAAGCCGGCAGCTCCAGGGCTGTTTCACGAACAGAGTCAGTTCGGCGACAGTTTTCTAAGTCGTGAGTGGTAATAACATACCTGAAGGCGTAAAACGAGATTCCATGCTTTCGCAGCACGGGGAACAGCTCCTTTTCGCCCGTCCTCACAATCGGGTTATACTGTCCCTGGTACACAGTCGGCTTCACAAAGCCTCGCTCCTCGGCAATCTTGACAAACTGCTCGACTTCATCGGCCGTGTAGTTGGACAGCCCGAATCGCTTAAACTTTCCCTCTCGGTAAGCTTTGTCAATGGCCTCTGCCGTCTCCTCGAAAGGAACACTCCGGTTAGGCACATGCAAGTACATAATGTCCACCTGGGAGACCTTCAGATCCTCGAGCGAACCGTTGATGCTCTCCTCAATCTTGTCCTTGGAGTGAGATCCTTCAGGGCGAGAGAGAACCTTGGTGCCGATTTGGAAGCGCTCGCCGGCGTTAACTGCGCCGAGGCGAGGCTCGCTGGACTTTGGAGCGTGTACCGAGTAGCTCCTGGCGGTGTCGATTTGACGGTAGCCTCGCTGGTAGAAGGCATTGAGAAATGCTTCGACTTCCTCGGGGGTGTCGTATCGGACCGTTGGGTCAAGGGATCTGTCGCCAACCTGACGGTGGGGGGCTCTTTAGCAAGTGTGCTGTAAGTGTTATTTGTGAAGTATCAACTTACACTGGCAACTCCCAGGACAATCTCGACCGGTGCTTTCGGCATTGTTCTTGAATCGTTTCCTGTAATTGCTTCTAAAAAGGCTTCAAAACTTGGCTTATTCGATTGAGAAACTACTCGATATTGTCTTTCTTCCTTCAATCCCATTTGCATCAGTCGACTTATATAACCGTGCTCGTACACTACACATCTCCATACTCCGCTTAGAAATCCACAGGTCGTTGACGTTATTTAGTGGCTCGCGTAACTTGTCGTTCAACGTCTGCCAATCATTCTCAGTATTGACCATGCGGCTACGGATGCCGGCAATGGCATCACAATCGCTCTATGAGGGGCAGCATTGATCAAGAAGCCCGACAGCCGTAAAGAGGACGCTGACAAATGCGGGCCATCGGCCTCGGGGTCAATGCCATTATGCGTGCCGATGGAGGTGAAACTCAAGCTAAATGAGGAAATCCTGGCATCACAATGATCCTGTCAAGAGATTTGGTTATGCTCGGCGGACACTCTGATTCGTCTTTGCTATGAGTTGAGCTCGCTCTATCTCCCACAAATTGGTTGCAAATTAATAAGCAGTATTAGGCAGAATTCATGGCGTGTTCGATTGGTCAACCTGATTTCAAATTCTTCAATCTCATCCTTCTGAAGAAGTCGAGCTTGGCATCCTGTCGGACTATAGAGTTGCTATTTCTAGAATCATCGATGATGTGCGTGTGGATGTGCACCTTCGGCTTTTACTTGCGGCCGCTATTCACGGAGTGCGGAGTGAGATTTTGGGCATGATCAAACGCCATCCCGCCAGCCACTTGCATAAGCCCAAGGAACCGGCCGATTGATCCAGGAACTGGTGGCCTGTCCGCTTGCAAGGAGAGTGCAACTCCGAGGCTCCGTCCTGATAGGTCTGAGAATACTATTTGCGAAGAATAGGACACGAAACAGCGTCAAGAACCATCGGAGGGTCGGTCTCTGTTTTGCCGTTGTGCTCGGATGATCAGTAGACTCTTCTTCTTTCTCTTGTTGATCCCCGTTCTCACTATGCCAGATCTCGTGCATCTTGCGCGGAGATGCCGCGGACATACCGGCGTTTAAGAGGACATGGCAAAGAAGCCATCCACCGATATCGACACAGAGCTTGCGTTAAGTAAACATCGCGCAAGCATGGCCTGACATATATAGTAACAGTGAAGAACATATTCACTATGAGTTGGAACGAATATAGTCTTGGTCAGGAACTTCTTATAGTCCAGCCGCATCCTGGACGTCTGGATCCACAGGCCACATTCTGTACTTTCGGTTTCCCCATTATTCGTTACCGCGATGCTACCTCAAAACCCACACCCACGGCCTCAGCAGAATATAACACTATACCTTTATAGTGGTATATACCTCAGAGCCAAGGCAAGGAAGTTCTACTGCGTTCCATATTCCATAGCAGAACGTGACACTGAGCAACGACCAAGCGTTAAGCGCGTGCCAGGTGTTGAGATATTGAGTGGTGAGACCATCACCTTGTACAGTGCCTCGTATTACTTGATCCACAGAATCTGCAAAGTGGAGGATATCGACAGCCAAAAAGGGAAGATACGACAACGATAGTAGTAAGCCCAGAGACAGCTGGCCCAGGCATCCTTCTACTGGATTGTTGCAGCGGCCGCCAAGTATGGTGAGAAGTTTATTCATATGCAAAGGATTCTGCGTTTCTGACCCCCAGATGTTACTTGAACGTGAATACTACAGTAGGGTATCAAAAGTCACGGATAAAAACGCGCTTCTAGACCCTGCAATGCGTTTTTGCAAATCCCTTTAACATAACCATTAATAATAAAAAATTTATAATTAATTACTATATTATTAATTTAGCGCTGTTTTAGTACTAAAGTAACTGGAAATCGTTAAAGAAAACATAAAGTTAATCCCTAAGCCTATGCAGCTATTATTTTAGCTATAAACGCTAGTTAAAAAAAGAGTGCTATTGCTTGCGATTTTGCAGTCTTAAGGACTATAGTATATAGTATACTTAAATGCTATAATTTATATAGCTTAGTCTTCTTATAGCTATAATCCAGGCGGCTAAAGGTAGTTATGCCTTAAGGCATTTAATTAATAGTATGCATAGTTAAGCAGGACTTCTATAGTATAAGAAAACAGCTTATATTTAAACTCCCTCTAGATATTAGCCCTTTAACCCTTTAATAAACTTTAAACTATAAGGGCATTTATAAATAGCTATTAAAATAAAAGCTGTTTATTATAAAAGATATAATAAAGTAATAGCTTTAATTTACTATATAGTAGTAAGAAAATAAAAAAGAATTACTAGCAGTATATATATTTAAAGTTAGCTAGTTTATTTAAGGTCTAATTATAATTTTAAGGCTGTCTTTTTAAATAAGTCTATTATATAGAATTTAAGCTTAAATCTAGGTTCTTAAGTATAAAGATATTTTTAAAAAGCTAATAATCTAAAGTATATTAATAAAACAGCATATATTAAAGCTAAAGTCTTAATTATAGTATAAGCAGTAATATTATAAGAAAAAAAATCTAACCTTATTTTTATTATTAAGAACTTACTTACTAAATAATAAGGATTTAACTTTATACAATATGTTAATACTTTAAAAAAAGGCCTGCTTTTAATTTATAATAGGATATATTATTTTTAATAAAATAATGCTTTTATTTATAAAGCAGCTGTAGTTAAAAAGTTTACCCTAAAGTATGTAATTTCAGTCTTAAAGTAGCTGCTTTACAGCCCTAATCTTAACCTTATTAAGAACGTTTAATACCTTCTAAAGCAGCGGCTTTTTAGAATGTTCCTTAATCTCTTTAATCTTAGGCATAATTTAGCAGATATTAAAGAATTTAAAGAATGCTTATAAAAGGCATAGGCTATAATTATATAGGAGGAAATTTAAGGACTGATTAACTTATTACCTTATAGGCTTATAGCAGTATAAGCAGTAAAGGGTTAGTATACTAAATATTAATCTATAATAAAAGAGCTTTCTAGAAATATAAATACCTTATTTTTCTTATGCTTTTTAGTTAAGATATTTATATTTTTATTTTCTAGTTTATAATGCCGGGTAGGCTTATAATACGTTTTATCCGTGACTTTTAATACCCTACTGTACGTCCATACTGAACACGGCCGGGCAGCTTATGCGCCATTACCAAGCTGCAGCTCACCAAAACGGAGAAGTTACTTACATGCACTTTCCCATCTAAGATGCACAATTTTCCGTCTACCGTCAGCTTCACAGGCTTCCCCCTGTCAGTTCGATACTCACGGATTGCGCAATTGGCACAAAATCTTGCCGCACAGAATGAGATTTCAAGATTCTATGACAAACCCTACTGAACTGTAACGTTACGCATATCGTGGAATGTCTGTCATACCAGGCGTCCATGTGTGCTACCTTACATCGTGAGGAGGGCATCATGAGAAGGAGAACAAGACGGACGTTGATGGGAGAGAGGAATGGTATAAGTGGAAGCATGGCCAAAGCGTCCAGTAGCTGCCTTCAGACTTGGCCTCTATCTACCAGGGACGCTTTAACAGAATCCTACCGGCCAGGGATCACCATGCTTGACGATAAAGCGACTGCACGGTCGACACTAGTCGACATACCGGTAGACGTCACAAAGCCATACCTACCAAAAGGACTGCCAAACGGTATTACACTTCTGTCTCCCGACAAGTTTGACCATCGAACCGATGAGGAGATTGCGGCATGGCTTCAGAAGCGCCACCCTGTGACTTCAGAGAAGAACATCTGGGGATTCTGGCATAATGGCTTCGCCAACATGAAGCCTTGGACACAGCGGAATGTCATCAACTGGGTCCGACGCCTAGGCCCTGAGTGGAATGTCCACATCGTTGATCGCCTGGACGGCTCGGAAACAAACGTCTTGAACTACGTCGAGGAGTCATACTTCCCAAGGACTTTCATCGAGGGCACGATGGATGGCCACAAGGCTCACATGGGAGACCTGGTTCGTCTGCCGTTACTGTGGAAGTACGGCGGCGTGTGGATGGATGTGGGTCTCATCCTGCTGCGGCACGTCGACGATATCTGCTGGAAGCGCATCGAGGACCCCGAGTTGCCTTACGAGCTATGTGCGGTGGCATTGCAGCACCTACCAGGCACTTACACCCCCCTCAACGGATTCCTAGGCACCAAAAGCGGCAATGCGTTCATAAAGAGGTGGCACGACGTCTATCTCGCGCTATGGGAAGACGGAGTCACAAACGCAAAGGGCTTCCACAAGCATCCCTTGCTCCGGCATCTGCCCCTTTTCAAACCTGATATGGAAACTGTCAACCTAAAGGATGTCAACATCGACCGCGAGTTCTTCTCCGACTACGTGGCGCATTACCTGTGTGGCGAGCGCATCCGCAAGCTCGTCGACCCCAACGACGGCTTCAACGGCGTGGAATGGTACGACAAGCACATGCTCATCTTTGACGCCGCAGATGAGATGCTTTATGCTCAGATCATCACAAAATGGGACGTGGAAACACAGTTCCGGCTTCTTTCTCTGAAACGCTCTGGAGAAGGCGCGGTTGTTAACGAGGAGTGGCACGAGGCGGAGGAGTTTGTGAATACTCTGCTGGCGAAGACGGCCATGCTCAAGTTCCCTCACGGGCCGGGTGGCGATGGGCTCAAGGTGCAGATGCTGGCGGACTTGTGGGATGCGGATGAGAACCGGGACAAGGACCATGAGGAGGGAACGTTTGCCGCGTATCTGAGGTACGGGTCGGTGCATTTTGATCAAATGAGGGAGGTGAAGAAGCTGGAGTGGCAGAACCCGAAGGGGGAGACTTTTACGGTTGGATATCTGGAGCCTGTGCAGCTGTAATTGATCTCTGTCTGTTGTGTGTTATGAGATGCTGTTTGCACTGGGATTCGACTCGGTCATTTTCTGCGGTAAGAGGGAAAGCCTCATTGCAGGACATTACCATCCTAGCATAGGTATATACCTTCTATATAGGCGTGTCGGTTGTGAGCATATAAAAGACGCAACTGCTTATTCAGAAGCTGCCGATTTCAGTGTGCGGTCTTTTCTTTGTGACACAACTGAATAACCATGTCCACAACCTTGGTCAAATCTCGACCAGCGTCACCGAAAAGAGGTTAGAAGCATTAACTTACCAGATCATGCCATGATCCCCAATTGATCACAGACAGGTAAATACCTAGATAGTAGAGAATTACGGTGGGCATGGCAAAGTGAGAGCCCGATTGGCCAATGCCGATCAATACTCGTGCTATCTTAATTAGGACGTGGTGCTGTAGGTATGCGGGGTCGGAGAGACAGACAGATATATAACTTTACATAAATCAGTGTGAGTCACGAACGAAGTATTGCTTTTGATTCACTCTAAAACTTCTCCAGAAATACTGTGATCGAGATGCCCTACTCTCTCAAAGGAAGAAACGTCCTGGTCACCGGTGGCTCCAGGTCAGTGAAACCCGTCCACTTATGCGCCATAACGAGAGCTATGATGTATGCTAACAACTAGAAAAGAGGCCTCGGGGCCGTCATTTGCAAGAAGTTCGCCGAGGAGGGAGCCAATATTGCAATCAACTATTTCTCTAATGTCGATGCTGCTCAGAATGTGGCTGATTCACTACAGCCGTATTCTGTTAAGACATTCATTATTCAAGGTGTAAGTCTCTCACCAATCGTGCTCTTATGCATTATGCTGCCCCGGTTGGGATCCTGACACTGCGGGTAACAGGACGCCGAGAAGAGGGAGGATAATGTTCGTATCGTCCAAGAGACCGTCAAGAAACTTGGTGGACTTGATATCATCATTGCGAATGCCGGTTGGACCAAGATGTCTCCGTTTGCCGACCTGCATGCGTTATCCGACGAGGACTGGAACAAGGTGAATGAATGCATGGGAAGAGAAACTGGATGTTAAGCGGCTGACCAGGTTGACAGTGCTGGGCAGTCAATGTCATGTCTCATCTGCATCTCATGCAGGAAGCAGCGCCCATTTTCAATGCGAATCCCGATGGTGGCGTCTACCTGATTACCTCCTCTATCGCTGTAAGCAGAAAAGTTAACATCTCAGCATAAATGTGCATGACTGATTCAAGTCGAATAGGGCGCAACTCAGAGCGGTAGCAGCATGGCGTATTCCGTTGCGAAGGCCGCTGGTTTGCAGCTCATGAAGAATCTTGCCTATACTCAAGGCCCCAAGATACGAGTCAATGCTGTTCTTCCTGGACTGTTATTGACCGAATGGGTGTGTTCTCTCTACGAAATATACTAGATCAACTGTTATTTCTTGGTAGATGCTTACTAGCGTTGCACAGGGCCGACTTTTCCCGGAAGAAGTCATCGACGGATACAAAAGGATATCTACACTGAGAGACGTGGTATGGGAATGTGTCCTTATTGATATGAATGGAACTTGATCTGACGATTTAGGTTGAACTCGATGACTGTGCCGATGTGTTTGTTTCGTTGGCCAAGAATTCTTCTATGACTGGTCAGCAGATTGTCGTCGGTGAGTATCATGTAACTCAGCTCTGAGATGAGTCGAACTGACTGTTGCAGATTCTGGTGCTATTTTGGGGCACCCCGGGACGAAACCCATCCATAGACAAGAGTAGCTGCGGTTCAACATAAAGCTGAGAGCATGTAACCACGTTCGATATCTGTTTGATAGACGATGACCAAGCTTGTGTGCTCAAAGGAAGTACTTGGCAGACAGTACTAGGTATGTTGGCAGTGCTGGGGTTGTGGACTCAAAGCACTTCATAGCTAGTAGTATGCTTCGCACGCACGTGAGGTAGTCAACCTCCAGACCCCTGACTGATTAACCTTGCCAGTAAAGGCTTGTTATGAATGAAGATTATGTTTGATTAACGTATTTTATAGGTGGCTTCGTGTCTTGAGAACAATCAACCGTGAATCAAGTACATGCACATAGATGCAAGATGCCCAAACCAGAACCATATCCACAGCATCTTCCAATTCCCATCACCCGTCCTCCATGCACCGCACATGCTGTCATTAAAAGCAAAGCATACCACCACAACTGAAGGACGTATACTTCCACCTCACATGATCACTGACACCCGTGCCGTCGCCTATAAATCCACCGACACTTCCGTCCCAAATCCAGCCCTCCTCCTCTCCCCTTTACACCTCCATCCTCTGTTCAGGCTTTTCCATTGCACATAATCACATTTCGACCCATCCACTTTACATATTCTTCAAAAGCCCAAGTACTACGCTAAGAGAATGTGCCTGCCGTCGTCCCTGAGCCTTCCGTCCAACCCGATGTTCTTTATAAGAAACCCCCATGTCAGTGGGACGCTACCAGATGGAATACTGACGAGCCGTATTTTGTAGACCTCGGCCAGCGAATGGAGTACGATTCGAAGATAGGTTGCTTCCGGTGCGTCTCGGCCTGCAAATTTGTAGTTAGATTGTTAGTTGCAGAGTAGAATCAGAATAGACGGGGTAGGGAGACTGTGTGCATCTTATACTTGTGATTTACTGTGACCACGGAAAACGAAGCACTGAGTTCAACGTGTAATCCTTGTTCCGTCGGGTGCAAGGTGTAACAGAGAGAAGCGGGGATTCAACGAGCATCAAACGGTACCTCAAAGCCACCTCGGACATGCCGCGTGTGATTTCGACCACTATTCGATAGACTCAATATGCAGCTCTGGTTGTAATAGAAGAACCATTGCGAGGATGTGCTGTCGCTCCAACTATAGAAGGCCCGATACTCAGTTGCGACGCTTAGGCAGACATGATTTCAGCCAATGAGTGACAACGAGGCTGCCAATCATGATGCTAATCACCGTACATCGTCCCATGGCTGCAGATGCATGCAGTATAACCCTGCGGAGATGCTGGCAGGATGTGACAGTTTGAGCTTATCGAGAGGTAGAGTATTGCTTTCCATGATTTGAAACCGGGATTTTTACAAGTGTGAGGGCTGATGGTTGAATGGCGACTGGGGCATTGGCTGTCAAGACATCCAATATGTCTATTGGAACAGAGTAGCCGTGACAAACAAGAAGTGAAGGCGCCATAGCCTTGAGCCATCACGCACATGTTCAATTTACCGAAGTGTCTTGACTCTGATATGCCTCTTTGAACTGGGTAATCTGGGATGTCATTGAGCCAGCGAACCCCCACGTCCACAATCAACTCCTCACAGACAGATATGGGCGGAGATAGCATGCGACGCCGCGAATGCTTATGTTTAAGGCTGTCTAAGCATAAGGCACAGATACATGACCTGCATATACCATGCTGAATCAGTGTCAGCACCGCCATTTTTGTGTTCAACTACCCCGGTGACTAGAGACGATAACACGCCAAGGCTTTCTGAGTATGGAATTGAATCCATGACACCGATTATCACCCACTCAAAGACAAATTAAATATTAACCATCACACCTCATGACTAGACGACCTACACTTTGAGCTAGTACACCATTTAGCAACATCGTCAACCCCAGAGTCTTCCAGTTCTTTGTAACAGGCCCAACATGCCTCGGAGATCGGGAACAGCACTTTAAGTGGATTTGCGTAATCACTAGAACAACTTCCCCAGAATGACCAGCTCTTTAGCTCTCTTCGTTCAATCTGAATTGAGAATAGTTCTTACACGGAGTTTTTTGCTAGTACTAGATACAGATCTCCGTAAGGTAATCCCACTAGTCAGGGGACGGGAGTTTAGGTTGGCCCACAGATGACGACCGGAATGTTTACGTTAACGTCATCTTACATGTTCCTCGTATAAAACTCCTCCTCTCCGAGAATCGTGATATTCCCAACATCATTCCCAACTCATCCAGCAGCTCACCATGTCAGAACGCATCAAGCGCCGCAAACTCAACCCCCAGACGGCAACAAGCCCAGAACCAGACCCATCACCAACTCCGCCCAACTTCGAAACCATCCCAGAAAAGATCCTGCTCCAAATCATCACATATGTCCCCGGCCTCGACACCCTCTGGAACCTCCTCACGGCGTCACCGCGCTGCTTCCGACTCTTCAACAATCAGCCCCTTATCATCATCGAACAAATCTTTTCCAGCCCGACGTCAATCTTACCACCAAAGATACAGGAACTCGTCCGTGCTGTTATTCTCACTAGGGGCGGCGTCCTTCCGTTCAAAAACCTGAATGAGTTCAAATATCGCTTCATACAGCATAAAATACCCGTCCAAGTAGTCAAAGACAAGACAAGCATTACTCTCGGTCCCGAAAGCTTAACAAACCGCGACATACCAGCCTCAGTATATCGCTCCGTCGTCGCGACAGCGATTCACATCTCAGCCCTAGCACACGCCTGTCTAACATTCTACCTCTCCCAAGTCCACAGCCCCAACATCTTCGCCCCCCAACACGCACAGCTCCCGCTCCCGAAATACCGTTTGCGGGGCTCGAATCCTCCAGAGGGCGATACAACGCCAGCATGGCATCAGGTTTTCTATGGGTTGCCTTACGAGGTCGCTGATGCTGGGCCGCCGAGCTGGGTGGAGGAAATGCGCGCTGTGCGGGCGTTGTGGGTAATTCATCTAGTTGGAGACGTACGCTGTCTGGTCTTGAAGGATTTGAGTTCATCGGGATGGTCGTATGATGATATCAATAGGACGCTGCCGAAATGGGCGGATGCGCTTGCGCAGGATGGAACCATGAACAGTGGCGCTGAAGAGATACGGACCGTGTTGGCATATCTCGAGAAGCTCGGCATCACAAACAAGGGAGAACTATTCTACAAACTACCAAAGTTGCCTCCCGACGCAAAGCCCGTCAATCCAGTCCCTCCCCTCCCTGACCCCTGCGAAGCAACATGGGGCGGCATCGGCATCATCTTCAACTATGGCCACAAAACCGTCAAACTACCCCCTCCTCCCGACGCCCTCCAACGCGCCTCAGGTCCCCAACTCAGCAAATCTTCCCTCCTCGGCTGAACGAGAACAAGTCTCGAACAAGAGAGCCCGGCAGTGACCACGCTTCGACACTTCACTGATGGAAAAAGTAGATACGGGCTGCCCATTACGAATGCGAGGCTGGAAACGTATCGGCCGTTTGGGCTGGCGCTATGGGATAGGAGGAGATTGTTTCTGCTGGGACTTTTAGGGGAGGGACGGATGGATGATAGGGACCTTGATTTCTATTGCTTTGCGTGGGAAAGTTTGCTGGACAGGGAGTGGGTGAAGCATGTGAGGAGGGTGTTGAGGGAGGGGGTGAGGTTGGAGGAAGATGGTGGTGGATCTGGATCTGGATCTGGATCTGAGAAGGATGATGATGACGACGACGACGACGACGACGATGATGATGATGAGTAAATCTTGGTATAGATTGGAGTGTCATGAAGTTGTGACCATTGACCAATGGCTGCTCATCATAAAGCACTGATCTGTTATACGCACATACCTTGTAACAACATTCACCTTTCACAAAACATCAACAGCAACGACACAATTCCCATTCATCAAAGAAAACGTAAAAAGCACAAAGTACGCACAAATTCCACCCCATAAATACAAATCCGCCAATAGACAGGCCCATCAACCCCAAAATCGGACATGCATTCTCTCCACGGCCCCCAAACACGGCACGTCTTCGTCTCTCTTCCCCATCTCGCACGCCATTCACACCGAGACGAATCATTGGCCGCCCCCGTGCCGTCTCGTTATCTGGACGACATGCGTGCTCGTCACACCGCCAGTTTGTTTGTGTGACCCGAGATGAGATATATGGACGTGATTTGCTATCGTTTTGCATCAAAGTGCATACCTCAGGAATTTCAATAATCGTGCGTCTTGCTGCGTTGATGGTACCGTTGGTGTGTGCAAACAGTCTGGAACATGCGTCGGAAGTGTAGATGACATTGATGGACCACGAATTGACGGAAGCTGGTAAAAAGCACAGGTAGGTGAGAGGAGCTGGTATCAATGAGAAAGTAATAGTATTAGCATTACCAACGCCACCAACACCAGATGCGTATATCGCTAAAGAAATCTGAGCCGGTATAATCCCCAAACCAAGTAAATCCCAAAGCATAAGAAACGTTGAATGCGGGGTGCGAACCCAAGTCCAGTCTCGTCAACATTCTTCAGATGCCAAATCCAAACAAGAAAGATAGCCAAGCAAGTCAAAACGGAAAGGAAAGAAGATGCAAGGGCGTCTGTCAAAACCGTCTAGATCACGATTCCCCGCTGGCTCCAGCCTCCCTTGCCCTTCCAAGCCCACAGCAGCATAAAGCACGCAGCGATAACGCAAAGCCCCTCAGCCCAAAAAGTCGCCGCGTAACAATGCTTCCCGTAGCAAACAGAATCATCTGAGCCGCCGTCACTACCGTCGCCGTTATCATCGCCGAGGTGTGACGGGACGGTCGTGCGCCGTGCGCCAGCTTCGTACACCGCCGAGTAGACGAGACCCCAGAAAGTAGAACCAAAAGCGGGCAGCATGGCAATGATGCCAAAGTTGGTAGCGAAATTCTCAACGCCCCAGATAATGGTCACGATGAGCGGCGTCAGGCTAAAGATGGCACCGTAGCCAGCCCCGACGAGCCCCGAAACAACCCAGAACCGGTCGGCATGGTTCTGGGCCGCACCACTGGCCAGGAATAAGAGACCAATGGCTAGAAGAACAGCAAAGAAGAGCATAAAGACGACGCGGGAGATGGCAAAGCGTTTGAGCGGAGATGAAGGGCGGGCGGGAGCGACCTGAACGTGCTGCGTCTCTGGTGCCGGAGCCAGAATATCCGTCAGAGTGCCAATCATGAGGCGCGCCAGGGTGCTGGTAACGCCAAAGACAGAAACGTGGGTGGCCGCCGACGTCTTGTGATTGACATCCTCGGTGATGGGAGGCGTGAGAGTGCCGATGACGGTGCCCAGGTTGTTGATAAAGGCCTCGCCGGGTCCAATCATCAGGAGGAAAGCCAGCGCAAACGGCCACATGGTGTGGTCGCCCAAGAAGCGGCGTGTCTCTGCATTGAGAACCCAGTTCTTCTTCCACCGTGCATCATCACCAGTGCTCTCCTCACCGTCCTCCTCAGCGTCGGCGGGAATGGCACCGTAGCCTGAGACAGACCTCCGACTTTCGGACCGCGCGAGCAGAGAGCTTCCATCAAGAAGGCCACTTTGCTCTAGCTCCTCAATGGCCTCCTCAATCAGGTCCTGCTCGTCGACAACCTTGAGGGTGAAGACGCCGAGAATGCCAATGACAAACAGCAACACGGCCAGGAAGACGAAGAAGCGGAACACGTCGACGTCGCCCTTGGACCCGTCAGGGTTCTTCTCGTAGAGAAAGCGGCTGGCAAACTGACTCAACCACATGCCGCTGAGGCCGAAGCCGGTGATGGGCATGGCCAGGGCCAGTCCCCTATATTTGCCCTTGCCAAAGTTCTTGGCGCACGTCGACACGGAGCTGATGTACATGGCACAGGTGCCGGCGCCGATCATGACGAAGGCCAGCACCATGAGCGGATACGACCAGCCGTTCTCGGCGCCGTGGGACTTGCCCAGCGTGTTGTACTCGTAGTCGAGCTTCTTGTAGATGCCTGCCGCCAGGCCGTAGCCGCCGCCAAACAGCACCGCCGACAGCAGGGCCAGCGGCGCGACGCCCACGCGGTCGCAGACGTAGCCCATGACGGAGATGGGCAGATAGAGGGCGAGCGAGCTGCCGATGGCGACGCCGTTGACCTGGAACTGCGTGTAGTGCAGCCGCGAAAGGAATTTGGGGGCGTAGAGCGAGAAGACGACGATGGAGCCCGCGCAGAGGGCAGCGATGGTGGCCGACACCAGCGACACGAAGCGCACGATTTGCTTGGCTCTTATCTGACGGCGGCGCTGCACGGGGTCGGAGGCGCCAGACGATACGTCGTCCTCGTCGTCGCTCGAGAGAACGGAGGAGTGGTCGTCATCGTGGAAGGACGTGGGAGCTGTCGGGTAGATGAATTGCTGCTGGTCGGGAGGCGAAGCCGAGGCCGGCATGGCGATGAGCTTGGAGGAAGAAGTGGCCGCGATGAGCGCAGCGAGGGAACGGATCGGTCGGACGGAGGTGGGCTTATGAACGAATTGGCATCGCTGATTGCAATGAGACGAGGAATGAAGAAGAGGAGAAGAAAGACAAAAGAGAAGAGAGAGAAAAGGGGGTCGGCGGGCGGAAGAGAGCAAGAGTTGCAGGATGAGGAGATGACGGAATCGAGTTGGACAAGAGAGGACAAAAGGGTGCAGCTCGCATTGGGTGCAGGTGAGACAACCGAGCTCTTATCAGCGATAGCGTGACTGCATGTGCCGATAACGCGTCCAGCCGGAAGTGATTGAGTGCTGGGAGTCCGGGGTCGAACGGAGCTGGAGCCCTGTAGCGGCCGTCATGACACATCGCAGGCTCCCGATGTCCTGTAGCGTCGCCCCTAGGGGTCCATTCAGCGGCCCCCGTAGTGGTTCCCGCAGTGGAGACTTGGGGGATGCTAGGGGCTGTCGCAGCAGGCGCGATTTGATGCTACAGTGGATGCGGGTCGGTTGACGCTGATACTAAAGGGGATCATGGGGAGGCGTACTCCGTAATCGAGAGCCTCGGGAATGGATCGTCATGCGTGCATCTGACCGAGTCTCGTGAGCCCAAAGCACTGGACCTGAACCACGTTGAACAGCTTGACTGTGTACTATTCTTAATCTCCCGTGCTTCTCTCGATAAAAGTGATAGTTTAAAGAAAGGGAGAGAACTCTCACCGACCGAGTCAAAGAAGTCACATACTTTTCAGCCAATCAGGCAAAGATCCCTCCCTGCTAATTCCATCGCGCCTTGATACTCCCATATGCAATCCCAAACGCTTTTTCCTAACCTCGAGGTTGATTCAGTCAGTTCCCATACCCGTTCCCGGCTTGTATATCCTGTCGTCCAGTCATTAATCCCACACGGTCTCAGTTTCCACGCTGCCATTTCGCCCCCCTCCGGTCTCAAAGAGCGACGTCTTCATCCGCTGGAATCTTCTCCAGGCTCGTCACCTTTCTCGTGTCCCACGAACCGGGCAGCCTCGGTGGCTCCATCCGCTCCCCCGCGACAGGCCACGGCGGGTTGGTAGACATCTTGGGCACGCCATTCTCATCGACGGTGACGAGGCCGGGAAGATCAATTCCGTCGCTGCACGTGAGCACCATATAGCCCTGCCCCGTCGTGATGATGAGAAAGTCGTTGTCCAAGAAGATTCTCCGGGCAAAGCCAATCTCCAGCATGTAGCCTGCCACGTCTGCCCGCTCCCGCCGGGTCGCCAAATCGGCCTCGGTGGTGCGCGGGCATCCGGCGGCTCCCTCCTCGACAGGGATCGCCTCCAGCCACTGCATGCCGTACGAGTAGTGTCTGCTAACGAGGTACTCGTCGTACCAGGCAATGATGAACTGGTCATCCCACGCACACAAATCAAAGGGTTTCACATGTGGCGGGTGCGGTCTTCGGTGGCTCTCGTACTTGTTAAGCTGGAATGACTCCGTCAGCACGTTGAAGCAGATGCAGAGCCACTCGGGATTCTTGGTGGCCTCGCTCATGTCCCAGGCAGCTCCTTCTTCGTGGAGCACGTATTGCACGAATCCGATGGCGAAACCGCCATGGGCGTTCATCTTATGGCAAGAGAGTGCCAAGCGCAGCGACGGACACGAGTGTCGACTGCTGGGGTGGCGCCGGTAGCCGGGGTGGGAGAGGTCAGTCTCATACCGCCTCACGGGCACGCCGCGCTCAAACTTGACGACGACGACGATGTGAATACGAGGATCTGCACAATGGCGACAATCAGAAATTAGCACGTAGAAGTCACAAGTCATGCAAAACTTGTTGGATTGTCTGATGTTTTGCTTGGACTTACCCGGTGGCGCAGGCGAGTGTAGCCATACGGCAAAGACGATGTCTGTGTCCGTTGGGTGGAACAAGATACCGGGCACGCCTCCCAAGTCCCTATCCCAGTTCAGAGGCTCCCGGAGGTTCTCGCTGCGGTGGTCCATATCCAGCTCGTACGCACTGTCGCTCCAGCCCCAGATCACAACCTGCCTCTGCTTGGTGACAAAGGCGACCATGTCGCCGTAGGCGTAGCACTGCGCAAGGTTGCCTGGTAGGACAACGTTCTTGGATCGCCGGTATTGTAAGTGGAACACGGTTCTACAGTTGGATGTCAGTGAGATGGAAGTGGGGCGCTCTTGAACACATCTGCAACCTACATGGTCTGTCCGTTGTCCAGTATGCGTGTGGCCCTGGCTTCACGGGTCTGGGACGAGCTCGAAGCCAGAACGACGAGGCTATCGGTGACGACCTGGAGCTGCAGAGGCCGGCCCGTGATGTAGTCGACGCCGAAGCTGAAGCGAGCCCTCTCGCGCGTGTTCAGGTCATCGACGATGATGTGGCAGTTGTCCGGCTGCCAAGCAATCTTGCCGCTGGAGTAGCAAATGGTCAGGGGGGCGAACCCAAAGTCGACGAGCCGCAGGTCGCCCAGCTGACGTGCCGACGGTGGCACTTCGATGTTGGTGAAGTAATCGGAGCTCCAGCCGACATCCCACGAGACAAAGGAACGCTTGGTGCGGCTCATGAAGTGCTTCCGCAGATAGATCTTGGCCGTGGCGACAAACAGCTCGTGGCGGTCCGGCACGTCGCCGCCGTAGAGCTCCAGGAGACCCGGGAAGAAGCGCCGGCACAGGGCGGTGGCCACGGCACCGTTACTCCACGTATCTCGCCAGTCCCTGCTGACCAGGTAGCAGTTGAGCACGTCCTGCAGCCGCAGGTGAGGCACGATTGAGTCGAAGACCTCTGGCGGTAGCTCCTTGAGGCCCGCGAAGCCGTCCATCTTGACGTGGCCGTCGCGCAGGCGGTTCCGCATGTAGAGCAAGTCCCAAGACGAGAGGCTGTCGAGCAGGGCGTCGAGCGACTCTCTTCGACGCCGCGGCTTGGGGGCGAGCACTGTCGAGGGGTGCTTCGACTGATCGGATTGCTGCTCGGGCTGCTGCTCGACCTGCTCCTTCACACTGTGCTGGGGAGGCTCTGCCGGAGAAATTGATGGGGGTGGGAAGGAAAAGGATGAGGAGGGAGGCGATGGAGACGGAGACGGTGGAAGCGAGGCCATGGTCAGGGCATCGTGATGGATTGCTCCGCGGTCACAGTGCCTGGGTTGGGACGCTGAGTCAAAAAGAAATGAGCTATAATCGACGGGGAAGGAGAGGGATGAGGCGGAGAGAATGTGTGAGACAGTTCGGGGCAAAGATTCGACAGAAGCAGAGGTCAAAAATGAGTGGAAAAGCCAGGAGTTGGGGGGAGGAAGGGATAGAAGCAGAATGAGGCAAGGTAAGCTGAAGCCTCAAAGTCATCCGATGCCTGCGGGCTACCAGCAAATCATCGCGGACTGAGACCGGACGGACGGTTGGCGCAGCTGCAGAGGGGGTCACGTGTGGGTATCGGTACCTGACGGTCTCTGGGGCTTCAATTTAAATGATTTGTGCTGCAGGCAGAGACGGTACAAGCGGGTGACTTGTTGAGCCAGAACCAGGATGAGTTGAGAGTGGTTGCTTCTGGTGGTGCTCGCCGGTGCGTGCCGCGCCAGGTTATTGAAAGTGATGTGTCAGAATACCTAGACGAGGAGAAAAGGTTAAGGGTTGGGGGGCTTGTGGGCTTTAGCGGGAGAGGGGTTAAGGTGCAGCACTACAGTTGATCTGCGCAGAGGGTATAGCTTCTATGGTCCTCACATCGCATAAAATGCCACAATGAAGACGAGGCGTCTGCTAAGAGCGTATGCTTTCTTCAACATGCTCGATGACTAAACCGATATCCCCCAGCCTCAACTGACCAATGCCTCTTTCAAGTATAGCATCAAGCCCTCAGATAGTACCGAGGAGGTACACCTTCATATTGCGCGGTTCCACTGCCACGGGCCGGGTTCATTGCCAAGATCAGATAAGCTGCGCGCCCTTGCGTCTATCCTCCGCTTTTTTCTCGGCCTGTCTCTGTCCGCCCAACCTTTTGATGCCCTGTCAACTTGTGTCTCTGCCAATGACTAATTTGCGTTCGCTCTCGATCTGCGTCTCTATACTCTATTCTGCGAATCTCTGGATTGGCAGGATCGGCACGGGCTGGCCTTATGTATGGGGTTGTTGTTATAGTATTTTGGGGCGATCGTCTGCGTCTAGAAGCACCTTGGATCTCGTCTCGGCTGTCGGGGCTTCAGACATGCATGGGCATAACCTGTACTTGTGTACTTCGTACTGTGCAGGCAGCTCCAAGTCTGTGGAAGTCGGGGCAGTCTGGCTATCAGGGTACTGATCGTGACCTTTCTTTATAATATGTGTCGTTCTGCCTGATGGTGGCCTCTAGACAATGCTCTTGTACCGTCTTTGACTTATGGGACATGAATCATGGGGAGTTGGCCGCCGAGATGTACGAAACCCTCACAGGTTATTCATAGAAATGTCGCCTTGTACAGTCTGATGTACACTGTACCGGCCAAGACACGGCCCAAACTGATTCACATCGGACTTGTGTCACGCTCTCGGCCGCCTCGCCGGAGATGTATATAACGTGCTCCATCTGAGGTAAATAGGATATTCATGGGCAATCAGACAATGCTGCCATTTTTATCTTGTCACCTTTGTAAGAAATAAACAGACCATACATCTGGGCGGAAGAGAGAATGGAGACAAGAGGTGATATGATCACTCCCAGACCCCCATTTCCAAGGATCATTGAGCTGACGATGCTTGGCTTATTCACTACTCGTGCTCAGCTCGAGGGCAACATAATCTGGATGCATGTCTTCTCCGACTAGTGCCCTGTTACGCTCGATGTAAAGCATAAAATAGCACCCATTTTAAGTCTACGTATGCAATGGACAATCCTCAAGCGATAGTCTCCAGCACAATGTTTCATATGCCCGATCGTTTCATGGTGGTGGAAGGCATCTTGCTACTAAGATAAACACGTTGGGTATTGTTTCATCTCATCTAGATATTCTCATCAAGATGCCGATGCCTCATCCTCTCCCATGCTCTGCCACCAGCTTTTGATCCCCGCCACATTCAGCCACGCCAGCTCCCACGGGTCCTCAAACCACCATCTCCTACCTACATCTCTATTCCCGTCGCTCGCATACTTCTTCAAGCTCCCGCCGTCGAAGCGGTGATTCTTGACACCCACCAGCAGCACCGCGCTGCCCACCTTGGGAGTGAAGTCCTCCGGGTCCAGAAACACTGTCAAGTGCACCTGCTTGGCCGTCGAGGGATCGGCGATGCGTGCCGTGCGCTGCTTGCCGGGCGGCAGGTGGGACGGCTCGACGGCCGAGAGCGAGGTCACAATGGCGAGCACGTTGACGGACCAGTTCTGGGCATAGGGGAGGTGGGGTATCTGCCGCAGCGTCGTGAGCTTGAGCGGCACCTGGGGGTCGTGCCAGTCCTTGGGCAGGGCGACGGGCTGCATGTGCCGTGGCTGCTGCTGGCGAGACCTGTCGGTGCTGCCACTGGCTGTGGATGTCGCCCTTGCATCGGCTACCGCGGGCTTTTTCGGTGTCGCGGGCTTTTTGGGCGTCGTCTTCCTGGAGGGAAATGTGCGTGCTTCGAAAGCCTCGAAGGCGTCCTCCAGATCCTCCTCGTCGATTTCTCCGTGTGCATTGTCTCCCCAGTGCCTGGTCGTAGTGCTGGCCTTGGCTTTCCCCTTGTCTTGGGATCTAGTCTTCGTAGGAGTCTGCGGATCTGTAAATCTGACAGCGCCTTTTTTCGATGTGGAGGCAGTTGGAGTGGCCTTTGGTTCCCTCGAGGGCGTCGTCATCTTATTCTCTGGTACCGGTCCCTCCTTCATGCTGGTCGTGCTGGTGACCATAGTTGGCTCCTCGACATCTTTCCCCTTTTCATGGCGACGCCACATTGCCATGTACCATTCGTTCCAGCCGATCGTCTCCAGATCGTTCAATATCAAATACACCATGCTCTTATCGTCGCCCCTCTCTTTCCTTTTCTCTTCCTCCTCGTCCCCATCATCCAAGAATCCCCGTCCAATGCCGCCTCGTTCGGGCTCTTCGAACCGCAAGATGAGATCCTTCACCTTCACATAGCATCCCACGAAGACATCTCGCTTCTCGACGAGTTTGAACATGTCCGGGTGGAGCAAAGCCTGAATGCACAGCTCGCCGTCCCCGAGCACCAGTCTGACAGCATAAGTGTCGTCGTCCTCAGGCGTCGCAGCTGGAATCGGAATCCTATCGATGCCCTCGACGATAAATATGGAATCGGCTGTGCAGCGGCGAGTGCTGAGCATCTCCCTAATGACTGGCTGGATCGTGAATGGCTCCTGGCTGGGCGCAATTGTTACGGCTGCAGGGTTGGGGCGAGCCATCGTTGCACATAGCCTTTGCGCACTGGCATCTTGCAGAAGAGAAGCTGTGCTTTTTATTCGCCACTTCAGGTTGTGAGCGTCACATAAATCGCCCGCGATATTCGTGAACTCACGGTGACAGAGTGAAGTGATTTCACCAAGTTAGCAGTTGGTTAGTAGTGCAGACGGCGTCAAGGTGTCATGGTAGCAGCTAACACTTGCCTGATGCATCTATCCGAGTTTGTCTCAATCGGGGCATTCCGAACAGGCAGGCCACGCAAGAGACTGAATCCGCAATGGACGTCACTCGCTTTTATCCCTCTCATCCAATTGAAAGACTATCTTGGTGATTCATGTGAACGTCACATCATGAGCCATCCAGAGACTGGCTTCCAGAAAGAGCTGGACACAGCCTTTGGAGCCCTCCGACAAGCCGCCAAACTCAGCCAGCTCATCGTCTCTTCCCACGACAAGGGCACCGTCACAAAGGAGGATCTCAGTCCGGTCACGATCGCTGATTTCGCCGTCCAGGCCCTCCTGATTTCCACTTTTAAAGATGCATTCCCCGAGGACACGTTTGTAGGAGAAGAAGATGCCGCCGATTTGCGAGCCAACGAGGCGCTGCTGAGCCGCGTCTGGGACCTCCTCAACACCATTGCCCAGGACGACGACACCCAGAGAGGCGCCTGCAAGCTGCCCCAGTCCAAGGACCACATATGCGATCTGATTGACCAGGCGGGCACGAGCCGTCCGGGTGGTCCGGGATCGGGCAGGGTCTGGGTGTTTGATCCAATCGACGGCACCAAGACGTATCTGAGAGGCGAGCTGTATGCCATCAATATCGGCCTGATTGTCGACGGCAAGCAGACCCTGGGAGTTATTGCGGGACCGAACCTGTCGCTGAATCAGAAGGGTCCCCTGCGTAACAGCGACATCGACCCTGAAGGCAAGGGCTGCATCGTGTATGCCGTCAAAGGTCACGGCGCCTATGCGCGCTCTTTACATGGGGAGTCGTCTGTGATACAGCTACAGAAACAAACCACAACCCAGGATCTCAGCTTCGTGACGTGCACCGGTCTGGTTGATTCGGCCCTCGACGGTGTTCACGAAGTAGTTGCTCAGCGCCTGGGCGTCCCATTCCCCGGGAGCGATCTCGTGCCCTGGGTCTTGCGATGGGCTTCCATGGCTCTGGGCATCGGCAACACGACTGTCTGGGTGTACAAGCGCCGTGATCGCTATGCCAAAGTATGGGACCATGCGGGCGCTATGCTGCTGTTTGAAGAGACAGGCGGCAAGATCACGGACGTGCACGGCAAGGACATTGACTTGTCGGCCGGGAGGAAGATGAGTGCCAACTTTGGTTTCGTGGCTGCGCCGGTAGCGGTCCATGAGAGAGTCCTCAAGACTGTGCATGATGTGCTGAAGGATCAGGGGCGGGAGGAGTTTCTGCAATAGTTTTGTAAATTCTAGGTATAGAGTATAGATTCCGGAAGATGGAGCGGGAGCGCTGTGCGACTCGTCCTTTGTATCTCTACGGCAACATCTACGGCCAGAGACAAGTTGATTGCTATTTCGAAGTATATACGCCGTGGCTCACTGCATGATATCCCTTCCGTCCCACCTTTTCGACCAGTTCGCTTCGCCAGTCTTCGCCTCGAGCCAACTTGTCGATGATGCGCTCAAACGTGTATTCGGGCTTCCAGCCCAGCTCGCGAACCGCCTTGTGTGAATCATAGACGCGATCAATCCGATTCAAATACTTCCATCCCCTCTCGCGGAACACGGCGGCTGCTGCTGGAACAACCTTCTTATACACTTCCTCGGGGTTTCTGTCCAAAGCAGCAAGAGTCTCTGGATCGTTTGAGAAAGGCGGCGGCGCGCTGATGATGTACTTTGCCCAGCCAATTTGTCTCGCCTTGTTCATCGCGCACACCGTTGCCGACACAATATCTGCTATGTCGCAGCGCCGGTACGCCATTTCCAGTACTTTCAGATTCTCATCGCTCATCGCATTGCGTCGGTCCTCATCGTCGTCTTCCTCCGGGAAAAAGCGACTCACGCGAAGCACAAGAATTGGCAGGCCATGCTGCTTGTGGAAAAGCTGACATATGTCTTCCGCCGCGACCTTTGTCACCCCGTAGATGTTCTTGGGAATGGGCACGACGGCCTCGTCAATCCACGCGGCGGGGTAGCCGGGACGGGGGCTGAGCGCGGAGCCGAATGCGCTGGTGGTGCTGAAGAAGACGAAGCTCTCGATCTGGGGGCCGAGCTTGGCGGCTTCTTCGAGGAGGGCTAGAGTTCCGGCGATGTTTGTCTGGACGAAATCGCTTTTGGGATGGGATGTGACGTGAGGCTTGTGGAGGGTCGCTGCGTGGAGAATGTGCTTGATGGGGTGCTCTTGGAGGATACTTGAGATGAGCGGCTGGTCTGTTATTGAGCCGACGCAGGTGGCTGTCGGAGAGGAGAGGATGTCGAGTCCAAGAGGGGTGAAGCCGAGGGTTGGGAGGGTGATCATGAGGGCATGGCCGAGGTGGCCGGATGAGCCTGTGACGAGGACATCGTACTGGATGTCTTTAGCAGGTTGCATTTTGTGAACTTCTTGCTCAATAGCAGGTTGGGTATGGGATGTATAGAAACAGAGACACTCAAAACGATGTTCGGCTTGGACGTCCAGTGCTCTCATAACATAGCCAATCATCAAGTAGTGGGGGCGTCACTGAGGGAGTTGCGGCGAATGACTCCAATGGCCGGTCGCGTTAGTCTCGAAGAGGAAAAAAAAGTAGACGGCGAAGAGATCGAGTTAACGCATCTACGAGCCGTTCGTCTCGTCACATCGACCTCCTGCATTGCAATGCTGGGGCTGAATTTGAATTGGGCCAGCTTAACTGCCTCTCATCATTGAGCAGCTACTAGCTGCATCATACAGGTCTATGTATGTTGTCTCACAGGGAAGCAGTTTACACTCAATGTAATCAACTCAGAAGAAACGAGATATAAGGGGAGGTGTCCTGCACATGCGATCGACCTGGTGTGAGGCAGATTTTTAATAAAGGAAAGTGTGCAAGTCCGAGTCCGCAGGTTAATAAGCGGCATCCTCAAATCATTTTACATCAATTGCCGTCGAGGAAGCAAGAAAGAGTACTGATGCAATGTAAGAGAAGGGGATGTCGCACACCACGGTGCCAGTTCCCAACAGCAACCTGGTGTAAGAGAAAGCCACACATGGCAGAAGGTATCAGAAGAATACATGGTTATTGCAAACCGCTAAACATTGTGATGGCTCGGGTGAGTCACGAGAACTACAGGAGCGCAGACGTCTATTGCTCGAAGCAAGAGCGCAGTAGTAGGACGACAAGCCACCAGGGACTGCACGCACCACATGATGTAGGAATAAAACATGATGATACAGTTCCATCTTCCTACGGACTGATTCCCTTCCTTCTCACACATGATGTCATCCATCTCACTGCCCAATCTTGTACGGCCGCCCAGACTTCAAGATGAGGCTGGGCTTCCTCTCCGCCAGGTCAAGAACCATCTCGGCAAAGTAGCTGTTCGCCCACGCGAACCACGGCCGCGTGTAAGAGCTCGTGTTGTAGATGCTGACGCTCTCGTGGATCAGCCCCAGGCCGCTGGTGTTCTCCAGGATGACTGCCAGGCGCTGCTTGATCTCCTGGTCGCTGTCGGTGCCGAAGATGGCGGAGATTTGGCTCATGGGCCAGGGATACGTGGCGTTGACGTGGGGGCCTCTGCGGGTTTTCCGTCAACACGGCTGGGATTCATGAGAAAGGGGTAGCGTGTTGTGTTAGGGGGAGGAAGGCAAAGAGAACCAGGCAGATGTCAGACGTACCCAATACCGTCAAACGACTTTCCCCGAGCATAGTACGGATTCGCCCTCGAGAACATGGCCGCCTTGGTCTTCTGGTACGTCGGGTCGCTCCTCTCGAGGAAGCCGAGGTACGGCAGCGAGACGAGACTCGGGACGTTGGCGTCGTCCATGATGTACTGCGCCCCGAGGCCGTTGGTCTCGTACGCGAAGATGCCGTTGGAGGCGCGGGTGTGCGCCCAGACGGCCTGCTTGATGGTGTCGGAATACTGGCGCAGTTGCTTGGCGAGGGTCTTCTGGGTGCCGATAGTCCCGAGCATGTCTGCGACGTTGGCGAGCTCGACGGACATCATGGCGTTGTCGGAGGTGATGAAGTCTGTGGTGTTAGCAAAAGGGCTTTCGATCTGTGGCTTCTGTTGATACGCCTCCTTGAGGGAGAACTTACTGAAGACGCAGAGGTCGTCTGAAGGCCTGTGGCTCGAGGCAACCAGGCCGTTTGCCTGCTTCGGCTCACCGTTGCCGCTGTTGGGCACCATGGGGGAGAGCGCGCCGGCTGTGCCCGTCCAGTTGTAGTAGCTGACCCATTGGTAGTCTTCCGTCCAGCTGCTCTGAGACTGCTCGTAGAGAACCCTGACTATCTGGGCCATTGCGGCATTCCCTTGTAGTCTGCGTTAGCCAAGTAGCCTGAGACTGGGTGTCTGTTGGGGTGGGTTTTTCGTTTACAGTTGTCGTTGATAAAGGACGAGTCCTTTGTGTTGGCGTAGTACGAGCGCGTAAGTTTGAGAAAGCCGGCGAGGGAGTCGAGCTCGTACTGCTTGTTTGTGAGAAGGCTGGTTCTTGTAAGCGGAAGGGGTGGCTGCCACGATACCTTGCATTCGAACACTGTCTGGTTGTCCACAGGTCTGTTATAAGGAGCGCAAGTGTTAGCGGGAGTGCTGCCTCTCGTGTAAGTGGTGGCGGCTGGACGAGATACATACGGATTCACCACGACATCGGTTGCCCAGTCCTAAAATCCTATGTTAATAAGAAAGAAAAGTCCACAATGTGATGGAACTGCTCGGAATGACTTACGTTCACGGATGGAGCCAGGCCACTCTCGGGAGGCGGCTGGAACGAGCCTACACGTGAGAGTTTTCATCAGTTGTCACGCCTTCGTAGCACGCCGACGCAAGTTGAACGCACCGCAATATGGATACTGTGAAATGTACCGCGCCTCTGTGTTGATGACCGCCTTGACCAGAGCCTGCAGGTTCTTGTCGTGGGGCAGAAGCTTGTACAAGTGAGCAAACTGGTTGCCTGTGTCTCGAAGCCATTGTGCACTTTGCGGATCAGCTCAGAACTCTGTTCTAGCGTAGATTAATCACGGCTGGCAGTATATCTGCATTTACGTACGTGATATCCTAGCAAGATGGTCAGGCCGGAGGACACGTGGAAAATTGTCAGGGCAATATCGGGGATCAACTTACACCCGTGATGATGAATGCCAGGTTCAGTGACGGGTCGAAATATTTGACGGTCGTGTCCAATGTCGACGGGAAGGTGTTCTCGAACAGCCGGGCGAGATCCGGATCCTTGAGCTGAGATTTCAAGTCGCTAATAACTTTCTGTACGGAACAACACGACAGAAGAGATCGTCTCTTGTCAGTGCCTCTATCGTGTCTGGGTGTTGCAATCAAACGCAATGCTTCGGCAATCCAGAGGATGACGCTCACCTCGACTGCCGGGCTCTTGAAGGTCCTACACTCCTCGCTCGGCCTCATGTAAGGCAGCTTCAGAGGGCCAGACGAGTACGGGCCGTGCGGCTGAGCCGAATAGCTGGTGTAGTCCGGGCACGAGGACGCCGTGCGGCGCTGGGGCGGGAAGGCAGACGCGGAGGCGGGGAACGCGGCCAGGACGCCGATGGCAGCGCCGATGACGCGGTGGGGAGACAGGTGCAGAGGCATCTTTGGAGTGCGCTGGTGGATGACTTTTTCGCGATGCCCGTTGGTAGACGGAAACAGAGACGCCGCGAGGTGTTGCAACGGCGGGCCTCGAGGAGGGAGTCGACGGATCGAATTGACTGTCTCAGGGTTGATGTCCCGGGCCAGCCATTTTATTTATCCCGTCTCCCTCGCCATCGATGTATGTCCCTGTTCCTGTTCCTCCCTACGTACGTCTAGAAACTACTGTCACGGTTACATCCAGATCCCGTTAGGTGGGGGACGGGCTTCCAGAAAGGAACAGGCGTTGACGGCGATCTTTTGCCTCGGGAGCCGCATCCTTGGGTTCGAGGTGACAGAGCAGTGCGGGGGAAAGCGGGGAGAAAAGACGAAGGAGGACAAGGAAGAGGGCGAGGGCATCGCCAACAAGGTTCGGATGACGGTGGAACATACGGCAAGACGTTGGGTGAGGGCGCGCTGCGTCATGCGGCATGACGAAGGTATGCGGTGGGACGATGTGCTTTGTTGAAAGAGGAAGCTGGAGGATGAGGGCGATGCTGTCCGTCTTTTTGTTGGTTGACGAAGGTGAATGTGTTGGTAATTAATTAGCAGTTGAAGGAGTCTGTAGGAGACTGGAGCATCCTTGGTCGTGGATGATTGTTCGGATTTAAAGACGCGAGCTCATCGTATAAGAGCACGAGGTCAATAAGCCGGACAAGCGATGTAGGAGTGATGGTGATGAGAGTACTACGTAGGTACTCTAATGTATGAATCGCACACAGAACCCGAGTATAACTCCGTGTCCCCCTCTTCATCTTCCCCGCCTTGCCGGCTGTTTTCTGGCCTTGATGCTACCTCTTGGCATCGAATGCCGATGGTCTTCTTCCTGTGCGCGTGCAAGTTGGAGCGTCGGATGGAGTCGCCCTTCTTGACACTAACATGGCGTATGTCCTCCTCTCTGCGGAGTAGCTCCATTCATCACACGCATTGCAGTTCGCTTACACCCACATGTACTAGACCAACCGCCCACTTCTACTGCATCTAGTCGACGATATCCCTGTATTGTTATTCTGAATCAACGAAGGATGCGTTATGTAATCTTGCAGCTGCCCAAGGATAGCGACGGTCCATGACAAGGCGAGAATCCTTTAGCTGCGGGTAAACCACCAGCATCATCGCCATCACCAATATCAACACCAACATCTACGCCCCCTCACATCAAGCTCAAAGCAATCTCTAACCTCCCAATGCCACCTCTCCAAAATGCCTCTCCCATCCCGCACATCCACGCCCTCTGCATGGACGACATATACAGCACCGCCCTCCAGGCGGCAGTCGCCTCGTCGGACAGCCTCTCGTCCATCTCCATCACATACCACAACTGCGCCCTATCCTTCGTAGAGGCCGAGTTCGACCTCATCGTTTCCCCCGCAAACTCGTATGGCCGGCTGGACGGCGGCTTTGACGACGCCATCTCGCGCTCATTCTCTCCCCGCGACGACTACCTCGCGCTCACGAGGGCCGCTCAGGCCAAGCTGTACGACGAATGGCGCGGCTTCGCTCCTCCGGGTACCTGCACGCTGCTTCGCATCCCCGACGACTTTCACGCGCGCTCGCGGAACACCTGGGGCACCAAGTATCTGGCGCTGTGCCCGACCATGCGCGTCCCGCAGAGCATCACCTGGGATCGTGAGGTCATCTATGAGTGCACCTGGAGCCTCTTGTGCGCAGTCGACAGACACAACCGGGCAGTTCGCAATGCTAGATCGCAACAGCAGCAGCAGCAGCAGAAGCATGACGAGATCCGCAGCCTGCTCATGGTCCCCATGGGGACCGGCGTGGGAGGCGTGAGTTCAGAGAAGTGGGCAAATCAGACGGCTCTTGCGCTGGAGCATTATCTCGATGCCGTGAACAATGAGGCCAGATGGAGCGCACTTGAGCCAGACGACATTACTGACTATGCGCGCGAGGTTCAGGAGACCTGGGGGCTCTGAAGTTGATGAAGCTACCAAGCAAGACCTGCTCGGACTTTGATGCACCTATATATATACCATTACAAAAGGACGACCGGCTATCATTGTTTCATCAGAGCATAACGTGGCATACCTCATACACATGAGCTCATTAGGCAGCATCTCCAGACTTGTGCAACCAAATACCTGGTACTCATTCGCCGTTACATATGAAAAAGCGCCCAGTAAATCCCAGACCAAAGCAGATGAAGACAAAAAGAAGAGAGGGAGAAAGAAAAGCATCAGCCGCGACAGCAAGCACCGAAGCACATATCTGAATCTATTCCCATCAGCATCACATCGTCTTGTTCACACTTGGAGGCAAAACTTACTTCTTCCATGTGACGACACGCACATTGACGAAGCCATTTCCCTTGCGATCCACCTCCAGCATCTTGACAACGTGCCCAATCTGCCTTTGGCAGATGGAAAGATGCGATCTGATATCCGCGTCTCGTCAGCCGCGGCTACTTGGTCGAATTGTTGGCTGTAGTATGGCGGAGGAAGCAGAAGCAGTGCATGTTGACGATGAGATCCGTAGCTCGGTGGCGAGTCGGCGATGTTGTCCATTGAGGTTGTATCGGATGCTACCCGGCTGCGTGTCTGCATCATGTACGTATGCGTAAGGTGTATGAGATGTTCTGAGCGGTAAAGAGACCCGTTATCTTTAACAACCTTACGTCGACAATACTTGGGGTCTTCTGGTTTTCCTTCTTTGAACGAAATGTACGAACGCCTTTCCACCAACACACGGAGAACTCTCGGTCTTTAAATCTGTCCCCGAGCAGAGCTATTACACGCCAAGTTGTTCAGCTACCAAGGTGCCCTCATTCCTAGTTCAGGCAAGAAAGGAATCCAGAACCTTGTCTTGAGCCAATTAAGCTTAAACGATATGCATCACAAGGCCTGCACGAGGCCTGTGCGGCTTTGGAGCCCACTTGAGCGAAGCATCTAGGGCGAGAGATTGAGGTCAGAGCTGAAGATACTGCGCCAATCTCATGCATGTTGGTCAAGTTTGTCTGGTCACGGGAAAAAGTTTCCCTCTTGGAACTACGCGTATCTTGGGTAAAGCGAGAAAGCTGAGTGGAGATAGAGGCTTGACAAACAGGCATTGCAGGGATCGCAGGGATCACCAGCATTTCTAGATCGATGGATGCATCCGATCTGAACGTGGGATTGACAGCGTACGAGGGGTTGGATCGCCTTGTATGCTCACAGTCCATCTTAGTACAAAGCCGTGAGGAGATGGGTTTCTAGTGGCTCATCCGATCTATCCTTCTTCGCAGACTACAGCAGACGTTTGGCGCAGGCGCATGTCATCCAAACTGTAGCCGCACCCTTTAAGGATGAATTCACGACAATTGGAGTCAAAGCTTTCCGATCCGTCGAGGTTGGGTTGACCAACATAGTTCATATCTATCTATGTACTCACATGCTATTAGTATGTTCGGATTATCACGCTGTCAAAGGCAGATATTGCTTCGAAATCTCACACTTGATAACTGAATTCTATTACCTCTACATCTATTTTACAAAAGATGAAGAAGGCCTCAGGGTTGAGGGTGGTGCAGACCGCTGACTCGAACATGTCTGTTATAGTATATATTGTCACGTCTTCTCCTCATCGCTGACATAAGGCAAGGTCGGATGCGCCTTTGTAGGATCTGACGAACCCCTCACTTCTCACATATTGGAAGTCCATCTCCTATCCTCCAACGGAGCCTTCATTCGTCTGGTAGCCGCCGCTTTTGAAGTGTCATATACCGAAGGCGATCATAGTTCTCATCTAACTTCCCTCTGATGCGAGGGCATGTATCAGCATCCCCAGGGGAGTATCTATGAGCATATGGCCCTCATTTTACAACGTGTATTTTCTTCGGCAATTTCCGTACAAAGGTTCAACATGGAGCCCCGCCGCCTCCTAGATTCAGCCCTTGTCACAATTCAGGCGATATTATCCCAATATGAGAATGAGATGGAAGAGTTGGCCAACCCGCCACTTGAGTCCAGAGAGGTGCAACAGTACCTATCTCTCACGCAAACTGCCCTCCACTACGCTCGTGATCATCAAGCCTGGGATGAATCGTCTCAAGCAGCCGTCTGCTCCTTAATTACCAGTATCGAGAAAAGGGCGAAGATGCTACAGGGGATATTCAGCCAAGTTGCGGAAGATGCAGGGCAGCATACAAGTGACAGATCAGTCTCGGACAGCTATCACTTCACTCTATCAAAGCTGGGTAAATCCTACTCTGTGGAAGCTCTTATGCTCGGCATCTTGAAGGATTTGGATGCATTATTTGCCAACCAGTTACTTGTACCGGCAAGTAGTAACTTGGCAGCAGAGCTCAAGGATGCCATTGATGTGATGTCCAAGGTGGCATCCTCTCTTAAAGATGGGGATACCAGGAGCTCTGGAACAAGTTTTACTCAGCATATTGCTTCCGGCGGAACAGGTCATCAATCTCACTATAGTGGTCAGGGGCAACATATCAACACTGGCAGTGGGGCTATGAACAATTATCACGCAACGTCAATGAACTTTGGTAGGAAATAGTAAGAGTATAGCGTACAGATTCAGTACCAGATAGCTGACGCGTTCCATCTCAAAGCTTCGTCACTTCGAGACGACGAGACGCCAAAGCAGAAAGGTCAATCTTGTTACGTGCCGCGACGTGTCGATGGGAAGAATCGGGATTGTGATAAGACAACAAGCCGCCGCTCTGAAATCTATGGTCACGTCCAGCTTCGACGCCGCTCTGAAATCTATGGTCACGTCCAGCTTCGGCGCAAACATCCAGAGATGGAATCGCCCAGATATTGTAGTAAAGTCTACACAGCTTTGACACCATACAAGCTCAATGGCCTTTGTCACATATGCTGCTCCGTACACATGCTCACGCACATCAGAAAACTATGAAGAATTGAGATATCGATCTACATCCCCTCTATTTCTCATCCATTGCTTCCAAAATCACTCGGCTTAAAACCTACAAGATCCCAGGAATCAGAATTCCTCCAAGAAGCCCGCCTCTACGCAGCCCTCCAAACAGTCCTCCCAAACCGCCCAGGCCTCCCAGTCCTCCCAGTCCACCGAGGCCACCGAGTCCTCCCAGACCTCCCAAGCCACCGGTCAACCCCCCCAAACCACCAAGTCCCGTCAAGTTTCCAAGCCCACCAGTCAATCCTCCCAGACCACCCGTCGTATTCGTCGTCGTTCCGTTCGTCAATCCTCCCAAACCACCAAGTCCTGTCAAGTTTCCAAGCCCACCCGTCAATCCTCCCAAACCGCCCGTCGTATTCGTCGGCGCTCCTCCCAGCAAACTCGCCAACCCAGGAATAAGCTTCAGGATATCCAACAAGATCGCCGTCGCATTCGGCGCAGCCCCCGGAGCCGCCCCGAGCAGAGCACCCCCAGTCGCAGTCACATTCAAGCCGCTCAACGGATCGGCCGCCGCGCCACCCGAGGTGCCGCTGCCGCTGCCAGAGCCCAGCAGAGTGGTGTTCCCGTCCGCAGCACCCGTCGCGTTGGTAGGAGGGATGGTAGGGATAGTAGTATTCGTGCCATCACCGGGAAGGAGAAAGGGGAGGAGCTGTCGCTTGACATTGATGCTGACGTTGTCCCGGAGGGCCTTCATGAAGGTGTCGAGGATCTCGGCCTCCTTTTCGCTGAGGCCCAGGTCTTGCTTGTGCGAGGAGAGGACCTTGAGGACAGCGACCTGGCGGTCCGAGAAGATGTCGGTGAGATGCAGCTGCATGTCTGCGAGGGACGCCGGTCCGTGTGAGGCCATGGCGGAGGCGGTGCCCTCGGAGGATTGCTCGGTGGGAGCGGCGAGGGCGGTGCTCGCCAGGAGGGAGATGAGGGTGGTTGCGGTGAACCTCATTTTGACAAGTGGTTGATTTCCTCTGCGGTAAAGAGATGTGGGTGACTTGTGTGTCTTGGGTCAAATGATGTTATGTTGTGTGAGCTGTTTGACAACCTCTTCCATTGGGATAACCCCGTCCTTATATCCTTTCTTTGCTGTAAAGAACTCCAACAGATTGCCAGAGCTGTGTTGCCCAAGAGATGATACATAGGACTGGCGTCTTTTCCTTCAAGAATGTTGCCCAGGGCAATCGCTTTCATACCTGACAAAAATGTGTCAAGACATCACCGGAATGCAAAAGCAGCCCTATTGTCCCTTTTCGAAACAGTTTCCTCACCATGTCTCAGGACCAAAGGAATCGTAAAATCACACCTGGTATTCGGTAGCCGCAAATCATCACACAAAGGCCGTCATTGTCTCACTCCTCTGGCATCAAACGCCTTGGTACAACGTCCTTCCCCGGAAGTCTCACTCTCCTCCTTGGCATGGAAGCGTCTCGTCTACTCCTGAAACCCCCGAAAACCCCTGAGGAAGGCTCGTCTCATGCTATACATAGTAACGATTAATCGACATGCCCAAATCAAATTACGTGACGATGTAAACAACCGTGTCATACCTATTCATCACGCCGTAAACCATTCCAGCAAACCCCTCATATATTCAAAATCTTGCGGCAGTTCGAAGCGTCAAGCATGTCGGCAATGGCGGCACATCAGAATACACGGATATGTGGTGTATATATAAGGTATGTACAGTTGTAAAGACCTCGTCATGTCAGTCATCAAGCACCATTCCAACATGCAGTCTCATCCAAATCTAATTCCCGAACCGGCGCTCCATGTTCCTTCCTGGCCGGACGACCCTCCGGTCGGTGGTCCTCCAAACTTGATGCCCATAGAGGGATTCCACGTTCCAGGCAATTGACCAGGTTGTTGTCCGGGCTGTGGCGGCTTCTGCTGCGGAGTCGGCGGCTGCATTTGGCTTCCGGCCCACGACTGTATTGGAGCCTCGGCCGGACTCTGAATAGCTGATCTAGAGTATACGGGCTGTTGTTGTGGTGGTTGTTGATACTGCTGTTGTGGCTGCAACGGTGGCTGTTGATATGAAGATTGTTGGTACGTCTGCTGCTGGTACGCAGGCTGATACTGGTCATGCTGCTGTTGGGCAGGTTGGTGAGCCACAGGCTGAGCTGCGAATCCTGATGGCGGATTCTGAACGGGCTGCTGGTGGTTGATGTTGAGAGTCGAGAGCGGCGGCATAGTCAGTTCCCTATGTCGGTGTTAGCAAGTAAACAACCATCGTGCTCTTCGTTCTGCGGTGACATACTCTTCCAACCTCTGGGCTTCCAATCGCCGCTCCGCCACCCATGCTTTGATGGCATCCCGGAAACCATGCGCAACTATCCTGTTCAGGTCATTGTAGAATTTCCTTCCCACTTCCAGGTTGGCCACGATTTCCTTGTACTTGAAATAGGCGCCGTTGAGTTTCTGCAGCACTTGCTCACGATCACGGTGTCCTTTGGAGTCAACGAGGCGCTTCTGAGCCTCAAACTCCCTGTTTGCGCGCTCCAAAAGGATCAGCAGATTTTCTTGGTCCTGTGCTTCCTTCTCGACGGCCTCAAGCTCCGGCTCGTACAGCTTGTCCAGTCGTTTTTCGAAGAACTCTTCAAAGTGGACCGTCTGCAGAGGCGTTGAGGGATACGTTCGCTCCAGGCGAGCCGCTTCCTTAAGAATATCGGGTTTGATGTCGTCGCGCCGCGCCGCTTCCCTCAGGCTCTCAACCTTCTTCCTCCTCCTAGTCTCCATCCGCAGCACATCATTGTACACGCTCCGCAGCCGCCCAACCGCTGCTTTCAGCTCTCCTGAGCTTTCCACGGGTGCGCTCGAAGGCACGTAGTTCATCAGAGACTGGTTCGACCCTGAGAGAATCTCCAACAACTCTTTGTTGGCCATGAACTTGTCTCGAACCGCCTCGTCGCTGCTCGCGCTGTTCTGGAAATAACCCCCAATTTCGTTGATCGCGGCCCAAAATTTCGCGCCGGTGGGCTCTGCTTGGCTCTCGGGACGCCGCCATCTGCTGGTGCCGTACTTCCTCCGCAGCTGCTCGTCTTCCTCCTCTTCAGCGGCCAGCGCTGCTTTCCCCTCCTCGAAAATCGCCCAGTCGTTGGATCGCAGTTTTTCGATATCGGCGAAGCTCCTCTGGATCTTGTTGATTGCGTCAGCTTGTCGAATCTCCTCCGCGTGCTGTATCAGGCTAGGCGGAAGGCCGAGAGGCTTCTCCAACGCTTGCAGAGATCCTGGCAAACCAATAGAGCTGAGAAGCGTGTGAATCTTGTCGGTCAGATTTTCCAACTCCTGGATGATGTTTTGGTTCACCAATCGATCTCTGCGCTCCTCGTAGATGGAAATGGCAACATGAACTGAGAAGGGTACCAGCTTCGAGAACAGCGCCGGCCCGAGCTCGGCATGGTCGCCCAAGTAGTCGAGGGGGTTGGCCACCTGAGGAGGTGTTCTAGCAATGGCCATGTTGGCCCTCTCCAGGATCTTCAATTCAGCCTTCGGGGGGACGGGATCTGTTGTTAACTGTCAGCGGTGTGAAGAGCTTCGGTTGAACGCGCAGGAACAACGTACTCAGAAAGATGAGGTCGTTGTCTTTCTCGGCCCTCTTCAGGTCCTCTTCTAGCTTTCGTTTCAAGGCCTGCAAATCCTCCATGACCGTCTTGTTCAGGGGGGCAACCCGGCCCTCTTTGATGCCGTCATTGGCACAGATGACGGCATCTTTCAGCCGGGCAATCTCCTCACCATATCTTCTCTTCTCTAAGCAATCGCAGGCGGCGCGATACTGAGCGGCGGCCGCGAAGTGGTGATGCTTTGCATTCATATGATGTATCCATGCGCTGCTAATGGCCTCACTGCTCACCGCAGCCTCGGCAGCCAGGTTGTACAGGTCAGAAACCCGTGCAGCCAGCTTTGCGATTGAGGCGTCCTTGTAGCCGTCCATGACGGCCTTCTGCCAGAAGCACTCCTGGCTCTGTGCCAGAAACAGCTGCACCAGCGATTCGAGAGTGTTATTATCCATGTCATCGGGCGGGTCGGACATGCGCAGCTCGGGAAGCACGGCCTTCTGAATGTGGGACAGGACGCCGGCGGCCAGCGAAAAGTAGTTCGCGGCAGATTTGAGGCCTTCAGTGTCGCCGCGAGGCGTGTTGAGGGCGAGTTGGGAGTACAGGGCGGCGAGATTATAGAGGACGTTCATGAGCTCGTACTTGAGGTTGTTGCGCGCCATCGGCCGGTCGGTGTGGTAGCCCAGGGCCGGATACCAGGTGAACTCGGCGCCAATCTGTTATTCGAGCAGCGTCAGCATCTCGTCTGCTTCTTCCTCCTCTTCGTCTTGCTCTTCGCTACATCAACCCGCGCCTACGCACATCAATCGGAAACTTGCCGCCAATCCACACCAGCTGGCCCGCATACACCTGCAGCTTCTTGATGCCGCTCAGATGCGGCTCGCGCACGTTGACGGCGTCGCGGCGCAGCGCATCGATGGCCTCGAGGTCGTGCTGGAACATGTCCGGGTGCTGGTCATATTTGGTGTTGATGTACTGCCGGATCGTCGTCGACAGCGACAGGTGCAGCGACCGGCGGAACGGGATGCAGAGGATATTGGTGGTTGGCCTGCGAGTTACAGGTGAGCGTGTTAGAGACGACACAGGAGAGAAGGCATAGACCGTCAGGGAGATGGGGGTGAGAGAGAATCACATACGTAGACATGTTGGGCGCCGGGCCGCCTTCGAGCCTCGAGCAGGAAACTTGCAAATAGCTGCAAATACAGAGAGAAGCGGTGCAGGAGAGTATAAGCAGGAGCTAGAAGCTATTCGCCAGGTATCATGATGTTATTTTGCATCCGAGCGGCTGTTGGCGGGGCATTGCCGTTTACCCAGGCAGACCACGGAGGGGCGTCGATGACTCAGCATGACGCACCGCTTCACGGACTTTGTCAAGCATCAGGTTGTCTTGCTGGTTACCCTGAATCTCTGACGGATCGATGGGAGGCAATCCGGGGACAAAGAAGAATCCAATGCCAGAGGCGTGTAGAGGCTCAAATAAAGTAGTTTGTTTGCTTATGGGTGCATTGGAGACACCGTGAGCCAAAAGCGCGAGGCTCGCAACGAATATCCCCCAGTATTCCAGACAACATGCTTACATTGAGCTTTTTACACCAGTCAGCTCTAGGTAAATGCCTACATGTATCTATCTTACCTATGCAGACCAACGCAGAGCTTATACAGCAACTCATCATATAGCAGCTGATGTCGTGAAAGCAGAAAGCAATCCATGGTCACGTATATCAGGTATTGGTCTCGAAAATTCCGTATTCGTCTAAATTCGGAGCAATGTGGCGCTGCACTAGGCCATCATCGCGAAAAGTCTACGTCAAATGACATGATACATCCCATAGCCCCATGTTCCAGGCCGAAAGTAAAAGGCAAAATGTTGACAAAACGAAAAGGGAAGAAGAGAAAAGACACCCTCCATTTGTCAATGTGTCACAGCCAATCCCGCTGTCCGACTCTATCAAACAGGCTGCATGGAGATATCGATATCCAGCCTGCCTTCCGAAACGCCGATTCCCTGAACAAGAAAAAAGAAAAAGGAAGAAACAGATCAAAGAACGAGAACACTCATCAGGTCTGCCCATTTCTCGACGTCAGGGACCCCACCAATAATGGGTTTCACTCCTGCCCATGGTCATGATCAAACGCATGCCTCGTTGAGTTTTCCACCCAGAAGCGTATAAGCGCGATGCCCTCACACTAAGTACATGTAACTCAAAAAGTTACACCCAGCCATGCTGTACCACTTGGTGCGTCGTACGGTCGACGATACAGGTAAAGCGTATCCGTTCGATCTTGGTGACATCCGGTAGGTAAACAGTCTCATGCCGTCCAACGGTAGCCGTCTGTCCTCCGGACTTGGGAAAGCAGGGTGGATAAGGTCGCACCGTGTCGAGTTGTGTGTGGCTTTATGAAGGAATCCAAACAAGCTCGATGATACCGTCGATATTGCTCATCGGCTGTTTGTCGAGGTGGACCCATCGCTCGTCATTCTTACTTCGGGTATATGTTTGCAGGACGGAACCATCTGATTGGATCTCGGACTCCTGGAGTTCCCAGGCGATCTTGCGTCCCGTCTTGAGGAGGGACTGCCGCCGCGGCCCAAACATGAAGTCGAGGTTCCAGCCCTTGTTCTCGGGCGCAGCGTACAGAGTCGCCTCCATCTGGTTGGTGTCAAACGTGATGCCCTGGGGGTAGTGGGCGATGGAGTAGCCCGAGATGATGAAGTCGTCCGGCGTTTGGAAGCGCATGAGGGTGCAGTCCTCACCACACGAGTGGGCAAGCTTAGTGTACTGGGCAGGCTTGGCGCTGTGCCAGCCACCGCCGCGATAGTGATGCAGTGAGAGCGGCTTGATGCCCCATTCGTAGAAGCCGCTGGGGTGGCCAAAGAAGTCGAGTTGCCAAAGATCCCAGAGCGTGGTCAGTCGTACCTCGGTGTTTTCGTAAATGCACTTGCGCAGGATAATGTCTCCCTGAGGACCCCAGCCCGAGTTCGACTCGAGAATCTTGGCCTGCGTGGTGCAGCTGCCATAGAGGCCCGTAATCTTCTCAGCCATAGACCGCGACAAAAAGACGCCGGCTCCTCCAAAGGCCTGAGAGCCGTGGCGCTCGATGGCACCGACATCTTCCGACAGTGTGCCAATATACATGTCCCTGGTGTGGTCAAAGGTGCTCATCTTTTCAATCAGGCCGTGCATGCTGGGGAAGAAGGTGTCGTCGTCGCAGGTGACGAGCCACTTTTTGCTCGCCGACTCGGGATGCGTGTAGAGAGTCGGCACCAGAGTCAGGTAGCGGACGGCCATCTCGACCGACGAGTCGGAGTGGTAGACGTCGACGTCGATGCCCACGTCGCCCAGCATGTCGGCTACCTGCTGAAGCTGTTCATCCGTAGCGTCGAGCAGCATGAGCAGCAGCTTGCCGCCGTTGGAGTTGCCCTGGTTGTCGGTGAGCCAGAAGACCCATTCGTTAATGGGCGTCGTGCTGGGGTCCATGAAGCGCTTGTAGGTTGTCGAGACTCCAAACATGAAGTCAGAAGCATTCACGGTGCGAGGGAAGCCCGACGCGGGGACATCGACTTCCAGGGGAGCCGCGCACGCATCGCCGCCGCCGAAGCCTGCGCCCAAATCGACCGTTCTGAAGCTGTCGGTGAGCAGGTTCTGGGAGAGCTTGGTCATTCGCTTGCGCTCGAGGCCTTCCTTGCGAGTAAATTTGACGTAGCGCTTCATGTACTGGAACCTGTTTTCGAGTCTGTAGCGCTCCTTGATCTGGGCGAGGTGAGCGAGGTCGGCGTTGCAATCCATCTTGAAGTTGGTCTTAGCAGGGCTAGGTTGCTCAAGACCAAGCGTTGGAGCAGGTACGGGCACGGCGTCCAGAGGCTGCTGGGCGTTGCCATGTGGCTCGGATGGTGCCCTGGCGTCGGCTTGTTCGAGAATCTTGTGGTGAACGTGGAAAGTCTCGCTCTTCATGGTGGCCATGATGATGAGGAAGACGCACAGGGCGCCCACAATGGAGCGGAAAATGGGGCTTTTCATGCTGATGACTCGCTGAGGGCCTGGTAGCATCTTGACACCCATCCTAGAGATGCTATTGTAGTCGAGGCTTGTCTGCATCTCCCGTTTCTTATGAGCGGGTTGGGTTCTGAAGCATGTGTGTGCTTGGGGAAAACGTGCCCTCGGAGGAGAGAATCGTGGAACTTGTCGCTTCCAGTTGCGATGAACTTTGGGTCATAGGATCCTAAAATCGTCGAAGGCAAGAATCTGGCCTGAAACGAGCGTAGAGAATCGGAAGGAAATAGGCGATGGCCCGATCAACGGTGCAGACGGAACTGGGTTCCCGTAAGGTGAAGGCACGGGAAGGGTGACACAATCGATCTGGCTCGAGGAAGCTTGATCCGAAAGTTGAAAAACACGGGGAAATGCACGCAAACACGCAAACAGCCGGCCGCGAACTCGAGCCCGAAAGAGAGAGGGGAGGAGCGAGCGCCGCTTCGTCGAAATGAAGGAGTCGACGATAGCTGAACGAGGGAGACGAAGTCGGCGGAAGACAGAGAGTGTTTAGTTAGGGAGAAGGGAGAAAGGAGGAGAAGAGGGAAAACCAGAAGAGAGGAATCGGATCAGGTGGAAGGCAAACGACAGGAGGAAGAACGAAGAGGCCGGCAGTTCAGTTCCTTGGAGGAGCTCCAGCCAGAAGCCAGAGCAAACGAGTCAAAGAGATTCCACGTTGATGAAAAGAGGGTCGACCCATGCAGGCAGGGATTCTGCTTGATCTCGAGGCGGTTCTTCTCTGGCTGGCGTTGGACAGGGGAGGAAGATGGAAGATTTTGGTGGGGGCAGTTGTTTTGGATACAGCATGGGGCGGTGGTGACACACCAGACCTGGGGGAGGCACCAGGCCGGCAGAAGGGCAGCAGGTACAAGGACGGAGGGGAGGCGCGTGGTGGCTAACAGCTGGTGGCGCGGATGTGCAGCACGAGTTGTTAGGCTGGCGGGTTTCGTCTACGTCAGGTGTTTCAGAGGCGGGAGTACTCCGTACATGGCTGCTCTGAAGCACTGTATTTCCGTTCTCAGGTAGGTGCCTTATCTTGCTCGAAAAGCGGGCGTGCAGTTATCACCAGAGGCGCTGTGAAGGTTTGCATAGGAGGAGGAGGGCGAAGAGACGGGCCAGTGAGGCGTCAGGATTTGGCACGTTGGATTCGTGTCCCCGAGGTCGAGTCTTCACAAGCGCAGCCTGGTACGACATCCAGTGCCTGTAACTTCCATCTACTATCGTATTTCTGATTCGAATCCGCCTTCACACGTATTAATACGAACCGTTCACGATCTGGGGCACAGCTGAGAAATCCAGAAACCGACCCCATCGTGAACAAGCTTTTCCAGCCAACGATGCCTTGCCTTGATTCGCCCTAGCCCGCAGCTGCGATCCCCTGTCATCAGCTAGCCGGAAGCTTGGCCCTCTGTCTGGTTGGCTGACGGAGCCGAATGAGGCAGCTCACGGCCTTCACGATGGTTGCTGCGGCCCGCTATTGGGGCTGCTAAGGCAGGCGAGCTACGGAGGATTATCAGGACAATAGCAGCCGGTGCCGGCATAGGATTGTTTGGGATGGGATTCCGTCCTTTTATTGTCGCATGAGGGTAGAGAGCGACCAAGAGACTCCAAGCTTGGAGATCTGAAGAACCATGATCCGTCCTGCAGAGGTGGATAAAGAGAAGACGTCGTCAAAGGGATAATCACACTGTCCATGATGCCATCGCCCACCGACGCAGTCAGCGACATGGCGATCTACAGGCAGGCGGCTTCCGAAGAAAGGGGCAGCATGTCTTCGTCTCCGTTTTCCTTGGTCAAATCATCTCCCTCACGCTGCTAAAACCACGCAAGTGCAGCCTCAGCCCTTGGGGGTCGCCATTGATCGCCGCCCTCTCTCCACAGGCGCCCGCAATTGCATGTCAGGGGTCATTTCGGCGGCATCTCTCTGCATGTACTGTGCTGTACTGTACCTACGGTGCCTTCTTACTCGCGCGCGGGAGGTGACAGTATCACTTCGAAGGTATCATCAACTGCATTGGATGCAACTCTCTCTGGCCGTCCGACCCGAGGAGAGACTTACCTTGACCGCTGGACAGAGAGAGGTGATGGCGAGCATGCAGGGCAAGGAATGACTTTCTTCTCCCTGTCTATCACTCTGCGATTCCTGATACGCGTGATGCCTAGCAGATAATACTGATGTCGAACATGGCACATGTTGCGAAAAAGCCTCGCAAGCCACCTTTTGAGGGCTTCGACTTGATAATTTCCCCAGAACTTCTCTCTTCTTCAGTTCTTCCATGAACCTTATCATCAACATCACCATTACAGTATGAGTACGCTACATACCAGTGCAGATATGCCTGCTCCTATCTCCATACAGTGTGATCCATTCCTAGCATCACCGCCCCATCTGTAACAGTCTAGGCGGAGCCAGAATAACGCCGCACCGAAACAAAAATAACAGAAGCCAGAAGCCAAGTTTTTCGCCTTCTGTGGGCCGTGCTTCTACGTTTCTCCATCATGCCAACCTGAACGATCCACCCACGCCACGGCAACATGAACGGGACGTTTCGCTGCGGCTTTGAGACGTCATTGGTGTCACGACTCTCCCTTTAGCCTTTGTCTTGGACAGGATTGGCAAAATTGGATTGGCTGGAGATCGCCGTTTTAGAATCTCGAGCAGCCGCGCAAGCTGTGTTTGATTGACGCGTTTGAGACTCCCTTTTGGCTAGACGAGATTCTGATGATCCAGATTGGCGCTGAAGGGCGGAGAGCACATACGTACATACAGATGGAATATCATACCATCAATGTTTGCCTGGTCGTAAGCAGGAGCTCAACGCAACCATCATCACTACTCAGTCCGTTCATACCAATCGCTGAAGAGAAAACAATTGACATCGAACAAGGCGACTCTGTTTCCTCTAATCAGGTACTCCGTAGTCTAGACTTCCAAAAGAACAAAATCCATACAGGCCATACCATGTACGGCTCTATCTTGTTCGCTTCGGATGCGAGAAAAAGGAGAAGGATGTCCAGCCGTCCAGGGCCCCCAAACACGATCTACACAAACATCCCTACACGGCGACCAGGCACAAATCTGCCGCTTCGCTCGGCTTTCTTGATTGGACTTGGTGCCTCGACGATCCCTGTCGCCCTGATACGGCTCGCAAAGAGCTCGCTAAGGACTTGCCGTAGTGGGTGAAAGCTAGATACCTGCCTGACTCGTGCTGGAACTAGTTGTAGATAGGGGAATGCTTTCCTGAAATACGTACATATAGATCCGACCAGGTCACGTAAGAAATCACACGAGTCTCAGCAATGCCGATGAAGAAATTCGCATGATACATACTCCATAAAGAGCGAGTGCTGTTGGTAGGCAACATCTACGGTGCATGGATGAAGAGAGCACACGTGCTCGTCGCATGGCTTCATGTTCAAAGCCAACAGCCTTTCCGCCAGTTCAACCACATACCCTATCCCAAGACGAGCGCATCATAGTCGATAGTATCCCCATAACTGAGAAGGAACGCCTAGAGCCATCCCCGAAAAGTGAAAACTCGGGACTCAGCAGTTGGTTGACGTCTCTTGAACTGCGATATTGCGCTGAACCACGAGTTTGTTCGTTGCTGCTCTCCCATCATCACGGTCGTTTCCGGCATCAGGAGAACTGGGTTCTCGGTTGACAGAAGCAGTTTGCGGATAAAATGGCTGAGAAAATGCGTCGATTCTTCAGAGCATTACTCTGAATTCACTGAAGGGCTGATACATGAAGTCGGCGCTCCAATAACCGTACGTTTGGCAGTTAATTGGGTTTCAAGATTTGTACTCGTAAAGGTGTATCTGCATCACGGAACTCATGACGGTGGTTCTATCATTGAGGACGGTAACGAGTCGACTTTACGACCCTGAAACTCTTAGACAAGGGATTCATACATCATTGGTCCAAGGGCCGTCTGGTATCAACCTCGACGAGATTCTGCAGTAATAAGCCGTTTGTACTTGATGCGGCCTTACGGGTTCGACTTGTGGCTGTCTTTCGCGAGTATGAGTGAGTCCCCATCGGGAATGGAGTAGACCGGTGCAAGGCACATGGTCTGTAAGGAATTGCAGTCGTGGCATTTCCCAAAAGTTAGTTCCCACTGAGGGCTTCAGTCCGGCATAGTAAGTCCATTTGTCACACAGTTGATACTCAAGCTCTCATCAGGGTCAGACGTGGTAGCATCACCCAGTGTCTGCAACTCAGATGCGTATTTGTCAATCTCCATACTCGAAACCATGCCATTTACTCGATAACAAACCCTCAGATTACTTCCCAGGATATCGCGTAGCCGTACGAGTCGAACCAACATCACTGCCAATGCCCTTGTTCAGTAGGGACGGACCTTCTGCGGGCGCGATGTTCAACAGAATCGAGCTCGTGCAAAACGTCTTCCATGATAGGCATAGGGGTGACGCAGCCTTCGCCATGATCCGCATGGGACGACCCGAGCGAGGAAAACCCAGCGATCTCGGACGATACAAGCCCACCATATACGTCGCGTCAAATACAACCTCTCGGTCTAAACTTCAATCCCTAGATGGATTCCACCCCATATACCAGTATTTATTCCCACGTGCTGCAAATGCGGCTTGCAACCAACAACCACACGACAGGAATGCGAAAAGGGACTTAACCAAGCAAAGAATGGCGATCCTCCGCGAGCTAAGGAAATTCCATATGTCTCCCATGTTTTCCCAGACCAAAGTATCACGATACAATAAGTACGAAGTCCAACCGGCAGAGTAGACCGAACTGGCCAGGAAGATCAACTGAACCCTTTGCGTCCCGGCAGAAAAAGTAGAGTCCGGCACATACTCACCGGATTGTACCTGTACGCACCAAGTCGTGGGCTTTCCTTATTACAATAGTGAAGACGCGGAAGCTTCTTCAAGCCATGTCTTTTTGATCTTGCGTCGATCTCCCAGAGTTCTTGCCGGCCCCATCATTCGTCTGCTCATACACTCGTTAAACTACCAACCAAAGCCTGGCCAACATGTCGAGCTGCTTACCATCATCAAGCGCCACACCAAATGGTCTTGAACCACGATTTTCCCTTCCACTAACAACTCCTCGATCCAGCAAAACGTCGCTGGTAATTGGCGGCATTACCATATACATCTATGGCCTGTTAGAGCTGGAGCAGAAGTCAGGGGTGGATGTGGCTGTCTTGTATCTTGCTCATAATCGGACGAGGACGTATCTAGTGACACAAGGCATCGCACATGAGATTCTGCATAGATATCGATCTGATGGGAGGAAGAAGAAGGTTGAGATGATTGCTGTTACGATGAATATGAGGAATCATGGAGATCGTGAGGTACTTATCAGTTCTACTGCTTTTCCCTCGATGGTCACTTACAAAAATGGACTCCAATAGGTCAGTCGAGAGGCAAACATGACTTGGTCAGGCGGCAACGAGAACCATGCGTAAGTTTCGAGCTTATTCGATGAATCGATTTACTCTGCAACATCTTCCCTTCAGAAGGTATAACTTCTGAATCATCACATACACAGTCTCGATTTGATATCAATGATATCCGGAGCAACTCAAGATTTTAAGCTCGTCGTCGACTTCTTGCCAGCTTATTTCCCACAATTTAATCGCATGCATAACATCATGCTCGGCGTCTCTTTAGGCGCCCACACCGCTTGGCGCATGTCATTGGCAGCCCCCGGCCAATTCGAGGCGTATGCGATGGTCGTCGGATGCCCAAGCCTGTCATCTCTTCTATTGAAACGCCTGGGTGTTGACGCGGTAGCTATGGGTGTCAAAGCAGAGGAGCTGGATACGGTCACTTACGAAGACCTGGAGAAGGCAATGGACGAGCAGCAAAGACTTCGATGGCCGCGAGCATTGGCAGAGCTCGTTCGTCAAGACGACAAGAGAGTTTTCGAAGATTTTCCCAGTGAGTTGCCATTGTTCTTGTGCCATGGAGAGTGCGATAGACTGGTCCCTGCGCGGTATACGACATCTTGGCTGCAAAGAAGGAGCGCGATTTTGAAAAGAAACGTGATGTCGGAGAATGGCAAGACCAGGGTCTTTATACAGGAGAATACAGGGCATAGTTGCACGAAAGAGATGGTAGCGATGCTTGCTGATTGGTTAGGTGGTTTATATGAGCTGCCGAAGTGAGAGCTGGGGCGTGGTGGAATACGATTGATAGTCTGATGAGGATGGATGGGAACGGTTACAATGACCAAGCGCGTGGAGTATACAAGGTCTATTGAGATCCCCAGATGAGTACGAATATCTTTCAATGAGCTCATCAGTTGGGAGAATCAGTGGTGAGCAGCATCGCTCAAGATGAATAACAGAAGATAGAAGCCTTGTCAGCTTATCCCAGTCCTCACTGTTGACTTTTACGTCAAATGTAGTCTTCAAGCTCTTATAGTCTTACACCATCTATTCGAGTTCATTTTGTTCTAGGACCGTGTGAAATGTCTGTGTACGTGGATTCGCAGCGGGGACCCAGGGATGGCCTTGAGTGACGAGGCAATCCATATACTAACCCCACGAGTGGTCCTAGAGCTCAAGTACAGAAGAGTCTGACAGAAGAGTCCACCCAATTTGGGCCGTAGATGATGGGTAGTTCATGGGCTGGGCCCAAAATGGGGCGCCCAATTTGGGCACCATGAGAGATAGGTATACCGAATACAGCCAAATTCGAGAATATGATGCTTTCTGGACAAGCATACGATGGAAACAATAGGAACATGTATGTCGCAGGCCCTTACAAGTATTGGTGAGAAGATGCTGGTATATAAAAGGTGTGTCGGAATGACTAGATGTTGTTGTGGTATATCTGAATTGGGACAAATGACTGAGTGCAAGCGAATTCAGCGTCCATCTCAAACATCTCACCAAGACGCCCAAATGTATGTCAAAAAGAATGGAGGTAGAGTATCCGGGCATTCCTCATGAGCGACTTCAAATAGAAAGTTTGATGGCTCTCACAACTTCGAAACCTGACGATGCACGATAACACCAAGAGTACCTTAGCTAACCTACAGCTGAACTGTTCCTAAGTAAATACAAAAGCAGGTTGAGAGAGGTAAAGTGTGAAGAGATCAACCTCACGCATGGTACAAAGAACAATTTTACAGCCAACAGGCAAGGGCATGTTCAAGTGCTTTACTTGCCTATTTGATGCAAAGAGTTGCACTTCAAACCTTGTCTAAATCAATTGGAGGCGGTGATGGTGACTCAGCCTGATTACATAATATCGCCTTGAAGGGTGCAAGCAGTACCTGGCTGTTCGTACCTGCGGTCCGATGAATGGCCGAGTCGCAAAAACCACCCCGCCAAATCCAATTGTGAGTCAATCTGCCCCGCGATAACACGGACGTTTTTTTATTTTGGCTTGATATTAGCAAAAGAGTTGCCATACCGACGACTGACGACGAGAAGCGCTGCACTGTCGAATTGCGCCAACGAAGACGACCAGAGGGCAAAAAGACGTTTCTTGAGGAATATTTATACGAAAGGGGAGCACCATGGCCGCCGCAGATGCCGCAGAGAGGCTCGCCCTGATCCGCGAGAATCTGACTGAGATTCTAAACCCGGAGATCATCGAGAAGATCCTGGAGGAGGGCCGCCATCCCAAGATCTACTGGGGTACGTTTGGCATGATGGTGATCGTTCTAGCTGGAGACACTGAGCTGGTTACTAACGAATGGCCGCTGCTGCTCCCCTGTAGGCACTGCGACAACCGGCCGGCCTCACTGTGGCTACTTTGTTCCCGCCATCAAGATTGCCCAGTATCTGGCTGCCGGCTGCCATGTGACGATCCTGCTGGCCGACATCCACGGCTTCCTCGACAACCTCAAGGCGCCCATCGAGCTGGTCGAGCACCGAGTCGAGTTCTACCGCTTCGTCATCACCTCCATCTTCAAGGCCGTGGGCGTGTCGACCGAGAAGCTCAAGTTTGTGCAGGGCAGCTCATACCAGAAGAGCCCCGAGTACATCATGGACGTCTACAAGCTGTCATCTGTCATCTCAGAGCACGACGCCAAGCGCGCCGGTGCTGAAGTGGTCAAGCAGACGGACAATGCGCCCCTGTCCGGTCTGCTCTACCCGATTCTTCAGGTAGGCGGAGTTGCGGATGCGAAGAGAGGCCCCGATTCTAAAAATGTCGTATTTGTAGGTTTTGGATGAACAATACCTGGACGTCGATGCTCAGTTTGGTGGTATGTGCATACAAATACGTTTCCGCCGGGTGATTCAGCCTGTTCTGACGTGCTTCAGGTCTTGACCAGCGCAAACTGTTCATCGCCGCCAAGGACTGGCTGCCCAAGCTGGGATACAAGGAGGTGAGTCTACAAAGATGATTCACCAGAATATCAGCGATTCTAATCCAAATTCTACAGCGTTGCCATCTCATGAACCCTATGGTTCCCGGCCTCAAGGGCTCCAAGATGAGCTCCAGTGACGAGGGTAAGCGAACCTGCATTAAGAATGACTGCCCAGCGGCGCGATGCTAACGCAGTGCCAACAGACAGCAAAATCGACCTCTTGGATGCCCCAGATGTCGTCGCCAAGAAGATTAAGAAGGCGGTTGCCGCCCCCAAGGTGGTCGAAGAGAACGGTATCCTGGCCTTTGTTGAATACGTCCTTCTGCCGGCTGCCGGCTTGCGCGGAAAGCGGGAGTTCATTGTTGAGCGCGAGAGAGACGGCCTGGAGCCGCTGGTCTACAGCACGGTTGAGCAGATGCACGAAGACTACAGGAATGACGTGGTATGTACACTTATCATCAGTTCATGCACGAGGTGAACAGACTCTGACCATTGAACTAGCTATCACCACAACTCCTCAAGGCGGCAGTCACAAAGTCACTAAACGAGCTCTTGGCCCCAATCCAGGAGGAGTTCCAGGCCTCCAAGGAATGGCAGGAGATTGCCCTCAAAGCTTACCCCCCACCGCCGAAGAAGGAGAAGAAGGTCAAGGACAAGGGCAGCCGACACCCCGGAGCCGCAAAAGCGAAAGAAGGGCAGATAGACGTCAAGGACCTGAAGGAGGCCGTGAACGAGGTGTAACCATCAACCATGTAAATACAACTACGCAGCGTGTGGCATTCACAGAGAGTGGGAGCTTTCCAACAATCTTCAAACTGCGGCATAGAGGCGCAGGGAGCAACAATAAGTTTAGAATACCCGATATATACCGAGTACACGCGATTATGAATATATTAGCTGGCCTTGATTAACTGGTTTCAAAGTGGGTCGTCAATGATCTTGTAACACATGGCTCAGAATACTCTCAGCATCTTTCATCCAAATTGCTGCATTTCCTCCAAGGCCCAATACCACTGCTTTAACGTCTCGTATCTCTGTGTCAAAGACGATTCCTGATGTCGAACGATTTCATGTAATATTCTGGTAAACGATATCTAGAAGTCGTTTCAACTGCAGCGACTTCAGTCAGAAGCTAGCAATGTCGTCCTACGAACCCCATCGGGACGCGAGTTTTTGCTATTCGTGCGAAGATTGAATTCTAATATCTCATTTCATCTTACTAAGTAAGGACACGGGCCCGAGAAGCCTGTCAATGTTAGGCTGCCTTGCCAGTTGCCGGCCTTGCTTCGTTCATGCAACTCCCCTCCATATGCCGGGATCGGGAATTCTATGCCACCCTATCGGGACCAAAGTCTCCGGCCCAATTCCTGGACGAGATGGATCATCACCTTCATTGACACTACTGTGCCTTTCCGGCGTAAGCATGCAAGCAAGCTTCATGGTATTGTAGCGTCAGGGAGTTTGCGCGAGTAATGTGTCGAGATTTAGACTCGGGGGACCCCGTAGTTGATGTCTTTTGCCGGGCTATCTTCAAAGGGGCAGGAGTTTGTCTGCGTTGGTTACCTATAGACACTCTGCTTGACAATGCGCGAGCTTTTACATGAGAAATTTGAACGTTATCCTACAGTCTACCAATCTGTTTTGTGAGTCAAGAAGTACTAATAAACTCAAGAGTCGCGCGTGTGGTATAAGTTATTAGGCATTGCGACAACTCGACTATCCAAGAAACACAGACTGCAGAGACTCAAAGGCTCCCAAAACTCCGTATACTCCGTATCATGTTCGTCACGGCCGCTACATGGTAGACAGACCTGCCCTCTCCATAGACCCTTTTATTAGTGAGACAGGCTTTTGCCACATTATGCCTTCTATCTATGGCTTTCGCATGAGAATGCAGGCAAGCGAAACTCCCTTACAGCGGTCCTATGGTTTCGGCCGCGGCGCAGATGTGCAAGCGGCCGATGCTGCATCTACGAGACACGCCATCCTCTACCTATACAATGACTACTGGTAGGTGCAGCAAAGGCGGACTTTTGGGTTACATTGGGACTTGACGACGTTTGTTCCGCAACTACGCGGCTTGAACACGACAGATCTGCCTTGCGGCGTCAAATCCAACCTTTCAGACAGCTTAGACTGTCCATGCAGCCAGTTGAACCTGGAGATTTCGCGTCTTCGCCCCATCCTGTTGTCCCTTGGGGTTACATCCAAGCCGCCGCGGTTAAAGCCGTCCATACTAGTAATTGGTGCAGGGGCCCAATCTTGATCTTTGCTCACATCAGTCTGCGCACGGCTCAGACTCCGAGGAGTTTCCACGGATGTGGTACCAAATTAGTCACGTCTTTCCCCTTTTGCAATTACTCTCTTTGGGTTTCTCTATGTCGCCAGTCAACACATGAGGCAGTGTCTCTATAAGACCATGCAAGTGCGGGCTACTGACAACTTCCCGAGAGGGGGGCGGATCGCGGATCAAAGACACCCGGGATGGTTAAATGCCGGAATGTTCAATTAGATGCAATGAGTCGCTGCGGAGTTGATGGGTAGCATCGAATGAGCTGCGTCAACGAGTAAGTAACGAGAGTTTGATAGCAACAGCCAAGTTATGCCGAATGGCTACTACTCCTTATGGGTTCGTGTAATTTGCATGCAGCAGGGAGTGAACACGAATGTGTGGAGGAGGTGGGACGTCCAGATGATGTTACAACTGCTCAACTCTCCGTATATAAACGAGATTTGCCGCTGCCCATTGTTTGAAGAATATTCAAGCAGCGTTGTCCATTCTTCTCCCTATCACGTCTTTTGGAGTTTTGAAGTCTCGGCTGCTGAGTACGGAGGTAGTACATCGGGAGCACTATACGATGGGTGTTCTCCTTGCAAGCGACGCATCAGGCGTCGTCACTCCGGTCAAGCTTAGTGTAGCCCTCCCACTGGCTGTGGTAGCACTGGTATGTCAAATTCTAAACTCAGCATCTCCCACCATCTCCGCTAAATGTGTCAATAACTCAGAGCTTTGGCTACTTTGTCTGGAGCTGCATCTACAATGTCTTCTTCCACCCTCTCAGCAAGTTCCCGGGCCCCAAACTGGCAGCCATTTCTCGCATCCCCTATTCTCGCATTCTTCTCAACGGAGTTGGTCACCGCGCGGTGTTAGATCTTCACATCAAGTATGGTCCCATTGTCCGTGTGGCTCCCGACTTCCTCTCCTTCAGCCACCCCGACGCCATGAACGACATCCGTGGTCATCGCAAAGCCGGACAGCCAGAGCATCGCAAGGATCCTTTCCGCCAGGAGCTGAACGTGCACAACATTATTGGCGCCGACCGCCACGCTCACACTCGCTTCCGACGAGCTCTCGCAAACGGATTCTCTCACCAGGCCATGCTGGACCAGGAGCCCATCATCAGCGACTACGTCGAGCAGCTCATGGAGTCCCTTGAAAAGCAATCCGAAGGAGGATCGAAGCCAGTTGACATGGTTCGATGGTTCAACTACACTACGTTCGACATCATTGGCGACTTGGCCTTTGGCGAGCCATTCGGCTGTCTGCAGAGCTCCAAATACGACCCTTGGATTCAACTGCTGTTCGAGAGTGTCAAAGCCTTGGTTTGGTTGGGAGCGCTCAAGCATTTTGAAATGATTCCCCGGTGGGTTATCAAGTATGTCATGCCCAAGGGGCTACAGGAAAAGTACGCAGAGAACCAGCGTCTTTCCACCATGAAGGTTCAGAAGCGTCTCGAGACTGGTTCCAACCGACCTGATTTCATTACTTCAATGACTGCGAAGCGTAACGGAGAGGTATGGTTGCACAAAGTCAACACCCACCAGGAAATCCGAAGAAGTAGTAATACTGACAGCTGGGGCCAATAGTGTCTCACTTTCGAGGAGCTCACAGCTAATGCCTCCATCCTCATCATCGCCGGTTCTGAGACCACCGCCACGGCTTTATCTGCAGTAGCCTACTTCCTGAGTCTGCATCCGGAGGTCCAAGCAAAACTTGCCCAGGAAGTGCGGTCGACGTTTAGCAGCCCTCAAGAGATTACCATTACGAGTGTCCAGCATCTTACGTATATGCTCGCGGTAATTGACGAGGCCATGCGCCTGTACCCTCCTGTTGTAGCCGGTTTGACGCGCCTCATTTCTGAGGGCGGTGCTATCGTTGCTGGCGAATACGTTCCCGAAGGTGTAAGTCGGTGCTCTCCTTTACCTCGTGTCCTATTGAGGTATGAGTGAACAGTATCTGACTTATGATTTAGACCTATGCGGAAGTTTGGCAGTGGCCTTTGTTCCACAACCCAAACTACTGGAAGCAGCCTGAAGAGTTCATTCCCGAACGCTGGCTCGGCGACCCTAGGTTTGCAAGTGACAAGCGAGAGGCATTCCAGCCATTCTCTACCGGTCCCCGTAACTGTGTTGGCAAGAAGTAAGTCTCAATACCCCTGAATTGGACGAACAGCAGCTAACGTGTCTTAGTCTTGCGTACTCTGAGATGCGTCTCATCTTGGCTCGTGTAATCATGCAATACGATCTCAAGGCTGCTGAAGGAACTGAGGGCTGGGACTCCAGAAGCAAGGCTTTCACCCTGTGGGATAAAGGCCCTGTGAATGTTTATATGATCCCGAGAAAGACGGAGTGAAGATGTGTTCGGTAGATTAGAACGGTACAATTTGGGTATAGGTAGCATGCTTTTGTTCTCAGTTCATGTGTGGCTGTCTACCTACATAGGTGCATTGTGAAATCTCGACTGTGAGACTTGGTCACTAATATAAGTTCTTGCAGTCGTCATTTATCATTTCTACTATAGTCTGACGGATTGTACGGAGTAGATCTACAATATGCTACACACCAGCTCCGCTTTCACGCAGCCAGAGCTTCTAATACGCGGCCAGTCATTTGCAGCACTTTTTCCTCTTCCAGCCTCCGGGCCACCAGCTGCAGACTGATTGGCAGTCCATGCATCAAATCAGGTTCATCTACAAATTGCCTTTGTTAGATATCGTGCTCATAAATTATTTCAGTAGAATAATGGCTGATACGTACACGTCTCGTGAACAGCTTTGCAATCGACGCTGAGAGGCTTGTATTCGGGGGACTCTACGTCGATATCTTTGTCGACCTTTAAGCCCGTAGGGAATGATACGGCGGAATAGTCGACCACATTATATACACCAGTGTATGCAACTGCGCCTGTTAGCAGATGAAGTGGACAGAATCTCAGAAAAGAGCGCAAGACAAAGGCATACCGTGCTTAAAGGTTCCGCTTCTGACGGTGTTAAACGGCATGGTGGGCAGCAAAAGAGCATCAAGACCCGCCTTGATCCATCTATCCAGATGGCGGTTTTGGAACTCCGACCTCTCCAGGTGTAGCTTCCACATCTCCGCAGTGCCGAGTTCCCTTGCCACTGAATAAGGCTCCATCTCGGGCCTCATTGGTTCGTCGGTGGGTTCAAGCTGCGACTTGATGGTCTTGCCGCCGTCAGCATGGAACATGCGCTGCATCAGCATGTAGCCCTCCGCCTGGTCAGAGTTGTCCCATTCGACAATCTCGTGCCCGGCGGCCTTTAGTCTGGCAACTGTGTGCTTCAGGGCGCGTGCAACGGGGGCAGTGGGCTGGACCATGCCGTCGTGCCACATGACGCCGATGCGCAGCTTCTCGGGAAGCGCGGCCTCTCTCCAAGGAATCGGGAGGCATTTGGCATCTCGCAGCCACGGCTGGGAGTCGATGACGGCCTTCGTGTAGAGCTTAATGTCGTCGAGCGTCGGAGCAAGAGGGCCGTTGACGGAGGCGATGGCTTCCTGGCCGGCCATGCCGGAGCGGCAGTTTCGGACGGGGAAGCGGCCAAAGGAGGGACGGAGTGTGAAGATGCCGGTGGCGGCAGCGGGGATGCGGAGAGAGCCGCCTTTTATTTTTGTGTTGCAACGATGTTAGTCATGTCTGATCTGATCTCCAATCTCCTCTCAGTGAAACGTGAGTGGGTGCTTCATACCAATGTCTGATCCGACACCAATGGGGCTGCCTTTCAAGACAATCAACGCAGACTCTCCTCCAGAGCTTCCACCGCTCGTCGTCTGCCTGTTCCTCGGGTTCAAGGTCCGCCCAAACACATTGTTAACGGTCTCGGCAATCATCATAGCCGTGGGCACATTCGTCTTGACATAGAAGACGGCGCCAGCCTCGGCTAGCATCTGGGCCAGCGTTGCGTCTGCCTTGGCCGGGTCACCCACATGGACGGCCATGCCGACTGTGGAGTCAACGTCCTTGACGTTGATGTTGTCTTTGAGGGAGATTGGGAGGCCGTGGAGAGGACCGACGGGCTTGCCGGTCTGCGCAAAGTATTGATCGCGCTCACGGGCCATGGCGATGGCACGGTCAAAGAAGATCTCGGAAAGACAGTTTGTCTAGATGAACAAGTCAGAATGATACCTTTGAAGGGTGCCATGGAGGTAAAACGAACAAGCTGGTGAGCGGCAGATGCCCGCTTACAAAACGCCAGAGTCACATCCTCCGACTTCAGCTCGCCCGTCGCCATCTTGGCCAGCAGCTCTTTTGCAGTCAAGTTGGTGATGGCCAGCTCTTCTTTTGTGAACCATCCGCTCTCTTCTGGCCAGCCCGTCACATCATCTTGAGTCAGTGGAGGCAGCAGGCTCTCCGGGATGCGCCATTCCCTGGGAATAGACGCCTGCAGGTCGCTTCGCTTCTTTGCGCCGAGCTCCTCCCACGACGGCTTTACGCCGTTGGGGATGGCGGCTGCGGTGCTGGTGAGGTTGGAGTCTCCAGAGACTGTCATTTTCAGTGCGTCTCTGCTCGAGTATCAACCTTGTCTTGACTGAGAAGACAAAGAATAGATGAGCTATGTTTATGGGGGCAAGAAAAAGTCCTGATCGATGACAAGTGAACTTGGTGAGGAGAATGGAACAAGGGTGAACTCCCACAAAACGAGGCTGCCTCCGTTATCCGTTTGTTGTCATGTATTATATCTTTGATTCTTGGCTTTTCTCCCTCTTCAGAGAGATATGAAGGAAAACATTTCCAAACGCCAAGTCTCAGCTAAATCCCATTGCCCGCCACCCGATGCCGGATGCCCCGTCCTGTGATACGACGAGAGCCGCACGTTTTTGGCGATTCGACACCAGCTGTGCTTCGGGGACGGATCAAAATGCTTCAAAGTGAGGTCCAGTGCGGGGTTCCTCTTGCTTATCCCGGTTGCCAATGGGTCCCGTATGCCGATACGACGAATGCATGTGGGCTGCTCAAGAGGGACTATGAGAAGATGCTAGTTTTTGCGATGCAGAAGGTGGATCTATCGGCTTGGGATGGGGGCCGTCTCGAGACTGTTTGCCTCGGATCTGTTCCGTTGTTGAGCAGGTGGGAGGTTTCCCCAAATCATATCGCAAGTCTGTGGTGAGGAGATGCTGGCTGTATGACGGCGATAGATTGATTGCCTGTTTCGGTATGGACAATGGCCGTTTAAGGTTCCGATATCTGTTCAGGTCATTAGTTGCGGAGATGGTGGATGAGGAGGGGCGTGGTCACAGCTAGTCGCCGGTGGCTTGATATCGAGGCCATGCACCCCAGTTTTTAGCAGCCGGAGACAAAGATTGCTCTAGATGATATGGCCGATATGAATGATATGATGATAAGTTCTGAGAGTTGGTGTTTACTGGTCGTTATGTCTGTCCCGTGGATGATTGATAATGGTCACTAGCAGGGAGGTAGAAACGGCAAGCTGAATCCCGAGCTCACGCAGAGGCGGTGACAACTCGTTAGCTTCAGCGAATTTCGTCATGACCCAGCTGATCTGTGAATGCAGAGCCAATGGGAGTGGACCTGTCTGGATGGACGAGCCTCCGCGATAGGACGCACAGTTGAACCAAAAAGGAAGCGCGGTGACTTACATGGTCATGATCGTAGGCATGCAGAACAGCGTTACGTACAAGTAAGTCGTAGAGGGAAAGACCGTTTTTAGAGCTTCTCATTATACGAGGTGAAAGTAATCAAAAGATAGAGCCCGCTTGCCTCATTCGATAACTGTCTCAGAAAGAAAAGCCCAGCTCGCTGATCTCTTCCTTCCTGCCACAGACAGCTGGTATCATTTTGAGTCGTCCCGTAAATAACTTTCCAAGAATAAGACGCAATCGCAAGACAGAGAATAGAGAGAAGAACAGTAACTCCATCGCTAGAATCCAGAAAGATAGATGAGAGGGCAGCTCTTAGATTAAGCCAACCCTTTCATCTTCCAGCGATCCTCACATCTGGCTAGACCATCCGGATATCGTCGGACACCAGCGTGATTGCAGTTGCGCCAATACGCTCGGATCACATCACATTGCTTCATCGAGCTGGCGTTAATGCCGGCCAGATACGCTGGAACAGCCATGTGTATGTAAAACTGCGAAGACGATGGCGTTGCTGCAATGATCTGGCACGTCCGGTCCACAGCCAGCGAGATCGCCGACTCTGTAGATTGCTCAGCGCTCACTCTGGTCAGGACGGCAATGACCCCCGCACAGCGATAAGCATCGGCTGAGCGATCCCAGTCTGAAGAGCCCTGGCCCAACTTGAGCAGTTGCTCCATGGCGAGAATCACGCTGGTGGACGGATTAGACGCCACTTCACCGCTGGCAACGCGCGTGAAGAGATGGAATGTGTCTGAAGCGCACCCGACGGTGCGAAAGAAGCTCTCCGTCAACAGCTCACGATGCCAAGATTCGAAGATAAGGTCTGTCGTGCCCCTGATGATGCTACCGCAGGTGTCGAACCACACCAGCCGAACCACCATCTCCCCCAGGCCAGTAACGCTCTTCGATAGCGTATCTAATTCCTCGCGGCTCTTGCAGTGAACGTCCAACAGCGACTTTGCCCCGTATAGATGGCGCTGCCAGTGGCCGAAGCCGCTATCACACACCTCGAAGAAGGCAAAAGCCGCGATGCCGATGAAAGCAAACGGGTTGGTGGCCCTGAGTGTGTCCTTGAGGCTCATGAGGGCATCCAGTCGGTATCTCGCCATGGCCTCTGATTCCCAATGATCGCTCGGGGCTCGGGCCGGGTGTCCATCGATCCGTGCCTGGACGAAGTCGCGTAGCCGCGAGATGAGGCGCAGAGCCTCGACGGACAGGTAACGATTGCTGCTCAGGGCATCGCCGTCCAACGAGATGATTTGCTGGCACAGCGATACTAAGGGGCGGATGAAGCTGTTCTGGTCGGCTTCAGCCCAGTTAATAGGCTCATCTCCAGGGCTGGACACCAATCGTTCTGAAGGCGACAACGAAGAGTCTGGGGGTCGGTCAGGGGGGCGATCCGAGGTGAGACTCGAGTCGCTGGACGGAGACAACGTTGACTGGTGAGATCTGGCTTGTCGTTGGGTACGGGCGGACGCGGTTGTTGTCATGGGAGAGGCATCTTTCGCGGACGAGGTGGAACCGACCCAGATGACTCGTTGGGGGTAGCCTCCACAGGGAACACCGGCAGCGATGCACTATTACATGATGAGCGTTGCTGTGTTGCAGAGCTTGAACGAAGGAGATATGACGAGGCCATGGTAATGTGAGATGTGAGAACAGATAGGGGGCATGAGGGCGTGGGAACAACAAGGGAAGTTCAGAACAGCAGGCAATGACATGCCTTCTTGGGAAGATGGGAATTTGAGAGAGCAGAACAGAGCATCAGCGTTCACACAGCAAGGATGAGGGTCTACCCACTTCTCCGCACGAGGGTCTGTTCAGATCGCACTTGACATCTCTTAGCTTGCAGCTGCGACAGTCCCGATCCCGGCGCATGCCACGCGGCTTTCCAACCGGCTTGCTGCGCTGCTGCTGCTGACGGTGATGGGGAGGAGCCCCGTCCATGGTGTTGCTAGCGTTGGTATTGGAGGCCATGTTATTCCCAGGAGCTTGCTTGCGTGCGTCGATTTGATAACTTGCCAAATCGGGCAGAGGCAGAGGCAAGGGGGGGAGGGCGGAGAGGAGACAGAAAGCAAAGAAAGATCAAGTGTGGAAAAGAGAGAGAAGGAGAGAGATCAGGGGGTAGAGTGATAGTTTGCTTTAGTTTAGCAAACCTCGATGCGCCCTCTGGTGCGGATAAAAGGACTTGTATGGCCAGAGTATGCTTTGTATGTAGGGGAGGGAAAAGGATTCCGGGTTGGTTCAGCCGTATGCGGGGGATTTTTTGTTCTCCTCGTTGCTGTGCTCGTTATCGCAGCTCTATAGACCGAGTACGACTCTGGTTAATAATTGCTCGGCAAGACTCTAGTAGGCCTAGTGCTCTTGCATGGGGAGGCGAGTTGGAGAAGATATACATATAATAATAGCTCGATGGGAGGAAGTCCTCTGTATACACAGTTACTCCTAGAAGATGAAGAGATAACTGGATGGATCTTCACCTCAACAAGAGTATTTTGCCCCCCTTAGAACTGACCAGTTACCCCAGCTTTTCGTCTTGCCTCGCCTTTCCAAAGAGGGGACTCTTCGCCGCCTTGTGCTCCCCCACGCTTTGCGACGATTTCGCCGGCCCAGTGAGTTGACAAACTCCCAGCCAGTGGCTTGAGACTACTAATCGACACGGCTGTTAGTGCTATCATTACAGGTATGCTTCGTCAAGCTACTGCTGTACCACCCACGAAGCCGGAAGTAAATGGCTGGTTGAATCAACGCTAGGCAGGTTCCATACCATACCACAAGCAGGGATTTCGAAGTCGGCGAACCTGTTAGTTTCGGAACCATTTTGAAGCCCTCTTGCTGTTCCAGTAGCCAAAAGCCATTCCCGGCAGAAGGGGCGTTATCTGGCGCTCTCCTTGACTCCAGATTCCAGCTCAAACGCCGCCTTACGCGACAAGGTGTCGGAAGGGCGCAAAGCTCCGGACGTAAACGACATGTGGAAAACTCAACTTAGCACTGAGTTAGCTCGAATCTTGGCTATCGTACTGCCCGGGTGCTAATAAACTAAAGCTTGGAGATAACGGGGGAGGCCAGTAGTCTCGTCTTGCCACTACGACGCTCGCACAGTCCAACCCTATACTCCGTACTCCGTACTGTTGCCCTCAACTGTATGTTATCGCCGCCATTATTTCCCGTCTAGGATTCTTTGCTAGACAGGCAGTGATTTTCCGACGGTGGTGGCCAGTTGATGCATCTCTGAAGGATCATAAAGATGCAGCCAACACCCTCGTAAATCTTCCTTTATTGTGACTCACCATTCAGACCACTCTGCTGCGAGGGTTTGCTTTTCTTCCGTCGCCCTCATTGGCGAACGTAAAACATAGCAAGAAATTTTCTTTCCATACAGCCGCATCTCCTAAAAGGCCAACACGATCTTTCACCTCGGCAGTACAAGATGCTGCGTCAACGCGTTCGCGACTATTTCCATACAGAGTATCAGCCTGGCGAGGCTACGCTGATACGCAAGATTGACTTTTTCATCCTGACTTTCTGCTGTCTGAGCTACTTTATCAACTATGTATGTGCCCGGTGATACCCTTGTCTTCTTTGATGATTTCTCACAATGCTGACTGAACCACCACCAGCTGGACCGCTCCAACCTCGCCAATGCCTATGTCTCTGGCATGAGGGAGGACTTGGGCTTCACCGGTGATCAGCTCAATGTCATCAACACTTGCTTCACAGTTGGGTAAGAGGCTCTCCTATCCAGTCGATCTTGTTTCATCAGCATATCATCCAAGTGTCTAATCTTGAGTTATATGAACAGCTACGTTCTGGGCCAGATTCCCTCCAACCTCTCGCTCTACTACGTCAAGCCGCGCATATGGTTCCCCTCCATGATGCTCATCTGGGGCGGCCTCACCATGGTCACCGCCTCCGTCCACAACCCGCAGTCCATCATGGCCATCCGCTTCTTCCAAGGCATCTTTGAGGCGTCGACCTTTGTCGGCACGCACTACATTCTCGGCGCTTGGTATACCGAGCGTGAGCTTGGTAAGCGCAGCGGCATCTTTACAGCATCTGGTCTTGCTGGCAGCATGATTGGCGGCTTCATTCAGACGGGCATTCACTCGAGCCTCAACGGCCGCAGCGGACTCGCAGGATGGCGATGGCTCTTCATCATCGATGGCCTACTCACGATTCCTGTTGCGGCGTACGGCTTCTTCTTCTTCCCAGACACCCCTCGGAACACTACCGCCTTCTATCTTACCGACGATGAAAAGCGCCTGGCTATTGTCCGTGTGCCTGTTGTCGAGGAGCACTCGCCCATTACGCTTCGCTTCCTCAAAAAGGTGCTCACCTCATGGTACTGGTGGGGGTTCGTCATGCTCTGGGTTATCGCTGGCGAGACAGAGTCGTTCTCGTCCAACTCTCTGCTTGCCCTCTACCTTAAGAGCCATCCCACACACAAGTACACAGTCTCTCAGCTCAACAATTACCCAACTGGTGTTCCCGCCGTCGGCATCGTCTCGACTCTGTTCTGGGCCACACTGACCGATTTCCTCAACGGCAAGCGGTATCTTGTCGGTTATTGGATTGGAATCGTTGGCATTGCCACGTCCATCATGATTCTCGTGGCCTCTCAGCATCCCACCAGCTCTCAGTCGACCTCCGTTGTTATGGCAGCATATTACATCGCCGGCTCGGTGTATGCGTGCCAGGCCACATTCTTCGCCTGGTGCAACGACTCTATGAGACATGAAGAGCACGTCTTCCGGGCCGTTGTCTTGGCCGGCATGAATCTGGGTAACAATGCCGTGAATGCGTGGTGGAGCATTATCTTTTATGGAGCTTCCGAAGCGCCGTGGTTCAATGTGAGTTATCATCGTGCTCGTTCCTCTGTATCATCAAGAATGTCTTTGTTGACTTGTGACCTTGTAGCGCGGTATGTGGGCCATGATTGCTTGCAGCATTGCCCTTGCTATATGGACTGCCATCTTGCAATACACGGATCGCCGCAACAAGAAGATGCGTGAACTTGAGGAGATTAATGCCAGTCTCAGCTTCGTAGTGGAGGGCAAGGACTAATGGTGAACCTGCTTGTTTTATTGCTTATGCCATTGTTACGAGTTATCGATTCCATAGTATCGTGTTTAATCCAGCTATCATATGCGTCTTTTATATCATGACTTCATTTCGCACTCGTACTACAGTTCGCATGCATATTCCGAGATGCGCCGCGGTCATGTAGCCACGTTGCAGCCGGATGCATACCTCCGAACCCCCAATACCACCTCTGCTGGAAGACATGTCCTTGGCTCCGTACATGATACGAGGCCATACTGGTTTGCTGAGGGCATACGCAGGTACGAGGTACAGAGTACGAGTGGTTCTTGTAACATATCATTTCTACTTCTACATGTAAGGTATGAATCCTTCAGCTCGCTTGCAAAAGCCTCCGAACCTCCCCGGCAATAGCATCCCCGACCTCTTTGGTCCCCGCCTCGCCTCCCATGTCCCGTGTCCGAATTCCAAGCCCTCCCGCCTCCTTCGAGTCAAACACAGTCTCAACCGACTTCTCAATAGCCGCGGCTTCGTCAACAAGCACGCAAGAGTACCGCAGCAGCATGGCCAGACTGAGAATCTGTGCAACAGGGTTGACGATCCCCTTGCCGGCGATATCAGGCGCGCTCCCATGCACCGGCTCGTAGATCCCCTTGCAGCGCTGGCCAGGGATGCCGGAAATGCTCGCGCTCGGCAACGTGCCGAGACTGCCTACGATGCCGCCGGAGATGTCAGAGAGGATGTCTCCAAAGGTGTTGTCCGTGTGGATCACGCCATTGAAGCCGCGCGGGTTCTTGACCATGAGCATCGCCATGCTGTCAGCGAGCTGATGTCGCAGCTCAATATCGGGGAACTCCCTAGTGAAGATGTCCTGGGTGACTCTCCGCCAGAGTCTGCCGCTGGCGAGGACATTTGCCTTGTCGGCGCTCCATACAATGGCTGGACCACCGCCGCCTTTGCCGTCTCCGTTTCTGCCCAGGATACGGGCTACTGCTGCTGACACTCGAGCACAACGCTCAACTTCGTCAGGCTTGTAGACCCAGAGATCAGACGCAACTTCGGGCTTCTCAACTTTGTCTCCAAAGTAAGCACCGCCACAGTTTTCTCTGACGACGATGAATTTGGTGCCCTTGACAATCTCTGGCTTCAGGGGAGATGCTTCCAACAGGGACGGCACGAGGATCTCGCACGGCCTAAGATTGGCGAAGGCATCCAATTTCTGACGAAGCCCCAAGATGCCAGCCTCCGGGTTGGGAGAAGCATCTGCCCACTCCGGCCCTCCCACGCTTCCAAACAGGACCGCATCTGCCTTGCTGGCCTTATCGAGGACTTCTTCTGTGATCGGCACACCGTGCTTGTCGATGCTGCTGCCGCCAACGAGGTCGAATGTGCGCTCAAACTTGAGGTTGGGACGACATTCTTCCACGATGTCCAGGACTTTGAGGGCTTCGGCCATGACCTCGGGGCCAACGTGGTCACCCGGGAGGACGAGGATGTGGAATGTTTGAGACATGATGCACACTGTTGGACGTGCTGTGGTAAAAAGAGATAGCCTCCAGTGCAGCCCGTAGCCAAACTGTCGTTATCTTGCTGGCAGTGGTGGTATTTTGCCTGGTAAGCAACTGGCCGTCTTACAACCAGCGCTGCTTGTTAACTCTTTCTCCGGCTGCTTCACTTGGCTCTTCTCGTCCGAAATCGGCTCTCACGAACTTGTTCAACCACAGCTTCAACCTCCAGTGCCAAGACAAGTCGTTGTAATTTTCGTTATAATTCGATTCCACTTGGATAATGATTACTCAATTCGACCTCGGGCTATTGGGAATGACTCCATCCCATTTCCCTACCATTGCGATCATCTTCCCCCGCACAAACTCCCCCCGCTGCTATTCCCGCGGAAAGGCGATAATAAAGACACCCTTTTTACAAGCTTCCCCACGCCCGTCTTCCCCTTGGTTGAAGCAAAGAGCCCGGCACTAATTGTTTAGTTAGCGAATCTAAAATAGCTGGAGAGATGCCACACTGTGTACGGCTTTGGACGTATTCTCTCTGTGTTGATGAAACCATTTCAAAGAGATGGGGAGGACAGGGGTTCACTGTCGCATATGATATCAGATGAAAGTCCAGGTCTTGCCTCTACGTCCCTCACTCTTTTCAATACAGTGACTCTATTTCATTCGTCATTCAATATTGACAGTGACACTTGAATACTACCTCAAACTATATCAAAATGCCTTCAAACCGTCTCGAAGGCAAAGTCGCCGTCGTCACCGGCGCCGCATCCGGCTTCGGTAAAGGGATCGCCACCAAATTCGCCCAGGAAGGCGCAAAAGTCATCGTCGCGGACCTTTCCCAAGAGACGGGCCAGCAAGTCGCCTCTGAGCTCGGCGGTGTCTTCATACGTACCAACGTCACCCTGAGGAGTGACTGGGAAGCCGTTCTTGCGCTGGCTCTCAAGGAGTTCGGACAGCTGGATATTGTTGTCAACAATGCCGGAGCCTCGTACTCTAATAAGGCGACGGAGGGCGTGACAGAGCAGGAGTTCGACATGGTGATGAATGTCAATGTCAAGTCCATCTATTTTTCGACAAGCGTCATTGTGCCGTACTTCTTGAAGGAGAATCGCCCTGGCAACTTTATCCAGATCGCTTCAACGGCTGGAGTTCGGCCTCGAGGAGGTCTGGCGTGGTACAGCGCCTCCAAGGGCGCTGCTATCACGGCTACCAAAGCACTGGCCTCTGAATACGGCCCCAAGCAAATTCGTTTCAACGCTGTTTCTCCAGTGGTTGGCATCACGGGAATGTCAGTACATATGCTTCGCTTCAAGATGGCCTTCTGCTAACAACCTGTGATAGGACCAACCTCTTCTTGGGATCAACAGATATCTCGACCTTTGTGTCGACGGTTCCGCTTGGACGACCATCAACGCCTGCAGACATTGCCAATGCGTGCTGTTATCTCGCCAGCGATGAGGCGTCATTCATTACTGGAGTGAATCTTGAGGTGGATGGTGGGCGATGCGTGTGATAGCGACTAAATAGTTATCGCATTGTACGATAGACCAGAGCGCCTAGAAGACATAAATATCCTGCATTGTTGGCAGCAGTTAATGCGCTTTCATGATTTGAGAACGTCGTAAAAGTGCAGTCTGCCAAACAGGTTATGTCAATTATTTATGGAATGCTATACAGCCGCCGGTGATGCAGCAATCTAGTGATATCTGAGCGCCCGTGGAGTCTACAAGCCTTCAATGGTAAATGTTCCGCTCTTCGTCACCATGAACTCCTCAATCGCCACATCCTTGCCACTTTCCTTGCCTGAGCCGCTCTCTTTGATGCCTCCGAATGGCGCCTCTGCTGAAGAATTGTTGCCGGTGTTCTGCACAGAGTGTATTAGCGAGAGGCGTCTCATCACTGCTACCCAAGGCTCACTTACCAAGCCAACCATGCCTGCCTCAAGCGATTCAAACAGCCTCCAAAGTCGGTCAACATTCTTCGTAAAGGCATAGCTAGTCAAACCCATAGCTGTGTTGTTCGCCCTCTGGACGACCTCCTCTTCAGAGTCAAATACCGAAAGACCCAGCAAAGGTGCAAATATCTCATCCTGACTCATGAGCATGTCGTCCGTGACATTTGTCAAGATTGCCGGTGCCATGAAGTAGCCTCCGCTGCCTGAACCATCTCTGAGGCCAGTCCCAAGTACCAGCTTTGCTCCCTTTACAAGAGCATCCTTAGCCATGTATTCAGCCCTGTCAAGGCTCCTGGGTGTTGTGACTGGGCCCAGCGTTGTTCCCTCATTCATACCGTGGCCCATCTTTAGCTGAGACGTGGCACTGACAACGAGGTCGACAAACTTATCGTAGACGGCTCTCTGAACATACACTCGGTTTGAGGAAACGCAGGCCTGACCTGCATGTCGCCACTTGAGTGCCATCAGCTGTCCAAGCGCCTGGTCAAGATTGGCGTCATCAAAAATGATAAAGGGACAGTTTCCGCCGAGCTCCATTGTCGATTTCTTCAAGTTTCGCGCACACAGACTGGCGATGATCTTCCCGACTCTGGTACTTCCGGTAAATGTAACCTTTTTGACCAGCGGATGCAAACAAAGGGCCTCTGCTAGTTCTGGCGTGCCTTCAAGGCTTGTTGTCAGCACGTTGAGTGCCCCCGGGGGAAATCCCGCCTTCAATGCAAGTCGTGCTACCGACAGGGCCGTGATGGGAGTTTCGGGCGAGGGTTTGACGATCATGGTACAGCCAGCTGCGAGAGCAGCACTCGCCTTTCTGAGCGTCAAGGCAATGGGGAAGTTCCAAGGTACGAGAGCCGCAGCAACGCCAATCGGCTGCTTAATCGTAACTGCTCGCCGGCCAGGAATTGCCGAGACGATGGAGGTTCCCTGAACGCGCTCCGCCTCGCCAACAAACCACCAGGTAAAGGTCGTTGCATAGTCGATCTCGCCATAGGCTTCAGCAAGAGGCTTTCCCGTCTCATAGACGAGGATCTTGGCCAGATCATCCCGTGCAGCAACAATCTCCTGGTGCCATTTCAGCAGCGTCTGAGCTCTCTGCCTAGGCGTCCATTTGGAGTACGTCTGGAAAGCTCGATATGACGACTGAACGGCGGCTTCCACGTCTTCTTGGCGACAATCCGGACAGGATGCCCAGGATTTCCCAGAGCCTGGATCGACAACATGGAAGCGTTTGCCGGATTTGGCAGCGACAGATTGACCATTGACAAGACAATCCAGATCGCCGAGGTTTGGATCAGATAAAACGAAGGAAAACTCGCTGCCCATGGCGTCGTCAAGAGATGAGGAGCCAGTAAGGTGAGAGTTTTGGGGCTTGTGTGAGCTGCAGGAAAGGACGATGCTTCAACTCAGTCTCTCGTATCTCTCTACCATCATGATCTTTGTAGTTCACGTCTTCTACGCCTACAGACCTGACGTCGATTCTCAGTCCATGCGGGGATGATGCGGAGAGGCTGGTGGAACTCAGTGCCTGTTCAAACAGTGCGGGCCAGAATCCCCAACTTTCAAGGTTGCCGGTGGCTTCCCGCAGCTACGCCGTAAACAGAAGGCAATCTATCGCCAGCTTCCGGCGGTAGTAGCAGAGTATTGGCAATAGCTTCATGTTTCAAGGGCTTCAGACGCGGCTGTGGCGTTTGGAGATGACAGCTATCCGGATGAGGCAACCTTCCTGATGGTGATGGCTTTGTCCGCGTATCCCTGGATATGTATACCAGAGTTGCTGAGGTGACCATCTTATCGGATGCCTATTTCACGCCCTGAGCGAGGTCGGAGATTGCTTCAGATCGGCCAAGCCTGTTCTAAACGCCACCTTTTGTATCACAGGAACAAGAAAAAAGTAGATAGCGGCTGGACGTCATCGCGGCTGATAGCGGCTGGCTGCGGCCTGTCCGTCTAGTGCTCCAATCTCTATTTTGAACGGCATAGTATGTCATCGCCTCGGTCGCTACCTGCATCTATCTACGTCTACTAACCCATCAGAATTGGCGTATACACAATCACCTATTGCCAATCCTCCCCTATACCGGTGAGAAACAATCGCCTGTACTCCGTAGCTTCATCTGCGTCCGCTATCGGTCTCCTGAACTCCCAATCAAGCCACCGTGTAGCTGACCCGACTGATGCCTTTGCTCCTCCCAATCTTCTTCACCGTCGTCGCACCGCACAAGTCCGTCGTATCAACATGCGTCCCTCCACAGGGATAAACCTCCGCTCCCACAATCCGCACAACACGGAACTTGGTCTCTCCAGGCGGCAACAGGCTCTTGTCCGGAATCAAGCGCTCCAGACCCTCCCGTCGAAAGTCATCTTCGGTCCAAAAGTCGATCTCTACGGGCATTGAGCGGCGGATGTACTCGTCAACGCGGTCTTGGATCGGCTGCTTCCACTTGCCCTCGATCAGTCCGCGGAACTCGCATGCTGCGCTGTCTGGGAAGTGAGATGCCTTGAGCTCGTCAAAGCCGTCGATTTCCTTCTCCAGAAGATGTCTCACGGCCGATCCGAGAACATGGCCGGCAGTGTGCAGTCGTGAATAGAGGAGGCGCTTCTCCGCATCAATCTTTTGTTCAACAAGACTTCCTGGTTGAAGCTTTTCTGCCATCGAAGAATCTTGGAAGCGGCCAAGATGTAGCACCAGGCCATCATTAACAACGTCCATGCGTGCTGCCCTGATGTTGATGGAGATGGGTGTCTGCGTCTGGTCATCTGTTGATGGGGTTGCTGAGATTGTGCCCTCGTCCGATGGCTGACCACCGCCCTGCGGATGGAAAATAGTCTCTTTGGTTACGACGACATAGTCATCGTCGCCGGCGTCCTTGAACATGGCACGGTTCTGCTCTTCCAGGGCCGAGAAGGGGCGTATTGATATCAGCTCCGTCTTCAAAGTGAGCAGTTTTCCGTCGTGGTGAAAGGCCAGGTGTGTCCCGGCCGGCTTTTCCGATCCCATGGCTGCTGCTTTAACTTGTCGTAATTTTCCTTCTCTTCTCGCTTCAGTGTTCTCTTTTGTGAGATTATGTAGACACTCTCGCGCTTTTGATCCCGTTGCCTGGCCGTTGACTCGGTCTTGAGATGTCAACGATATGTATGGCATAGCATGTCTGACATAATTCGGTTTGATGCCTGGATTGACAAGTTTAGTGGGGGGCTGCGCCCTATTTGCTCGGTGGCTGATGGACCTGAACGGTACGGGGCGAATCATCACGGTATCGTCGGTTGGCATCTGAGACCAGGAACGACCTCACATCGCCGGGGTAATCAGAGCCCATCGGGTAGATACTGAGCGATGAAATATCGATGGTTATGATTCATGCGCATAATCATCTCACGTCGTTCCCTGTCCAAGACGTCGAAACGCCGTTGGTTCAGCTTCGGAATCTAGCGGCAGAACGCCTCGATCAAACGTCCCGACCCACTCCAGACAACTGACAATATTCATGTTCGGTGAGAAATAGAAGAGCTAAGGAGAAATTCTAATATCGGATGAATCAGAGAAGCAACAAAACGCAGACTGAAACGTGCCTGTTGGGCAAAGTAATATGCCTGCTAGACATAGACTCCTGTGCTCCGTCTCGCGGTTATGCATGAACCTAGACGCACATTGTCGTGAATTCGCAGTCCCAAAGACCCGTAATTACATCGTTTCGGCTGAGTTCACGGAGCATTGTTCGCTTTGGTTCTGATCATCGTGGCCTGTTCGCTAGTCATGCCAGCAACCCCCACGTATGAAGCAGATGCATGAAGGATGCATGCAACCTCAAGGCCAAAGTAACCAACAACTTGACATGGGAGTACATACATCGTACATGCTGTTGATTGATTATGTGTATCTTCACGTGAAAGAGAAGCATACCGAAAGGGGTTGGACGGCCGTTGATGCAGCGTCTGTGGAACCTGTCAACGCGGAATTGAGTTTCGTTTTCGTCAAACCCCCGAAGGAACCTTGTTCTGGACGCCGTCACGAGCAATCATCTTCCAATGAGGTGTGGAAGAATATCCTGACACTGGTCGGATATTCGTTCTGCATGAGAAAAGATTCGCGGTTTTTGCAAGTTGCTCGTACGTACGAAGCAGTTATTCACGCCTAAATGGAGCAGCAGCAGCAATGCAGGACTCGTTGGTAGGGTCAACAACTGTCGGCAAAGGGAGGAGAAAGAATGGCCGGATGGAGTGATGTATGAATCTCGGCCAGACTTGCGTAACACAGCAGCCCGAAATCAAAATGATGAGAGCGTAAAATAGCTTCGGCGTCTGATAGGTAGTAAATATTCGAAACCCTAGTAGATACATAAAGACAAAGGCTTGGTATTAGTAGAACAGGAGGTGCATACAATCTGAAAAGAGCTTCATTTCGTCTCTCCATCCAGTGGCTTCCTCGCCCAGACCACCTTTTGATTGTAGTATGGGTGGAAGTTCTTGGATCGGACTTCTCGCCGCAGCATGCCAATGTAAACCAGAATCTCTTCCCGCGTCCATCCGAGAGTGTTGGCCATGAAGACGATGTAGCCTTCCACATCTCTTTCGAGAACCATCTGGGCAAATTGTCCAAGCTCCTTCAGCTTGGGGTCCTTGGGCCAGCCTCCTATCGGCATCTGTACAGTTCCAAGATTGTCAGGGCTAGACCTAGTGAGTGGTATGGCCTGAGCTTACCTTGAAGTTGAATTCCTGAATATCGACAAAGCCAGCTGCCTCAATCGACTTCCTCTGTGTCTCATCCTCAATTACCGTAAATGACCTTCCAATCTTCTTGCCTCCATTGAGAAAGAACTTTCCCCATTGGCCCAGCGCTGACGTCTCAGTAACGCTACCGTCATCACTCCTCACAATGGCTGAAGTCTCCAAGCTTTCAACCCAGCCTCCTGGTTTCAATACTCGGTATGCTTGTTGTAGGAGAGCGTCCCAGTCCTGGATACTGCCGAGGAGCCAGCGCATGTGGACGTAGTCGAAGTCTTCGTTGCGGAACGTCCATTCTTGTGTGCAGTCTTCAATTTCGCTGGTTATGCAGGTCAGAGATTGGGGTAAGGTATACAAAGAACTGAAGAAGTGCTCAGAGGTAGTGGTAGAGTTGCTGGTGTTTACTCACAACTGCAGGTTGGGAGGGACCCAAGTTGGCTGAATGGGAGAAATATCTGTGCCAATGACCTGAGCATCGGGAAACTCGTCGGCGAAATCGCTATCAGAGTGTCAATCAGTGGTCACACTTCTCACACAATACGAGACACTAGGTTCTTACATAGCCCATATCCCTAGAGCGGAAAGGGTCAGGTTAGTTGGACAGAGTAGGACCTAGAAGCGCATGTGTGACACTCACCTGTACCGGTACCTATATCTAGAGCTTTCTAGCCGCGTTGATCCAGTGTCAGTTTCGATCTGTCCCGCAATGCATTGTCGGATGCCGGAGAGGTGGATTTACTTTGATGTTTTCTTTCTTCAAAGGAGCCATGAAAAGCTTGTCTCCTATTGCCATGGAAAGAACATGATGACTGTGGCGACGCAATATCAGTTAGCCGTTCTTTCGAACAGTTTGCACCCACTTCGACTACAAGACTATCGTCAACAGAGCATGGCTTACTTCATGTCTAAGGATTCGCTTGCCGCCTCGTCGTTGGATTGCCTGTTTTCATGAACTCGAGTAAGTAACAGCATCGACTTCGGATCTCCTCCGCGGAGAGTCCTTGCTGGGTATACGCGGATAGGAATACCTACCAATACTGCGCATTGCCCGTCTCGCCGTGAAATCTCCGCCCGTGAATCTCTCGATACTGCAGGATACTGGACGTAATTGAGGCTGTCGAGCTGCCGGCGTCTGAACCAAGCGCGGAATCATCGTCGTCGTCTTCGTCCTCGAGCCCGTTATCTCGTCTCTGTGCAATCTGGTTCGCATTGATTACTTCTTGCCTGGCACGAAAATAGAAGATTCCTCCGTGCAGATCCTCGATAGGATGCCACGAACCTCTTGCCAGTGACCAGCTGGGAGAATGCCTTCGGAGTTTGGTTCTTGTTGTTGGCTGCTTTCTCCGGCCGCGCCTGATGCGCTTCGTCCCGATGATTTGTCCACCATTTCGGTTGCCAATGAGAGCGAGTAGTGATATTCCTCTGCTGCTTATCCCTCTCCGCCGTCTTCCGCTGCTCTTTCTTTTCCTGTTATGCGCCCTGTTGGTTGTGTTCTCTCGTTCCTCCTTAGTTCTGACTTCAGCTTCGGGTTAAATTAAGCAGGGATATGGCGGAAAGCAGGATGACCGAGCAGGGGCGATGGCGGTCGATGTTAAGTCGAAATCAGTAACGTTAACGAATGCGTAGCAATGGGCATGCTCCGTATAAATACGCAGAAAAAAACGACCAGCCAGCTCGGCGTTTCCACCAATAAACCCCCCCTCGAAGTACGAGATGCAGGTATGTGGGATGCGGTATGTCTGCAGAGCGTCCACGCAGTGATTGTATGTATGCACTCCGTCTCGTATGCAGATGAGTAAATAGTCGAGTAAGCCTATGCAGTTACTCGCGCGCAATCATGCGTCTGTTTCGTTCTCTGTTTGGGTTGCCACAGCGGCAACAGCGTCGTTTCCACCGCCTTTGCCTCGGAACAGTTGCCAAGCAAGAGGGTAGGAGAATTTTGGAGGGAGCTGTCATTTACCCGATCGAGCCGGCCAACAGTCGGTTGTTCATGCTGTTGCAGGAAGTACGAGCGCGCTGTATGTCGCGAGTAGTAAGTGCATGTACTGTATGCTAGTATGTATGTACATGTATGTGCGACATCAGCAAGCCAACGGGGAAGAGCAGAGAAGCATGAAAAGAGGGCCAGGCCGCATGAGAGACGGGCGATGAAGATGATTCAAGAACGCCTGAGGTGGGATCGGCGTGGAGAAACGAGGGGAGAGGAGGGCATTCGGAGGGTGGGGAAGAAGCAGAGAACAGAGAAGGAAAAGTTGTTGGCTCTAGCAGCTGTGTGCAGCTCATAGGGAGCAGGGACAGGGAAGATGAGTTGTGATGAGTGACATTTGGCTGCTTATCCCATCCGCGGGAGCATCGCCGGCGGAGGCTAGCTTGAAGAAAAAAATAACGTGCAGCTAGGCGGGTGCTGGTCTTCCCGTCCCGCGGCCATGCATCGAGGTGCTTCGACTGCAGGTATTATCGGGCTTTATTTCTGAATCCAATCTACGCTTCTCTCCGACTCTTTCCTTGTCCGGACGTTGAAATGAGGGCAGCTGTCTGTCGAGGGTGGCAGGTGGCCATTGATGGGCCGTGGGAGGCGCTTGACTTTGAAGCCATCACGAACAGACAACTGCAAGTTACTCTCACGAACAAAGCAAACGAACAATGCCTTGACTACTTCCTCCAGCTCATTTCGAGATTCCAGAGAGCCCTCCAGGACAGAACCTTCATCCTTTCTCTCGTATGACAAACCCCTTGCCAGATCAGCAGCAAAAGGCCAAGCACCCACACCGCTGCAACGTGTCGTTCCGCGGCAGGTCGTTTTCCGCCTGCGTGACCCGTCGCGCTAGAACATTCAGAGCTTGCATGAACGAGTTTGTCATTTATGAGGGATCGGGTGGATGGAAGGCTAGAATCGGCCGCGAGAACTTGTTCAGAGAGAGCAAGGGGGAAAAGACGCGGTGCCTGTCAGAGATTGAGTGTTACAACAAGCATCATCACAGCGTGAAACAAATGCGAATGGCTCAAAGCTTGATTACTAGGGCGCCGACTGTCTAATTGCGATGAATGAGATCAATCTCTTTTATGTCCATTGAGGCCTCGCTAGAGGGCGGTTCAATAGAGAAGTTGAGCGCCACAATCTAGCCCTGCCATCCTCATCCTCACGCATAAGTAAGTCCTACCAAGTATCCCGCATTTAGCCCTCATGGGAAATACTATATGGGTAGTCGTCTGTCTGATTACTTATACAGCCCAACGGCAGCATGAGTGATCTGTGCGAGCAATGGACGGGGACCGCATATGTTGCCAGTCAATTGCTACGTTTGATGCTGACCGCTCTCCGTGCGAAGAAGCGAGTCGGTTACATGTCTCGGCACCAAGTAATGACCAGGCACAAGCACATTAAATCTCTATTTGTCTAAGGTCATCTCGTCTACATTACTATTACATCAGTTCATGGAATCACCTCCCTCTATCGTCTTTCATCCTGCGTGCTAGTAGCAGCAAGAATCGCATCTCCCTCAATCTAGTTCGACACAATCGCAACGGCTTGGGCCATCTGGGACGGGTCTGCCAGCAGCTCTACCGCAAGCTGAGCCTCTGCTCTGGCCACGATTTCCGTTTGCTCATACGCAAAGTCGGTGTTTGCAAGCTCCTTGAACAGCGGCTCGTGGTTAAAAGCACAGCCCGCACCCGAAGGGTTGGTGCAGATGCCGAAGTTTGCGTGAAGGACCGCCTTAGCTGCGCTCTTCAAATCGTGAGTGACAGGGTCGAGCACAGGATCCTGCACCCACGAGGCATCGGTCGAGGCGGGAGCAAAGGTGCTAGAGGGAAAGTTGGTCAGGCCGTAGTCGGGAGTGCCGACGATGTCGATGAAGGCCTGACCGAGAAACGGAGTCACCTCCAGGGCAGGATACTGGACGTCGTGAGAGATGCCGGCGGGCAGAGTGCCGAGAGCAGCACTGGCGAAGTTGGCCACCGAGTTGAGGTCGGCAGTGTAGCGAGTGCGGAAGTCGATGGTGATGTCGAGCTCGGTGACGGATGTGTTTCCTGGAAGATAGAACGAGACGCCGGAAGAGTTCTTGAGGGCATTGTAGGTGTTGACAGAGAGCGTCAGCGGGCTCTTTGTCGCTTCTGAAGCGTGGCCGCCAGGTCCGAGGATTGTCAGGGCAACGCCGTTGGCATCAGTGGCCGCTGAAAAGGTGACGTTGGGGTACGTGGAATCGAGGATGCTAGACACGGTGTTGCTGACAGTGTCGAGGCTCAGACCGGCGACGCCGAGCTGGATGATGGTCTGCACGATATTGGTCGCGTAGACGCCGACGTTCTCAATGCCCACGGCGCTGGAGCTGGTCCCCGGAAGGCCCGACAGGTTCTGCACAATGTCCAGGGCGTCGTAAGCCTTTGAGACGGCCTCGGAGTGCGTGCTGCCGACGAAGCGCGCAAAGTAATTGAGACGGGCGTTCATGGGCTGGATGGCGCTCGTCGTGGTTGGATGGGCCATGAGCCAGACATCCGAGCCGTTGAAGGCGCCCAGGTTGTTGAGCTTGAACTTGCCGGCCGCGTTCTCTTCGTCAGGAGTTCCAATGACGATGATGCGGCCGGGGATGTTGTAGTGCGTCAGCGCCTCGCTGGCAAACTTAGCTGCTGAGATGCCGTTGAGAGCGATGAGATTGTGGCCACAGGCATGGCCAAGGCCTACCAGCGCATCATATTCGGCCAGAAAGCCCACGGTGGGCAGATCACCAGTGAATCCTGATGGCCGGTTGTCGAACTCGGCTTTGAAGGCCGTGGGCAGGCCGGGGTACGCCGATGGCGAGACCGTCCAGCCTCCAACTGAGGAGAAGTAGTTGACGATGCGGTCATGAGCGTGGGTTTCGTTCAGACCAACCTCAGGGTCGTTCCAGATCTGCTGGCCAATGTTGAGGAGTGTTGGCCAGTTGGTGCTCGAACTGGACTTGATGAAGGCCGGGAGGTCGGACAGGTCGAAGGTTGACTGGGCCGCTGCTCCGGCCGCAGCCAGGAGGACTGTTGAAGACAGGTGCATGTTGGTTGAGGGATCGAGAGAAACAGTGCTTGGTCCTTGCGGCTGTTGCTGCTGCTACTTCCTGTCTCCAGAGGTGGTCGAGATCTACAACACTTTATATACTGCTCCTGCTTCGAGAGGAAGGGGGTCTCTTCAGACTCTTCGTACACCGATGACTCTCGACTAGACAAGTATGGAGCACATACAAGCAAGGCTCTCCTGACCAGCCGATGCATATAGACATGGTTTACTGCTTGGATTCCCCATCTACCCACCTTCAGGCGGCGACGAGTTCTACTCTAGGTATCATCACTAAGAGCACTGGTTTCCGAAGAGCATGTCTAGTTCAATTGCGTGACAGTCTCGCCGCTCTCACTTGAGCACTAAGAACCAAATCCCAGCCAGTACAACAAGTAAGTACCGAAATGATGCCGCTTCTAAGGAGTTTCCAGTTCTACGGGCTTGGGCTCACCCCCCGATGTGGTCGACGGAAGAATAGATAGGGCTTCTGAGTAGTAGTTCTATTCTTATCGCTCCCAGTATAATATGTTGTCAATCAGGTGGTAATTCGAGATGATGGTCCACAACTGCATTTGTTCCTGGGCCGTCCCGCCCGGCGGCTGCGAAGCTGTAAGCCCTAGAGGCAATTGACAACAAGGTAGGAGTGGATCAACGGTGAGTCTAAAGACTATGTGTAGCACAATTGCCAAGTCAATACCAAGATGCAATAGGACGCAATTGCAGTAAAACTCAATGGCGTTTCTCTTGAAAGACTGTCTGTTACCTTTGAGAATTAATCCTACAACTAGAGTTATACAGTAATTACGATACCGCTCCGATCATTCAGAGGAATAGTTCAAACACGAGCCCATTATCTTCTTCTACAGAATTCCATGTACTGCTAGTATCTATAAGGGGGCTGACCAAGTTCCACGATCCCTGTGAGAGTTGACGAGGATGTTTCTAGGAACGATGCACTTTTTCGTTCTTAGTTCGAGTCTAATGTGGAGCGGGATTCGGCACTGTTGTAAGGCATTTCGTCGGCGGTTTATACAAGGTAAAAAGACAAGGGTGCACTTTGAAATTTGTCTTCACAAGTCGCCAACAGGTAAGAAGGATACCAATGGTAGGATGCAGTATCATGTCGTGGCACCTTTTATGTAACAGCAGGATGTAACATAGTCCATACACGTCTCCAGATCTGATCTCGATGATCGGTCACGAAACACTACATCGTCTTTTATAGCGCTCCCGGCAGCTCGGCATGGGAATGTCCTGATGTTTGCACGACAGAAACAAATATCTGAGGTCAAGAGCCTTTCAGCCGTTGCCAGGATCTCACATTTGGAACATGTTTACCTACAGTACACTGGCTTTTACACGTCATGTCACGATTCACGGTCTTGTTAGCATTCTGTCCACAGCATAATAGTCCGCTATTCTGTCTAGAGTTGTCTTACTCTCGTCACAATGGGGCTGTGTTTTCTTTCGAGTGTCAAGACAGCAGAAGCTGGCCTACCTATGTGTGTATGTATGCCTCATGATCAATAGATCAGTAGTCGTAACAACTAAACGCCTTGACTTATATGCAAGACAACTCATCTTCCCTCCATTCGCATGCTAGACTAGCGCGCCAGTCAATGTAGGGCCATTCAATCATTACGACGCATCGTTACAAGTCTAATTCCTTTATGAGACTTCATATTCTTCATGTCAAGCTCTCTCAGTGGTAGACTCATCAGGAGCAAGTGTGGGTTTAAACTACAAAGTATCTATTTGTACTCCATAGACCTCTTCCAATCCCGGCCTAAAGTCATTGAGACGTAGATAAGCCCAGAGAAAAGCATCGGGGCGTGCACATCCCGCGCCCCGACGCCGAAGGTCTCGAACATTCATGTATTTCTCAAAATCTGCATGTCCACCGCCACTTACCGAGATGCTGACACGTCGGCCACCTACTGTAATGGAGCTCTACGTGAAATAGTATATGTGGGACGGAGCACATAATACAATCCCCAGATAATGCTCAAGTTTCCGTGTAATATCTGATGCTGGCTCAGAAGATAGAGAACGCTAGGACGCCGGATTCATGCCCGATCTTACACGTTCCCCAAAAAAGGGATTCAATGTTCTCCTTATCCATTCTAGTCTATCTCTAGTAAAGCAACTTGTAGAACTAGAAAGGGGGGATGGAGGTGAACTCAATTAGAAAGCTACGGATAAGAAAATAGCCTGTTAGGCTGGGTACAGAACAGAACACAACAGCGAACAAGAAAAAGACGGGTTGGGATATTGTGCACAATTTCTAGGGAAAAGCGCTATCAGGTCATCAAACAGAGAGATGGCTCTGGTCCGGTCCGACTTATATTAGTTCGTGTTGGTTGTGACGTCCTCTAAAAGATTCTTCCACTCCAGTTGGCCGTTACCTCTCATAATCTGGCGTCGACGTATCAGGAGACCATAGCCGTTTTGTTTGAGAGTGCTTACTAGACCAAAGGGCAGGAGTTTAAGCAGTCGCGCCTAAAACCAATATCGTCTTAGCCTGTACATGAGTCGTCATTAGCCTTTAGCCAACACGAGAACAACGTCGTGGGCGTATAGCTATAGTTCTCTTTTTGCGAGACTCGATGTAGCATTCAGGGGTGAGCCGCTTGCGTATTGTCGAGAGATGTCGATCATTTATTTACCCTAGCTGATTCTATCTCTGATGCTTGCTGCAGTCGCATCTTTTGTCGGAATGAAACTTCACGTGCTATAATAACGGCGGCGATGTTCAAACTCCTCATGGGGGGTTTCTGTGCCATGGCAACTTCATCTAGGCAAAGCCGGAATGTAACATCACAAATCAAGGAGTAAATCTATTCTGAGCTTTGTGAGTATTCCGCACGCAAAGCTTCCCAGCTAAGTTATAAGTTCTTGCATAGGCCCGGGAGAACTCGATCGCCGATGTGGCCAGCAACTGTAACCACGGCTAGGCCCCGGTATAAAATGCAAGATAACTTCTCAGCTTACCTAGTTCAAATCAGTACTTCGTTCCTTACACGCGAACAATAGGTTGATCGGTTGCCTGATGTAGAGCATAGGAGTGTGCTATGTAGAAGGCTTCACTCTACGTGCTCCGAGGAAAGGTACCAAAGTAAACAGCAGTAATTTCTTGGTACGATGCGCTCGAACACCCTCCCTCGGCAAATCCGGTTACTACGGTAGGGCACGATCCATTCCTGTCATGCTGCCAATAATCCTAAGCTAGTTTAACATGCAGAATGAACGGACTTGCTGATCTAGAATGTACAGAGAATATTGGCCAGTCTCCCAAGTCATGGCACGCTGCTGCGATGGACGGTGTCACTCGACCCTGCACTTTGAATATTCGCCTAATATAACTCTTTCTGGCGAAATTAAGCTGTTAGATTCCTAGTCCCATCCAGATGCAGCATGAAAGTGTAGTGTTAAGTCAGTGCTTGTGTCACGAGTTCACAAGGACTGCCCTCCAATGGGGCAGACCGGTGTCGAATGATATCAGACTTTGAAGATGAACCATGAAGTTGTCACCTTGTAACTACGTTACGACCCATGAGCGAGTCAACTAAATTGCCGCTGCAGGATAGGAACAGATGCGCACGTATTTGTAGAAGATCGCTGACAGGGTGAGTATCAAAGCTTGCTTACTGGCCGTCGATGCATAACAACATGGACATCAGAATTGGCAAGAGGCATATACTAGATTCGTCTTGCGGAATCGGAATCGCATCGATTTTTTGGGGGGATAAGAGCTTTCGGACTTATTGTCCCCAAGTAGCTGCTCTTCAAGGGCTCCCTTGACCTCCTATTCGGTTGAGGTTGACCTTGACAGGCAATACGGAGTAATAGCACGCGATTGCAATCTGCCCTCTGTTCAGCGCATGTACTTGAGGTTTAGATTAATAATCGTTCTCAGTAACCCGGCAGAAAATATCGCCAGATGCAGTTCACCATCAGCTCCCTGACTACGATGTGCTTGCACGGAACCTCCACCTGTTGGAAACGATTGGTGGAATTACTACCCTGTTGCCGTTCGATGGAAGTGGCAAGTGCAGGATTGGGTGGATGAGTGTACGTGCAGGATTGTTTCAAACTGAAATGCCGGCAGATAGTTTCTGTCCGTTGAAACAGGATATGGCAAGTTTATCCTCCGTACGGATAGACTCTGTACAACTACGATCATAGTCAACTAGTACTATAAGGTACTCCGTAGTTTGGAAGGTGAATGAGCCGGGGTCGGGGCTCCCCTTATCAGCAACGTCTCCAAACTCTTTATACAGAACGTCCACGCTTACAGGGCGGAAGACTCCCCCCATTACCGAACAAGTATTCATTATACTCCGCAACTCATTCTAGCACAACAAGCGCCGCTGTTTACTTCTAGGCTCCTCGAAAGTCTCCATCGTTCGCGGCCCTGGTTGCAAGTAGTACTTTTCTTCGACAAGGCAACCAGTCATCTTGTCCGTCGCTACGTAGTTGTATGGGGAATGGAGCTCTCCATAATGACTACCTAGCCGAAGCCCTACCCGAGCTTCTGGGTTCCAGCCCAAATGCAACAACCTGGTCCCCTGGTATGTACAAAGAGCAACCTAAGCACCTTTCCTGCCACGAATCCTGTGAAACAGGCACTGCAGGACTATCTTTACAAGCCTCTTCAGCGTCTTCCAGGAGTTTTCTTTTATGATGGAGAAGCGAAAAATACAAGCTTCACTAGAGGAACTGGGCAGGAGTTGTTGCCGGTGCCTTCGTATGAGGAGACGCGGCTCAGCCTCAGCCACATGTTCGTGCAAGCTCCAGTCAGCACTAGTGATAGCTCGCGAGGCCACCCAAAGTTGACACGCCGGAGGCTAATTACCTACCCAGCCTTATTAGTGGTTGTCCAGAAATTGACCAGGGGCACCCTACTTATTTGCATCGCCAACATGGTTGCAGCAGCCGTACTTGTATATTCAGTTGATCAGGGAACAAACAGCTCTTCAAAGCAAGTGCTAGGGTATCTCGGTAGCTATCAATGCTCTGATCCCCATGGCCTGACATCCAATTTTGCTTCAAAGGTACCTTAGATTCATACCGCGGAACAGAGTACATGCCTCCCCTCGATGAGCAAGTCAATGGCCTCCACTTTTTACCGTCGAATTAAGTTTCTTCAACTGCACAGAAGATTCTCGCCTCGACTCGTCGCTAATATTCTCTTCTGCCCAGCACCTCTGATTCATATTGGATCTCAACTGCCGCATGGACACAGCCCCGATCTCTTAGACCGGCTTCTCCTCCGAAGGTGATGGTTTCAACAGGGCCAATAGGGCATCTTGGGGGACTGGATTGGGGTGCCATTCACAGGAATGCCTGTAACTTAGCGTAAAATCTATCGCTGCAGACCTATTTTTGTATCAGGCTACGCGCTTACTGCATGCAAGGTTCCATCACGCCAGCTCCTACCGGAGTAAACGGCCATACTAGCCTGCGGTCGAGAGCAATGTTGACGATGTTTTGAAGGGCCAGAGCTGAAAACGGTGTCTGTGGGTGGAGACCTCCGTAGTCTCCAAGATGTGGCTCTTGCAGGGCCTTCGGCAGTTTGGGGTCGCCATTTGCAGCATACGAGTCGTGATTGGTGATCACGGTTATGTCCAAGTTGGGATAGCTGTGCTTCGCTAAGTAGTAGACCAATTGAAGTTCTTGTTAAGGCTGATCATCCCATCAATAGTGAGTGATCACTGGCTAGGCGGGAGGGAGTGCGATTCCGGCAGTCATAGCAAGGTATTAATATCAGAAAGCCGGCACCTCCAACACTAAACCTCCTTCTTGGCATTCATATCCCATTAAGTTTCTGCAGAGGGCGGATTGGTGTTTGTCAGTACCGCACTCGCTGGTCAAGATGACGGAGAAAGACAGCCATGAGCTCACCACTCGTGAGAAGCTTCGGCTTATGAAGAGTCCGGTTGTTCTGGGCTCTGAGAGAGGCGTGGAAATGCCTAATCTGAGCGAGTTTGGCGACCGTTACACAGACACATCGATCGAGTTTGCAAGAGTAAGTGATGATACCTTCATCAAGAATTTTTTCCAATGCGGGCATGTTTTTTCTGAAGGGAATCCCTTCAAATGTAGCACGAAGAAGCTGGCACGCTGGAAGTGTTCACCGACCTATTCTTTGCCGCCAATTACGCCGTTTTCTCCAAGACACAGTCAGTTACCAGCCATGAGCGAGTTGCATCATACGTCGGATACTTTTGGTAAGTTTTGAAAAGCAGTTGAGCTTCTGCTGAGCATGTTGATGGATCCTTAACACCTGCTTCATAGTATGCTGTGGATCACTTGGCTCGTTGTCGGCCTCTACGATGTTCGATTCGTAACGGACAGCATTTTCGGTTCGCCTCCCTTTGCGCCAATCTTATTATAATCCAAACTTGCGATTTATTCTAACAATCGGATGCAGAACGGGTTGTTCGAGCTATCCACCTTGGAGCCTTTGTTGGTTTCGCCGTCGTCGCCCCAAAGTTTGACCCAAGCAACCAGCAAGCAGCGACGATGAGAGCAATGTGTAGGCAAAACGGATTCTCCCCCTCATACAGAAAACATATGCTCACCCTCTTTTTAAGCTCTGATCCTGATGGCGTCTCGTTTGGGGCTGACCATCGAATACGGCAGTATCCTCTGGCACGTCAGGAAGTTCAAGAAAGTCCACTTGGCATTCTACCTCCAAATGTCCATCCACTTCATCGCTGCCATGATCTATCTTGGCGTCACTTTCCGGTTCACCGACACTCGCCACAGTAATGTGTTCGTCACCTGGTATATCGTTGGTGTCTTGGAGGCTCTCTTGACCTTTGGCCTGTCAATACACTATTCTGTACTCAGGTTGACCAAGACACACCTTATGAATCGGATGTTTCTTCTGAGTATCATCATCCTCGGCGACAGCATTGTTGTCATAGCGGACAAGGTGGTAATAATTGTCGATGCCCCTGACTCTTGGGGTGAGTTGCTCTATTCTCACTACTTTTCCCTGTCGTTAATATCGGAAGTTATTCTAACCAAAAGAAATAGACGCTATGACTATCGGCATATTAACTGCCGGCGTTGCAACAACTTATATGATCTTCTTGATCTATTTTGACTGGATGAAGGCGTCACATCTCCCACCCGTGCGTCAGATGATCTGGACCATGCTACATTTCCCGTTTCACCTAGCTCTCGTCCTCTTTTTGCAGGGATTTACGCAATTCATCCAGTGGTCCAAGGTGATCGATGTGTTCAACCACCTGCCAGCCAACTGGATATTGTTTGATCCAACTAGGCTACCTCGTGCTACCAGCCAGCTGGTACAACAAAACATGACCGACGAAATCGCCAGCTTCTTCAAGCTATATCCTCCAAAATACTCCGATACAGAGTTCGTCTTCCAACAGGCTCTGGATAACATCACGAACATCCCGGATTCCTTCTGGCCCAAATGGGCCGATGCATTAACGGATGACAATTACGAGTTGCCGACAGACAAAACCACGAACCTCTTCGCAAACATTATGAGGGCCCTGATTACTGCGGTGGAGAATAGTGTCTTTGCAAATTTTGACATCGATCTGGAAGCCGAGGCGGTCAAGGAACAGCGGGGAAAGGGCGAAGAGGTCAACCAGTCGGCTGCCGCATTCTCAGCTCAGATTGACCAAGCAACCTGGGACCGATACTGCCTAGTGGTATGTTTGACTCCAAATCCCTAGCAGTTTCCCTCTGCCGTCACATTGGCTAACCACTTGATATGCTCAGTTCACATATGGCTACGTCGCGGCTGGCGCTTGTCTGGCGCTGATGGTGCTTCTCTCCATCGTTGCCCGCGTGACCGCCTGGAAGCCTTGGCACGTAATCCGAACGGTTATTTACTTCCTTTTGGCGCTCGGCATGGCACTTACTGCACTCCTCAACCTCAACACGGACCAGTTGAATAGATACCTGACCACTCCCTGGCTTCTTCCCACCCTCTGCATCGCTTGGGCCATTGTCCTGTTTCTCACCCATATTCGTCGCGATACTCCTCTCTTCTTCAAAGGAGGCAGCCCCAGACCGTTGCGTCGTGGAACAAATCAGTCTGAATCGAACAACGACTCCGAGCATGCGCAGCCGATGGTCAGCAATATGGAGGGCTCGACTTCGTATTCTGGAGCAGCTGGAATGCACTATGGGTATCAACCAGCACCTCAGTCCCAACCTGGGCATGACTATGTGTGATTGCGGTTGGATCATCTCCCTTGACGGAGAGGGATAACTTCTTCTTCGGCACTGTCTGTGAAATGCGAAACAAGGAATTTCAGAAGGCAGTCCGTTCTAGATGTATAATATACAGACAAAATTGTTAGCGAGCGAGTGTTTTGATAGACGATACCAGTCAAGAGAGTTTCTTCACATATGTCACAATCGCTGCCGTGAGATAATGGCCTCTCTTGCGATGAACTGGCGGCAATTCGTTTCTCTTGCGTGCTATTGTCTGATGCTTGTGAGCGCCCTATCATGCGATAATGATGCTGATTCCGATTTCCTACCTGTTTCCTGTCCCTTTGATGGCTCAATCTTGACATGCAAGTCGTGCTTCCAGTGCTAATAAACCAAGGCGCAGACGCACTGTCATACCAACTCTCCGAGTCAGCTTTTGCGCCTCCTCGGACGCATCCGATTCAAGACATGCGGAGTTTGCACGCATTTGGACACGCCCCCTTTAGATCTTACGCGTCTTCTCCGACATTTTTCAAGAAAAGGCAGATCAATATATCAGTTATTCAACGCGAGAAGCCATGAGCCATCTCATTGTAAGCCGGAATTTGGAATTGGCTTGGTCTCGGTAGTTGGCACAGCCCTATGTCCGACCCCTGCCACCACCACACGCTCGGATCAAGCTTGTCGTATTGCATCGTAGATTGCATAGATACGATCGTCACAGGTCTTGGCTCGCCATCTCTCGAGATATTCATGGTAGAAGGAAACGTAAGCCCTTGGTCATGCAGTCAATCTACGAATAGCATCTCCAATCGAGTGCAGCCGACAATGACGAAGGATTCGACCCTCGTCTAGCGTCCGCCAATTCTTGACCCTAGCCTTAACCAAAGTGTCCGAGCTGATTGTTCCTTTGTCTTTGAAGCATCTGCAGAACAGCGGATGACCGCTCGATCGAAGCACTAACATGACGTTGATACTGTGCGTCATGACTAGCTTCTGCCAAGGTCTACTGTGGCGTATTCACATGGCGCCGCTGTTTTTGTGAGGCTCGGGACTATGCGACACAGTGTCTCCGTCCCAAGGGTGTACGAGCGGAAACTCTATCGTCATCGACTCGCCATCATTCGGTCGGATCGGACTCCTTCAGCCTCTCCCGGACTCTTGGGATGTCCGAAATAGAAGAGATTAAAAGGCCAAGGCCAACTGTTGGCCAAAGATGTGGAGTGGGCTGTCAAACGATACTAGCTGGTGGTGGCCTGGTGGTCTGAGGACAAATACCAGAGCTGTCCGTTGAGCCTCCGAGCTTTGTTGCACCAAAGCAACCCTCTTGGTCAACGACCAATTGCACCAATTCTACTGTCCTTTGCTCTCTCTGCCGGTAAATCATGAGTAAAGACCCAGGTCCGATGGAATCCAAAGAGACCGGCGCTTTGTCGCCTCAAGCTTCTTCGAGCGAAGCAAATACCACCCTTCACGATGAAACTCGCCACAAAGACCAAGAGGAAGCGTCGCTCGCCGACAGCCGAATCTCATCCAGTAGCGACGACTCCTCAACCCCAGGTCGTCGTCCCGGTCCATCAAGAACAGCAAGTGGTGCAAGCTTTCAGAATGAAGATGACCTTTTTCGGGCAATGTCTCGGCGCCGGACAACAGGGAGCTATGCCTCCGGCACAGAAGGCCCCGAGGAATCGGCAGAGATAGAACGGCTCATGTCACGCATGTTTGGGCATGCCAGGCAAGAAAATAACCCCGAAGAACAACTGCGACATAGCGGTGTCATTTTTCGAGACCTTACTGTCAAAGGCGTCGGACTAGGCGCCAGTCTTCAACCAACAGTCGGCGATATCTTCCTGGGGCTTCCACGAAAGATTAGGAACCTTTTCAGAGGCGGTCCAAAGGCTGCTCAGGCCAAGCCGCCTGTGAGAGAGCTGATCAGCCATTTTGACGGCTGCGTCCGACCTGGCGAACTTCTTCTTGTGCTGGGGCGTCCTGGATCTGGATGCTCGACTTTCCTCAAGGCATTTTGTAACCAGCGTTATGGCTTCGAAGCCGTGGAGGGAGACGTCACGTATGGCGGAACAGACGCCAAGGAGATATCCAAGCACTTCCGCGGCGAGGTCATTTACAATCCTGAAGACGACTTACACTATGCAACTCTGACGGTGAAGAGAACCCTGACCTTTGCTCTGCGGACACGCACACCGGGAAAAGAAGCGCGACTCGAGGGCGAAAGCCGTTCATCGTACATTAAAGAGTTCCTTCGTGTAGTGACGAAGCTCTTTTGGATTGAACACACTCTTGGGACCAAGGTCGGCAACGAATTTATCCGTGGTGTCTCTGGTGGTGAGCGAAAGCGTGTCAGTATCGCAGAGGCCATGATCACCCGTGCCTCAGTGCAAGGCTGGGACAACTCAAGTAAAGGCCTGGATGCAAGCACCGCACTGGAGTATGTTAGGGCCATACGAGCAATGACCAATATGGGAAGAATCTCCACCGCTGTCTCATTATACCAGGCCGGAGAATCGCTATACGAGCTCGTGGACAAGGTGCTGCTCATTGACGGTGGAAAGTGCCTTTACTTTGGCCCATCGGAAAAAGCCAAGCAGTATTTCCTGGACCTGGGCTTCGACTGTCCCGAGAGATGGACAACGGCCGATTTCTTGACATCTGTCAGCGACAAGCACGAACGAAGTATTCGGCCTGGCTGGGAGCAGCGCATCCCGCGGTCACCCGAGGAGTTCTTCGACGCGTATCGAAAGAGTGACATATACCGCGAGAATGTGGCTGACATAGAGGCCTTTGAAAAGGAACTTCGCACCCAAGTCGAAGAGCGGGAAGCAGCGCGGTCCAAGAAGACGGCGGAACACAACTACACCCTATCCTTCCATCAACAGGTCATCGCCTGCACCAAGCGCCAGTTCCTCATCATGCTGGGAGACTCCGCATCTCTCTTTGGTAAATGGGGTGGTCTCTTGTTCCAGGGCCTCATCGTGGGCAGCTTATTCTACAATCTACCTGCAACCGCGGCTGGGGCGTTTCCGAGAGGAGGAACGCTGTTCTTCCTGCTGCTGTTCAATGCGTTGCTTGCATTGGCTGAAATGACAGCGGCGTTCACATCAAAGCCCATCATGCTCAAACACAAGTCTTTTTCCTTCTATCGACCAGCGGCATACGCCATTGCGCAGACTGTGGTCGACGTGCCGCTTGTCTTCGTACAGATCGTACTATTCAACACCATCATCTACTTTATGGCCCATCTTTCACGAACGGCATCGCAGTACTTCATTACCACTCTCATCCTGTGGCTTGTCACTATGGTGACATATGCCTTCTTCCGGTGCATAGCGGCCTGGTGCCCGACTCTGGACGAGGCGACGCGGTTGACTGGCGTTGCAGTACAGATTCTGATTGTGTATACGGGATACTTGATTCCTCCATCCGAAATGCACCCCTGGTTCTCTTGGTTGCGGTGGATCAACTGGATTTTCTACGGCTTTGAGTGCCTCATGTCGAATGAGTTCAACGGTCTGCAACTCCAGTGCGTAAGTCCGTATCTGGTCCCTCAAGGACCGGGGACGTCGCCCCAGTTTCAGTCTTGCACCCTGGCAGGAAGCCAGCCAGGGCAGACGACCGTTGATGGCGCAGCGTACATTCAAGCTGCCTTTCAGTATAGTCGATCACATTTGTGGCGCAACTTTGGGTTCCTCTGGGCCTTTTTCATCTTCTTCGTTTTCTTGACGGCAGTCGGAATGGAAATCATGAAGCCAAATGCTGGTGGAGGAGCCATCACCATGTTCAAGAGAGGGCAAGTTCCGAAAGCTGTCGAGTCATCCATAGAGACCGGTGGCAGGGCTCGAGATAAGAAGGATGAGGAATCCGGAGCTGTAGCTCACATCACCCCAGCCATGGTCGAAGAAAAGGCGCAAGACCAGAGCGACTCAAGCAGCGGTCCTGAGATTGCCAAGAATGAAACTGTCTTTACCTTTCGCAACATCAACTACACCATACCGTACGAAAAAGGCGAGAGGAAGCTGCTTCAAGACGTTCAGGGTTATGTCAGGCCCGGAAAGCTCACGGCCCTCATGGGTGCATCAGGTATGTGATAAACTTTGAACAAACGACAGTGTTGCTTTTGCAAGCCTAACAGTTCATCAGGTGCGGGTAAGACGACGCTGCTCAACGCTTTAGCACAGCGTATTCGTTTCGGGACGATCAATGGCGAATTTCTTGTCGACGGCCGCCCTCTACCCAAATCGTTTCAGCGGGCCACGGGATTCGCAGAGCAAATGGACATACACGAACCGACTTCAACCGTGCGCGAAGCTCTGCAGTTTTCTGCCCTCTTGAGACAGCCGCAGGAGGTCCCCAGGGAAGAGAAGCTCGCGTACTGCGAAACCATCATTGATCTCCTCGAGATGAGGGACATTGCTGGCGCCACTATTGGCAAGATTGGCCAGGGTCTCAACCAGGAGCAGCGAAAACGACTGACAATTGGCGTTGAGCTGGCATCTAAGCCCGAGCTGCTCATGTTCCTCGACGAACCGACCTCTGGCCTCGACTCTGGCGCCGCCTTTAACATTGTCCGCTTCCTGCGAAAGCTAGCTGATGCTGGCCAGGCGGTTCTGTGCACCATCCACCAGCCGTCAGCGGTCTTGTTCGAACACTTTGACGAGCTGCTTCTGCTCAAGTCTGGCGGAAGAGTCGTCTATCACGGGCCCCTGGGCAAGGACAGCCAGCCCCTGATCCATTACTTCGAATCCAACGGTGCGCACAAGTGTCCTCCCAACGCCAATCCCGCCGAGTACATGCTGGAAGCTATCGGCGCAGGCGATCCCAACTATCACGGCCAGGACTGGGCCGACGTATGGGCGTCGTCGCCAGAGCATGAGCAGCGCTCCCAGGAGATCCAGGACATGATTTCAGCCCGACAGCAGGTCGAGCCATCCAGGAACCTCAAGGACGACCGCGAGTATGCCGCTCCGTTGTCTGTTCAAACCAAATTGGTCGTCAAGCGCGCCTTTGTCTCGTACTGGCGGTCCCCCAATTACATCGTGGGCAAGTTCATGCTGCACATCTTGACGGGTCTGTTCAACTGCTTCACATTCTGGCGCCTCGGTTACTCGACCATTGCGTATCAGAGCCGTCTGTTCTCCATCTTCATGACGCTCACCATCTCGCCGCCCCTGATCCAGCAGCTGCAGCCCGTCTTTCTCAGCTCGCGCAACCTGTTCCAGTCCCGCGAGAACAGCGCCAAGATCTACTCGTGGCTGGCCTGGGTCACGTCTGCTGTTGTTGTCGAGATTCCCTACGGCATCGTTGCTGGTGCAATCTACTTCAATTGCTGGTGGTGGGGAATCTTTGGGACGCGAGTCTCTAGCTTCACGTCCGGCTTCTCCTTCATACTTGTTCTACTGTTTGAGCTGTACTACATCAGCTTTGGCCAGGCCATTGCCTCCTTTGCTCCAAACGAGCTGCTGGCCAGTCTTCTAGTGCCCGTCTTCTTCCTCTTTGTCGTCAGTTTCTGCGGAGTTGTCGTGCCGCCCAACCAGCTTCCAACGTTCTGGAGAAGTTGGATGTACTGGCTGTCACCGTTCCACTATCTCCTCGAGGCTTTCCTCGGTGCCGCCATTCACGACCATCCTGTTCATTGTAAGAGCAGTGAATTCGCACGCTTCAGTGCTCCACCTGGCCAGACATGTGAAAGCTATGCCGCTTCATATATTGGCCAAGCTGGCGGGTCCGTGCAAACGGCTTCAGACGGCTTGTGTGAATTCTGCCAATTCGCAACGGGCGACCAGTTCGGAATGAGCTTCAGTGTCGAGTACAGCCATATTTGGAGGGATTTTGGCATCTTCTGCGGCTTTATCTTGTTTAACTACGGCGTTGTGTATCTGTCAACTTGGCTGAGGTTTTCAGCCAAGAACCCCTTCAGGATTGTCATGGCGAAATTGGGCAGACACGGCCACCACGGGGCTGACTAGGAACGGCAAAGATAGATTCGCCCATACCTCGGGCATTTTAAAGAATGATTGAATATGATATCATTCCCTTGTTGGGCATATCCAAGTAGGAAGAGTCTTTCCCAACTAGGAAGCTCTCCAGTGGCGCACTGCAAGAGCTGAACGACTCTCAGAGCTGTTTACCTCGGTTAGAAGATCAATCTGCTACTCCAATTTCACGTACTGCAAAATAAATATCTCAGTAATTCTACAATACTTCCATGTTCTAATATTTTGATCAACTATGCTTCCTTTCCTCCTTTTTGTCGGGGATTAGATATTTAGTATTTCATGCTCGTGTATTTCGGCGCTCGTCCCCAGACCAAAAATAGAGCTCGATTGCTGCAATAGTGGGGTAAATCTCGTCTCTGGTAATTGCATATCTAGCGCCAATGTGAAACAAAGCATGCAGCTATCCACCAATTACCCCACCAACATATGCCCTAACCAGGACCCTCCAATGCTACGGCTATAGAAAAACTTTTCCATCCTCAGCTTGAACCTTCTTCTCTCTTCTCTCTTCCATCCTCCAATCCTCCTCAGCGCTCCTTCCCTCCTCCAAACAAAACCCTCTCGGGGCCTCCCACATGGCACCCGCAGCACCGTCCTCGCCTCCATGACGCGGAGCTCTTTGCTCCACCGCTGCTCGTTCCTTGTGTCCGCTCAAAGATGCACCTCCTCCTGATCCGCCATGGCGAGACGGTCGACAACGTGGCTGGCATCTATGCCGGCTCGCGGGACTCGGCGCTGACCTCGCATGGCGTGCTGCAGATTCGAAGGCTGGCCTCGCACCTGGCCGAGGACGGGGAGGCGGCGATGGAATACATATTCTCATCCGATCTTCAGCGCGCGGTCAAGACGGCTGAGGCAATTGCGGCGGAACAGAAACGCGTTCACTCGCGGGACATTCCAATCGTTCAGCTCGCCGAGCTGCGGGAGAAAGACTTTGGAAGCGATGAGGGCATCAAGTTCGGAGACTCGCGAGGTCGTGCTCCAGATTCTGAGACTTCCGAGTCGATGAAAGCGAGGGTCGACTCCTTCCTGGACGAGCACTTGCTTCCGCTCCTGAGATCACAGACGGCTGAGGCTTCATCGACGTCGAGATGTGCCATCGTGTCTCACGGCATCATCCTCGGCGTCCTGTATCGCGAGCTCTGTGCTCGAGTCAGCCGTGGTGGAATCACTGTCGACCCCAATCCCAGCGCCGCCAGCTCCCTCATATCGCCTCCCTTCTGGGACAACACCGGCTTCCTCAAATGCACCGTTTCCATGGCCGAAGCCGGGGCGGGCGAGGACAAGTCGCTGCCGCTGAGGCTGCATGTCAGCCTCGTCAACTGCACCATACATCTCCGGGACTTGAAAAAGACTCGTGGCGGCATTGGCAGCGCCGCCTTTGATGAGAAACAGCGCACCTTGACGTCGTTTTTCCTTCCGGGTCCAACGAAGAAACGCAAGAGTCATGACATGAGTGCTGGGTAGCATAAGGCGGCGCTACCCAGCCATTCTTTGAAAAGGTACGTTTATTTGATTCATTTTTTTTTTCGTTCTCGCATTGCTTTGCCTGCCTTGATATGATGATACAACAAATAACTCACAGACCTGTTCTGAAAAACACAATGTGGAAAATATTTTGTCCAACCGCTGTCTGATAATTCACCTCTTATCACTCTTTTTACGTTTGCGCAATTGAGTGCTGTGTCCTTTGCTAACTTGGACACGTTTAGATGCGACATGAGACATGAACCGATACAGACAGAATAGTTATAATGAAACACGAATTTATGATACCTTCACACACATTTTCATTGTTGTCATGACTATGTACTCATCGTGATAACTACCTTGACGTAATAATAAAGACCTTGCGACTCGTCTCTTTAAAAACCACTGGGTGACATCTATCCTATACATTTATCCTATACATGCGTTCAATATCCATGCCAAGCTTCCAAGACAAATCGCGGACACTGGCAGTAAAGAGCATCATCACACATCCGTACTCGTCTCATCCCTCCCCGTAAACACCTTGTGAATCCTCCTACTCACAGCCTGTCCAACCGTCCGCTCCGACGCCACGCCATCCTTGTTCACGCTCTTTCGCACGCTCTCTAACGTCAACGGCCCTCCTTGCTCAAGGCCAGTAACAAGCTTGCTCACCGAGTCAAACTCCGACACGATGCCATACGCAATCGGAGCCGTAACGCGTGCAATCTCCTGCAGCATCCGGACGTAGGTATCGCGCGCATCGTCGCCCGTCCGAACCTGTCCGCTCTCCATGCAGAACCCTGCCGCAGAAGTCATCTTGTCGCGCATTTTCTTGTAGGGAATAGTCGATATGTGCTGAGTGAAGGCAACAATCCATTGTGCTGATTCTAGGGGCACATTGGTGTGGTGGATGAGAACATCGTGCTCGATTTGCAGGTGCAGCATGGCATCCTCGACAATGTCTTCGGCAATGTATTCCTCGGCAGCGGCGTTCTTACGGCGTCTACGAGGAGCAGTTGTCGTTGTCGTTGTCGATGAAGATGATGCTGCCGTTGCTTCGGGAGGCGGTTGATCTTGCGCGCGCACGCCTGATGTAAATCTGCGGTTTCGGATATTGCGGTTCTTCCTCAGCCAGAGGTTCATACCCTCGAGGATGTAAATGAGCTCGTGGCCAGGGAAGTGCCTCTTTGCTTGAGACACGCTGGAGTCTACGGTGTCCTCAACGGCCATGCCGACAAACTCATCGGCCGTCATCAAGATCAGAACGTGCTTCTCCGGCATGATACGTAGCGGCACAGGCTCCCAATGGCCCATCTCTTCGTCAAAACGACTCCGAACCTTCCTCTGCCACTTGAAGGCGTTGGTAACAGGGCTGTTCCAGGTGGTGTGTTCTACGCTTAGCCCATCCAGCAGTGTCTCCAGCTGGGCTTTGAGCCCTTCCGTTATGCCTGACGGCATGTTGAGAATCATTTCCGGAGTCGAGACCTTCTTGTCTGTGCGGACCTTGTTCACCTCTGCCAACGCAGTAGCACGCTCTTTTTCCAAGGCTTTGGCTTCCTTCAATTGCTCCTTCTCTCGCCGCTTTCTCTCCTTTTCTGCGGCTTTGGCCGCTGCCTGGGCTTCCTTATCACGAGCCCGTTGTTCTGCGGTTTTTGCTGTAGCCGCACCTGTAGCCGCTTTAGGCCTGCTACTCCTCGAGGATATGATATCGCTACGAGAGCGTCGAATGGGAGAGCGGGGACGTGGTCTGAAACTGGACACGCCGAAATCGGCAATGTCTGGAAACTCGTCGTCCGATGTGCCTGCTGAATCCGAGTCAATGCTGATAACGATCGGTCCGGCATCTCGCGATTCGGCAACAGGTCTCTTCGGAGGAGATACTCGTGGGGTCTGCTCTGGGGCCGAACTTGATATCGGATCCCAGTGTCTCCGCCTCCAAGATTGGTCAACCACCTCTACAGACACTGCCCTGCGAGAGGTGGAGGCATTGGCAGGCCGATGAAGGTTGTCGTCTTGGGAGCTGGCAAAAAGATCCGGTGATCCAGCAACGCTTGGCATCAGGTGACCATCAGGCAGAGGGGCTTGAGGTTGATGAGGAGGAAGCGGCGAGCTTGCGAAGGGGTCAGAGATATCATCGATTATGATGTTTGCAGTCGTATTTTGGCTGGATATTAGCTTCGATCCGGCAGCAGCCGCTGGCGGAGGAGGAGGAGAGCTTGCAAAAGGGTCGGAGCTCAAGCCTATGTGTGGAGGCGCCTGGTGTGTCTGATCAAGATTCGGTGCAGTCGAGGACTTGATAGCATGGTGTTGGATTTTGGGAGTGTCCGGGTCGATTGAGCTTGTGAACTCAATCGGATCAAATTCTGCTCTGTTTGGCCTGTTGGATATGGCGCTGAGGAACGGAGGTTGTGGCGGCCGAGGAAGATTGACAGGCGGTGATTCTGATACAGATACCCGCGGCCTCTTAGCGAGTCTGGCATCGTGCCGGGCAGCTTCGTCGTCGGTAATGCCCAAGTCGGAGGTGACAAACAGGTTCGGTGAACGTGACCGAGAACGCCCATGCTTGTTTCGCTGTGGACTGCCAATGGCAATGGGCGACGATGCCAATGGCGATGCTTCTCTGGCAGGCAAGGACGGGCTGGACGAGATCAGATCGATCACTTGGGAAGCCATGGCAGCTGAGAGAGCAGAAGAGCGGGCTTGATTTCGGAGAGCGGCTATCCAAGGCTGAAGCCGGCCAGGCCGTGATGCCGTGCCATCTCATATGCAACGTCAGCAAGGGTTCGTGCTGCAATCAGTTGCAGCTTCAATCTTATCGCAAGTCTCGAGTCGGACGCGATCCCGGTCGCGCGCCAACCGCCAAGTCACGTGTGGCTTGTTTCTACGGCATCTGTATGATTACTTAAGCTACTGCTCCCTCTTTGGTGCAGACATGCTGTTTTCCGCAAGTCAGCTGTAATATATGGCACCTTTTGATGATCTGGCGAGAATAATTGCCCGACCATCTATCGCTCGCTCGCCGGCTGAATTGACCTCTAGTGTAATGCGATGCACTGCTCCCCCCTTTATGTTGTGTCTCTTCAGGGTTAAGTTCAGCCTGGGGAAATGAAACTACAGCATCGATATTCGAGAGGAGAGTAATCGCCAGAAGTTGAAGTTGCTCATCCGGGAAGCCCACGTCGCTGTATAGGTTTGCCGACCTGGCGCCCTTGCCAAGTATGGCTTTGGGGAAAATGGCATTCTGGAGATGTGTGAGCAGAGATCTAGAGAGCCCGTCTACGCGAGAGAGCTGGTACGGCTAGTACGACCCATGGAAAAGCCAGAGCGGATGGCAGCTAATGTAGAGAAACGTTTGGATCCTCAACATAGACTGCGTGCATATAGCAGCTAACTATCAGAGACCGGAGTGGAAGCCTGCTATTCCTGCTTCTCGAGGATTCACTCGCTTGATCAGACCACGACGTTGTCTACGGCTACACGAACAAGCCCATTCCATGATGCCCTTGGATCATACACGTTTCCCGATTTCCTGCTTAGGGATACTGATTCATCTGCCATCGTATTTGTAATTCTTGGTGCAACTGAGACATCTCACCTGAACCCCGTTGACCTCAATCTCGGATTCATCCAATCACCTTTGAGTTGACCTTTCCTTTTCTCCTTCGCTGTTGGCGGATAGGCCGGCTGTAGGTCCCTTTTGACATCGCCGAATGCTTAGATGTGGATGTAAAATTCGTGGTAGGGAGCAGGGGCTCTCATTTGAATCTCCGCAGGTGTCCGGCAGCTCCATGAATCCAGTGACTAAGACTTACAGCATGAGGGTGTTCCTTTATTTTTGCCTTCCTCTTCTCTCTCCCACCTACAGCTTTGCAATCTGTATCATCGCCAATGACAAATGTAGTGGTGGTGTAGGGTAGCACAACACATGTAAACGAAGATCTGGGTCTTCCATCTCCCACCACAAAGTCTATGGCGCATGGGTTACGCAGCCCAGGCTTTCAGTGATAAGTATGGGTAGTACTCGTCAGGTGAAGGGGATTATCACAACGGCAGATCACAGATGCATATCCTTTACGAAGTACGAGCAATATTGGTCCTGTGCCTGCTGTGGTACGGAAGCACAAGTCATGCAGGCATTGCGATGCTAATCTCTGGAAGTAACACCTGGCGCTGCTCGTGTCGGTTCGGTTGAAGCGCCGATGTCTGGGTACAGCGGGCGAAGATCGCCCTGGTGTCGGCGACAGGTTTAATTGCCTGCGAACAATAGCCGGTTGCCCCTTGAAAAGCGCCATGGTGGTGATGTGACACGGCCATGTCCATCATGGATAATTAGCAGTCATGCCCCTTTTTATCATCGAGCAGTACTACTGTGAGTGCAAACAAGTGATGCCATCGATTTGTTCGGTGATTTGATGGAACGTGGTGCATCGCATGAAGAGGCGGCCAGGTGAAACGGCTTGGAGGACGTAGAGAGAGAGAAAAGCGATCTGAATCGTGAGAGAGCAGGCGGCAAAAATGACGGCAGCGGCGGAAATGAGACCCCGGTCTGGTGCGTCATCTTACTCACCGTGTTACGAAGCAATACGTGCTCCGTACGAAGTAGTACTACTAGGTACTACCTTGTAGCTGAAAGAGGCCTTGACCGGAGCTTTGGTACCCCGTTTGCAGATGAAGTGGGTGAGACAATGCACCGCAATCGCCATGAGACTGAAGATATCAAGGTGCTCAAAATCTGAGGGGCAATTTGACCTGTCAAGCGCCATTTCTGTAGGCAGAGATAGCCACATGTGAATAGGGCGCTTGGGCGTATCGTCGATAGCACAGGGTAGGTAGGTACTAACATACCAAGCATTCATTCCTCCGTTTGACTGTCAGTATCAGAAGTTGAAGCCATCTTGTAGAGGGAAATGACCAGACATGGACTCAGCCCGCCAGACGTTTTCCATCGCCGATTACCAACTTTGCCAACTAGGATGAGTCCGTACGGTAACAGCAATCACACGCTAGCACATGTTTCGCGTTCCACTTGCAGTCAGCCTTGATCGTCGGTTTCTTTGTCAATCGCGCGCGCATGTGGCAATATCGTGGAGAACGAGGAGCGGACACTTTTGTTCGTTCTCTGCGTTCGGTTATCGTGCAAGTAATTTCGAGACTCCACGGGTCACATTTTGACTTCACGAGTAGAATGAACAGGGGAAGAGAGAGACGATGATGTTGATACTGTACGAGATCTTGGTTGCATAGAGAGGAATGACTGCTCGCTGCTTCGACTGTTGCTTCGGACTTTGGCGGAGGAGCGCAGGTATAGGTACAAGCCAAAGGAGGTACCTACGCTTCTGTACCTGCGTTGATAAACCCGGCAAGGAGGACGCAGTCTAGCCCAAGAGGGCAAAACCAGGAACAAGCGAGAGTTCGATGCTCGCGTTTGTGCGAAATGGATCGATGGTGCATCAAGGTCGAAAAGCCACCAAAAGTACTCCGTACAAAGAATTCTGGAGGCCGTTTTCTCTCCGAAAGGTCGACAGGGTCTCCAGCCTCAGGGCTTGCGGTGGCTTTGCAGGGTGGCTAGTGCAGCCGTTACCCAAAATGGCCAAGGGCCAGGGGAGCAAAGCGCTAACTGGTCACCTCGCATCGGGACGCTAGTCCAATCAGGGAACGGGCAATTTCAGGGGTTCGGAGCGTCGCCAGCAATGCTAGCAAGTCTTCTGTACCTGGCCGTGGTCAATTGCCGGTGGTGAAATGAAAGTACCTGTACCTGTAACTTGACGGAGACCTGTGCTGCAATCTGCCTGCGCAAAGCTTCAGGTCTTTCGCGGTGGCTTTCTAGGGGCTATGCGAGGCAATTTGAGGTTGAGCTGCAGGCGTGTTAAGGCTCGCGGCTGAATTGGACCCAGCTCGTCCGTTCTGCTTCTCCCCTTCAGTCAATCTCCTTGCTTGTCTTGGGATGGACAGCCTCAGCCAAACGCGGCCGGCAATGGCGCAGTCTAGGGGCTCGTCTGTCGTTTTAGCAAGCAGCTTAGTACCTTCATACTGCCAATGGGTTTGCTTGCCGCTCTGATGGTGTTTTGCCCTGCTTTTGCTGCTCTGCTAACCTGAGCACTAGAGCAATTATTAATGATTTTCCATCGGATTGATTGCTTGAACTTCTCCCCCCCTACTGCGAGTACTAGCCAGGTACCTGCCAACTGTAGCAGACACCAGCACTTTCCCCCCCTTTTAATATCGGGCCGGAAAAAACACCACGTCTTTGGTCCTTTGGCTCTTCATCCGCCTTGTCGCTGCATCGCACTGCATTCTGCATTCTGCAGCCTCGTTTCCTCTGCAAGGACTCGCGCAGACTCGATTCGGCCTGCCACGCCCTCTGCATATCTGCACCCGGTCCTTTGTATTGGTACATACAAGATCCAGGCCCCATCGCGACTCTCTATCCGCTCCATTGGCAAGGCCTGGCGCCTTGTTTAATTAGGTACGGGACAGCAAATCCACTCGCTCCAAGGGCCCTGCCGTCTCCATCAAATGCCCAGCTCTGACATGCCCTGTTGATAGGCGAACAAGGACCCCGAGACCCTCCTCGCGAGCAGCCTGTTCGCCCGTCCGCCCATCCAGTCGTACAACCGCAATATCCCCACGAACGAAGACGACCGTCGAATCAGTGCTGCGCTGGACATGCATGCGTGCCTGCTGAGGTAGCGCTGCCCGACATACGCACACGCGTGTACATACGCACTCACACACGCGCACATACATCCGTCCTGTACCTGTAGCTCCGCTGTCCTCGTACCTCTACCTGTACGAGTTCATGCACCAGCATTGCGTCTCCACTGGCCAGTAGGTGCGCAAGATTGGATCAAACAGAGCAAGACAAGGGGGGACCATCAGAGACGGGAGTAAGAAAGAGCTCTAGAGGCACAGTGACAGAGAGACGAGAGGAAAAAGCAAAAAAGACAAAAAAAGAGAGATCCAGCTTATTAGCAGCGAACCTCGATCGGCGCAAAAGCTCTCTCTCTGGAGAAGGCCGCTCGTTGATCGCGAGGCTCTGACCATCGTCGTTCCTTTTCCTCCCTCTCTCCCCAAAGACACATCGCCAGCCGGCCTCATCCGTTTCTGTCTAATTCGCTCGCTATCCCTCACCGGTCCAGCGCTGCTCGTGCCCACGCCTTGGTCATTAACCTGCAGTCGCTTGTGCGCGTTTGCGCCGGCTTGTGCGCGCCGTCGACACGGGCCCCTACATGCGAATATTGGACCTTCGCTGCCTCGGTGACAACTGGCTCCGCCTCGCTTCGCATCTTCCGCCATGGCCACTTCTTCTCCGCCGGCGTCGCCATCGCCAGCGCATAAGCTTCAGCGTCCCCTGAGCGCGATTGCTACTCGTTCTCAACCAAGGAGCACCAGTCGGTTGAGTATGAACAGCAAGCAAGGCGGCGAGAGCAGAGCCTCTGATGAGGACAACCGGACGGCTGTCCGTGTTGGTACGTACGCACCTTTCGTTTTGTTTCCGACGCCTGTGAACCGTCTCGCCATGGCGTCGCTGCCCTTGATGTTTCTGGCTTGCTTCTCTTGATACCGATGAGCTGACGTTTGACGGTCGTTTCCACTACTTCCAGCTGTCCGAGTCCGACCGGCGTTGAATCCGGAAGATCCAGGATATGATTTGATTCCGCAGCGCTTCCAGCGCCCCATGGTGCACGTCACGTCCAACACGAGCCTAACCATCGATTCTCCCCAGGGCCGCAAGCTCTTCGTCTTCGATCGCGTCTTTGGCCCCGAGGTTATGCAGGATGGCATCTGGGACTACCTAAGTGACAGCATCAACGCCTTTACTCAAGGGTACAATGTTTCTCTTCTCGCCTACGGCCAGTCCGGTGCTGGCAAATCATACACCATGGGCACTTCAAGTCCCAGCGCACAGCAGAATCCAGACGATATGGGTACGCGCCTCACTTTACTTCTTTGCCCAACTCGCTGCCTTCAGCCGGTTCTTTCCATTGTCTACCAACAATACGCCCGATCTTCGCGCAAGCCGCGCACGTTTCTTCGCATGGCTAACCCATCACTTTCTCCGTAGGTGTCATTCCCCGAGCCGCAGCCGCTCTATTCGAGAAGCTGGATGTCCAGAGAGGAGGCGGAGGAAGCAACGGCACGATGAGGAGCGCCAGCAGCTTCAGGAGTCCTCGTGCTTTTGGCCAGAATAACCTCGGCGACCGGAACTGGGCGATGACGGCGACCTATGTGGAAATCTACAACGAAACGCTGCGCGATCTTTTGGTAGACGACTCAACTCCGCTCAGTGATCGAACTTCGGTTGCCATCCGCGAAGATGTCAAGGGCAACATCATCCTCACCGGCCTGCACCAGGTCGACATTACGTGCGTCGACGACCTTCTCAACGCCCTTGAGTTTGGTTCATCCATTCGTCAGACCGATGCTACTGCCATCAACGCCAAATCATCCCGCTCCCACGCCGTCTTCTCTCTCAACTTGGTCCAGCGCAAGAGCAAGTACTCAAACTCCGACAAGCGTCACTCAATGCCGCTGGAAGCCATGGGCGGCCAGGATATCTCCGTGACGACCGACAGCAAGCTGCACTTTGTCGATTTAGCCGGAAGCGAGAGACTGAAAAACACGGGTGCGCAGGGCGAGCGCGCAAAGGAAGGAATATCCATCAATGCCGGACTGGCTGCGCTGGGCAAAGTCATCAGCCAGCTGTCGTCGCGAAACGCGGGCGCGCACGTCTCCTACCGCGACTCCAAGCTCACGCGACTCTTGCAGGATTCGCTGGGCGGCAACGCCATCACCTACATGATTGCTTGCGTTACGCCACCAGAGTTCCATCTCAGCGAGACGCTCAACACCGTTCAGTATGCCCAGCGCGCCCGCGCCATTCAGTCCAAGCCCCGCATTCAGCAGGTCGAAGAGGGAGATAAGTCGGCCATCATCGAACGACTGAAGGCTGAGGTTGCCTTTTTGCGCGAGCAGATCCGCAGTGCCAACGGGCAAGTTGATCTCCGCCCTCGCAGCGCCAACAGGTCCACCGAGAGATCAGAGAGACAGAATGAGCGGGAGGTGGAGCTTCAAAACCAGCTGCTTGACGCCCAGGAAAACTACAACACCCTGAGCCAGCGCCATGCCCATCTGATTGCGGAAATGGCAAAGGCCCAGGAAAGCGAGTCTCAACACCATCGTCAGCTCGACGAGCTTCAAGGCGAAAACGCAACGGATCGGCTGAATCGCTCTAACTCATTTGCCAAGGCCGTCGAACAGGTTGTGCTCGAATATGAGAAGACCATCCAAACGCTCGAGCAGTCCTTGTCAAGCACTCGAACTACCTTGTCCAACACGGAGACCAGTCTTCTTGAGAAGGAAACGAAGCTTGCCTATATTGAAACGATCAACGCCCAGCTGCAGTCTCGTATCCAGAAGCTCACGGACCGCGAAGCCAGCACCGAAAGCTACCTTCACGACTTGGAGGCCAAACTGGATGGCCACACCAGCGGCGAGGAGAAGAACTCGGCCATCATCGTTGAGCTGCGTAAAGAAATTTTCCGCATTCGCGAAAACGAGGCGGCGAGCGAGGATTATATCTCCACTCTGGAGGAGAGGCTCGCCGAGGCTGATCAAGATGCAGAGCTTATGCAGCGAGAGATTGAGCGTCTCGAGCAAGTCATTGAGAGGCAACGGAGCCTGGGCAAGCTGGACGCCTTGCTGCACGAGCTTGACCATGTGGACGAGTCCAAAATACGGAGCTCCGACATTGCAGCGAGCGAGGATCCCAGAGATGGCAGGGACCACGAATCCTCCCCAGTCAACACCCGGGAGAATGGAGATGAAGATGCGAAGTCGAAGCTCGAACCTGTCGTGGAAAAAGACGAAGACGCCGCCATTAACTCGGGAGCCGGGGTGGTTGCGGACGAACCTGCCAACGACGAAGCAGCTAAAATCCAGGCCTCTGCACAGACCAAATTTGTCTCGGACAAGCTGGAGCTGGTAACCCGAGAACTCTTCGCCCTTCGAACCGAGCACGACACGACCGTTCACGACTATGGTAGACTGCACGCCAAGTATGAAGAGGCTATGCGAAAGCTGTCCGAGCTTCAGGACACTATCGATGAGGCGCGCTACCCTGATCGTGTCCGCCAGTCCATCATCTCTGTTGATGCAGCAACCGAAACTCGACCCGAGTCGTTCCAGTCTGTCCAGACGAGCTACGCCAAGGATGACATCCGATCTTCGGTGCCCCGGTCTCTCTCCTCTGAGCTGTCATCAGTCATGGACTCACCTATCACGGCGGAGACTACGCGTCTCGACTTGGAGTCGGAAGACGACACTGCCACAGCTAAGCCTGCAGCATCAGTTGAGGACCTCACTCGAGAGCTGGTGGAGCACATTGAGCTGCATGAGCAGGATGAGCTGAAAGAGGCTGAGATTGAGCATGTTGAGCAGAATAAACAGGTGATCGAACCGGAGCCTGTCGAGCAACACGCGCAGGTGGAGCTGAAGGAACCTGCTGAACTCGTTGAGCAGATCGAGTCTGTCGAAGAGCCCGATCATGTCGACAGTCATGTGCCAACCGAGCTTCATGAGCAACAACAACAACAGCAACAGCAACTGGTCGACCACACCGAGCAAAATGAACAGCTCGCCGTGGAGCTCGAGAGACTCAGAGTCTTGGCTGAAGAAAAAGAAAAAGCTGAGAGAGAATTGGCCATGAAGTATGCCCAGCTTGAGCTCAAGCACAACGAGGCCCTGGACATGGTTGAGGAGCTCAAGACTGAAGTCACTAAAGCCCGAACTGTCGACACCGGCCCCCGTGTCATCCGCCGAAAGTCAAGCCAGAATCTTCTTGGTGTCGACCGCGCTCAGCGGTCCTTCGTCTCCCTGAGGAACCTTGCCGCCGAGTACTTTGAAGGCAAGCCTGAGACAATGCAGACGTTTGAACTGAACCTCAACTCGGCCATGCATGAACTTCAATCTCGAAGCGAACGAATCCAAGAGCTGGAATCCGACATTGCTGCTGCCAAGAAGGAGATGGAAAGCAAAATGGCCATCATCTCGGGTCTTGCACGTGAGCGATCCAGCTTGAAAGCTTCTCCCGTTGACATGTCCATGGTTGCCGCCCTGCGAGGCCAGCTGGAGCAGAGCGAGAGGCAGCTGCTCGACCTTCGCGAGGCGCATGCTGTGCGTGAGCGAGAGTTGACGAGCGAAGTTGAGGTTCTCCGGAAATCCGTGGCATCTACCCCTACCAGAGAGCTTGTGGCAAGTGAGGAGGAGGAGGCTGCCGTACCATACAACGAGAGAGTATCGACGCTGCAGGCTGAACTGGCGGGTTGGGAGAACAAGCACCACGTTGCTCTGGTCTCTATGCGAACGACTGAGAAGGAGATGCAAGCGACCATCCAGCAACTGGAAGCTCAGCTCGAGGCTGCTAATGCTCAGCTTGCCGAGTCCGAATCTCGAGCAGCTGCTGAGAATGACGTCGATGAGGCCAGGAAGGAGATCATTAAGCAGCAGGAGCTCATTGAGTTTTTGCGTGGAGAGATTGACGAGTACAAGGCCGTCATTAGCAGCAACAACGCCAAAGTGGCGGAGCTCGAAGCTCTCCACCGTTCTGCTCGAGCAGCAATGGACGACATGTCCAAGATCCATAGCTCTGTCACGGCTGAGACGACCGCTCGCCACCAGGAGCTCTCCGCCAAGCTGGAGGAGCTGATTGCTAGCCACGAAGATGCCACAAAGGCGCACCAAGAAGAGATGGAGGCGCTCAAGCAGGCCCACGCTCGGGAGCTTGCTGACCTGAAGGAGCACGAACAGACCAGCTACGAGAAGCAGGTGGAGGTGCTCATGACTGAGCATTCAGAGGCTATCTTGAAGCTGGAGTCGGAGCTTGCTCAGTCGAGGGATGAATTGACGAGGGTTGCGACTCAGATCGCCGCCGCCTTTGGCGCAGAGATTCCCCTGGAGAAACTAGGCGAGCGCATTGAGTCTCTCGTCGCCAGCCAAAAGGCATTCGAGTCCGAGCACCGGAAGGTGGGCGAGCTCACGACTCATGTGACGGAGCTTTCGAACATCAACGACTCACTCGTCCGGGATCTCGAGGGAGTCAAGACGGCGATTGCAAATATGCTTCCCGGCAACGCAGACGCCCAATCCAATTCCCTCACGGACCAGCTCGCCGCGGTCAAGGCCAGGGTGGAAGACCTCGATGGCCGCAACAAGAAGAACTCCCGTCTCATCGAGGAGCTCGAAGAGCAGCTGCAGCACAACTTTGATGAGGTCCAGGTCACCAACAACCGCCTGAGCTCGTTACAGTCCGAGCGTAACGCACAGCTTGACGAGGCGCTGTCCTCACGAATCAAGCTCCAATCCGAGCTGGAAACCATACGCGAAGAGTATGCGGCTCTTCAGGTAAGTTCCTTTTCCCTCTCACAATCGCTAAACACGACTAACGACGGACGATCAGATCAAGTTCAACGAACTTGCGAACGGCGATGTCAAGCGATCCAACTCCAACTCAACCATCCGCAAGAGTTCTTCGCACAACTCTCTGCCATCGCCTCCTCCCTCCGTTCCTCTCCCCCCTCTACCTTATGGTGGACCCAGCTCTCCCACATCGACGCGTCCCCCAAGCAAGGACAATTTCAATCTTTCTCAGATTGCCGAGGACCAAGATGCTCGCATCCGTACTATTGAGAAGCACCTCAGCGCCGAGCGCCAGCTGACGCAGACACTGGAAGAGGCGCTGAGCGATCTGGAGAAGCAGTCCAAGAAGGTCAAGGCAGACTGCGACGCTTGGAAGAAGCGTGCTCAAGAGCTCGAAGCTGAGGTGAAGGAGCTCAAGGAACGACCGGTCGACCAGTCGCAGGACAACCGATGGAGCATGCAGGCGGTCGAAGAGGAGCGGAAGAAGCGGCAGGCGGCAGAGGCTGCGCGCAAGCAGCTGGAAGAGAGGATGCAGGCCATCAGCAAGAACAAGAAGAAGAAGGGCAGCCTGAACTGCTTCTAAGCGTGACGCTTTCATGGTGGACGCAAACGGGGGGGCGTGGGAACTGCAGGACGATACCCCAACTCTTTGCGCCTCGCAGGAAACTCACTGCCTCCCGCTGCGGTTCGCTTTGGATCTCTTTTCTTGTTATATGCTTCTTGTTTACGATGAGACCTCGTTACGTCAACCTGTCATGATGCTTCTCCTGTCTGATGCCTCTGTGACTTGGAGAAGAAGAAAGTATATTGATATCATACGTCCTGGTGTTGTTTGTTTGGATTTCTTTTATTGTCTTCATTCATCGCAGCCAGGAGTTCTTGACCTCTCACACATTTTTTAACCCTCTTCTTGAAACGACACTTGTTAAGTTAGTCTTTTTGTTCTGGAGCGAGCAAACTACAGCGTTATCTGCACTTGCTAGATGGCTGTCGGTATGTCATGATGCGCGTCTGTTCTATTCTATCTGTTTGTCTTCTATTCTGTCTTATTTCCCATACTATTATTTGCTTTTCAGTTTTCTGAAGTCCTGCTGCGTACATTGTAGGAGGAGGGCCATATATTATCTCGGCATTTTCTGAACATTGCAGATGATGCAAGTATATTTGGGGGGAGCCGATGGCCATGGTATGAGTCTTTGGAGTTGATGTAATGGACTTGCAAACTTGTAAAATATGTATGTACTCTGTAGATGGATGTTGTGTTTTCGGAGTGGCCGAATGCAAATGCGCCCATCGTGGCACTGATTTATTTACCTTCCTGTTCGCTATCATTGTGTGATTGTCCGGCTTGGAATGTTGTGGAGTGATGTTCTGCCGCTGTGGATTTCTACCTACCTAGGGAAAAAGATTCCTAATCAATTTTCCTTTTGCTCTTAAGGAGCAAGCAGGTGCTTCGTTGGATGGGAGGCGACTTGTGAATATCGCTTTGATGCACACCTTTTTTTTCTACCGGCTTATGAAGTCTTCCTGGGTGTGAAGCTGATAATTAACATGACTACAATCGTGGTGTGTTGCTTATACGCCATAGAGAGCAAGAGGAGCTATCCAGAACCACGGCCGTTGGAGGCCCTATTGGCTGCACTCCCTATTCATCTTGTGACGTGAGTGCAGTGCTTTAACCTTCACTGGTGGGACGACTGCAACAACAGCATAAAGGAGGACTCCGTGGGAAACATGTGAATATCTGCCTCATTTGGCTCTCCTTGCGTCTTTCTTCCTCACGGCGTTATTTCATACCTTACCTAATAGCTGCCACTCCCTTCAGCTCACAGTCCCCACCGGGATCACCAAACTGCTAATTCACGGCCTCCAACTTGACCACTTCTTCATCCGGCAACTTTCTGTCCATTGTCACTACGAAAGCGACTGTTTGTTTCATTACGAGTCTAGCCCCTTTCGCAAGTTCCAGAGGATAAAGCATGGCCCGGTCGGACGAAGCGCAGGCTTTCTTCCACGCAGTGTATTCCGCCGCTCAACAGATACCGTACGGAAAGGTGACGACGTATGCACATATTGCGTATCTCGTCGGCACACGTACGTTTCTTCACCCTCACTAGCAAACCTCACAATCACGGATATCTTTTTCCTCGCATCATCATCCGTAATTGCTTTTGGCCTTTGGTAGGATTCTTCATAGAATTACGCTGATGAGAGACGAGAAACTGTAGCGCAGAGACCGAGACAAGTTGGCGTTTGTATGAAGCATTTGCCGCATGACGAGGAGGCAAGATTCAATAGCACGAATGTACCGTGGCAGAGAGTAATTAATTCCAAAGGAGCGGTGTCGCCAAGGTGAGTCTCGTCATGCCCAAGATGTTGAATACTGCGCAGCACAGGACTTGATCTGGTATGTTATGTGGATGAGATCAATCGTGTTGACAATTGGCAATGTCTAGATCACAGCCTTCAGGTGCTGCAAACCAAGCTCTCGAGTTGCAGAGGGAAGGTGTGGAAGTGGTGAGGAATGCGATGGGAGAGTATACTGTTGATTTAGAAGTGTATGGATGGTTTCCTGAGGAACTGGCAGAGCAAGAGTGAAGACGGAGGAAGAGTGACGACGGGTTATGGATGGATCACTTTATTTGAGAGGCACCACGATTACAAAACACACGGAGTTTTTGATATATATACTGTGAATCAGAACTCTTTGCGTACCTAGAATACACGATTTGGAACCATACCAGGAACACAGCGACTTTTGTTGCTTCGCGGCGATAGTTCATACGATAAGTAAACTTATAGACTTACAGTCTGTATCGTGTACACTCATACCTATCCATACCTCATCAAAGCACCTTATATATAGGCCTTTTCCCTCATAACTTTCTCTTTCATGCTATGTTTTCCAACCCCCTAAACAGCTGCAAACCCCCGAGGCCCCGAAGTCGTATGCGCAATCCCACTATCCCGTGGCCCAGACGGCGAGTGATTCTTAGCATTCTCACTGCCATTGCCGTACTGCCGGTCATTCGTCGGCAAGGCAAGGCCAGCAGGCGACTTCTTGACCTTATTTTCGTCGTCGTCCTGGCCTGGATTGGCAGTGTGATACTCCATCCACTTGAGGATAGTGTACACGACAAAAGCGAGAAAAGAGCCCAAAAAAGGACCCAGCCAGTAAATCCACTGATATCCCGTGAAATCAGTAACGACCGCCGGTCCAAACGAGCGCGCGGGGTTGATGGATGTCCCAGTGTAGTTCGTGCCGCAAATGTGAGCAATGAAAACGGCCAGGCCTATGCCCAGAGGCGCCAGAAAGGTGGCTCGATGCTTCTCCACGGCGAGAAAGTATACCGTAATGACTAACTGTGCAGTGAGGAACATTTCGATGAAGAGGCCACGGGAGATGCTCGTTCCTGAAGAGAGCTTGTTGGCGACAAGGAGAGGGCCTGGGAGGAGGGCGTCGGTGACAGCTGCTGCGGCGATGCCGGCGACGAGCTGGGTCGGGAAGATGAGGATGCCGCGGAGGGGCGAGACAGCGCCAACGAGGACGAGGCCAAGCGTGACCTTTTTGTCTTCCATCAGTCACCTGGAAGATGGAGAGCGGCCTCGAACAACAGAGACAAGTGTTTACTTACAGCCGGGTTAAACATGCCACCCGTAATCCGATAAAACACCCATACATTCACCGCAACTGCCGTTCCAAACGAAGCGGCAATGTACATGAGCGAAAAGGGGAACAGAGGAGCATCGGGGTTCCCGGGCGAGTTGTTTTCGATGGCCGCCTGCGTACCGATGAAGGCCATGAGCAGAAACATGAAGGTGCCGCAGAACTCGCCGAAGACGACGATGAGCTCGTTGCGGATTTTGTCGCGGGAGGAGAGGATCCGAGCCATATTGAAGCAATACCGTATGTTGAACTTGGATAATTTGTGTATTCTTTGATGAATTTGGGTTATTTGGGCAGATGAAAGAGTTTCCTGGCCTTGACAGAGGAGAGAACCAAAGAGAACAGGAAAAGGAGCGTCATTGAGTGGCTTCTACCCGGTCGTTCTTCACGAATACTACTATATATTCCTGCCCAATAAAGACCTGTCAATGACAACAAACCGAATCACCTACCACGGAAAGTCCTGTGACAGTTCTTTCCCGTTTCCGCATCTCCCTATACTCAGACTTGCACAATCGGATCAATGCAAGCCCTCGTACTCTTCAGCTCCCCAGCCACCATAGAGTCGGGAAAGCCGCTGCATGGCTCAAACTCAATCAAGGACCGGTCTTTGTATCTTACCTACATAGCTGAAAGAGATACCTCGCCGACGAGGCGCCTGGTGCAGGGATCAACTTCTTTGACCTCGACGGCAACCGGATGTGGCGCATTGGAGGGATATGACAACGGGGTTGGTTGTGTCTGCGGCTACAAGAGTTTGAGCTTGGGCCCCCGGATTGGTCGACTTCTTGGACTTCTTCTCGGCTAAGAGGGATGTGATGGGACGGTCTTTGGTAGTACCGGTCTTAGGGTTGTTGTTTCCCGTTGCTTGAAGCGTGATAAGGATGCGAAGAGCACGATATGGATGGCATCTACTCGGCTGAGATGCCGAGCTTGGGAGTCAAGACTGCCATGGATGGCTGCACAAACGACTCACGATGAGTCACTGGAAACGAGATATATGACAAAAACTAAGAGAGTTAGCGGTCAGCTCAGCTGGCACTGTTGAAGCAAACAAAGTTTGCCATGCGGAAGAGCCGAAGCTTATGGTATAAAGCTGTGTCATTGGTCGTGACACGAAGTCTCCGCCCTGATGATCTGCCTGTCAACGCAGCAAACACGCAGGACCTTATGAAGCGGCCGAACATTAGTCCAAGTTCGACTGCACCCAAAGCGTCAATGGGTAACACAGCAATGGGTCGTGGTATGATTCTTCTGAATACTGGCTGAATTGCTCACTGACAATCTATGACTATTTCACTCTCGAACTGGAGATGTCGTACCAGCTTCAGCTGCGCTAGCCCGTAACTTCTAGTTCCCGCTGATCCCGCGCCTGAGGTACCTTGGAAGCTACAACTGCTCTAGGCTCTAGCTGAGGATAGGAGATTGTTCTGGCAATCTCCTGCAGTGCTCAACAGCTCCATTCATCCTGATAGCTCTGTTGGGCTGGCAGACAGGAAGCCGATCTGCTGAGGTGCGGGCCCCAGATATTCGCAGGGAGGCTGAGACACAACTGACCCAGAACAGCTTTGACATGATGGTACTTTGTAATTCGTGCAACATCGTGTAAGATATGAGACGGTCATGTGTTTGACGGAGAAGGGAAGGGGCAACATCGGTAAACGCAGCAGTAACCACGCCAAATTACACGATGCAACAAGGCAGCAGTCATGAGATCTCAATGGAGATCGGGCAAACAAAGTGTTGTCGGTCTTGCCCACCATATCAGGCGAGGAGATGGGACGGTGGGTCAAGAGACGAAGGATCACAGGTCAATGACGGCGCTGCTATGGGGCGGCAGAGAAAACCTCGAGGGACGCCGTGGCGCACCGCCTCTTACCGATACACAGAAGGACGCAGGACGTCTACAGAGATGGATGGTAAGTCATCACATTGCGAGATGGATGCGGCAGCTCGGTCAAAGCCCTGGGGAATCGAAATATACTACTAGCTGGTATTTGTCATCATTCCATCATAACTTCATGTTGGTTCGTTCGTTGTTATCATCATTCTTCAGGCGTACTTGATGTCGCCATCAATTGGACGTGGTCCACTCTCCGCGTACGAGGGAAGGGACATCTGCTGCTGACCTTGGCCTGGTTGAGAATAGTCGTAGCCTTGCGCGGTCTGTTGTTGGTGGTGCCCTGGACTGCTGTTACCGGAAGATGCTTGCAAAGCACCGGCCTCGGCCCCCTTGAGAACGCTGTACAGTGTTTGAGCTCCAGCCGGCCACATTCCGGGGGGTCCTTGAGGCGGCACTTGACCCTTGAGAATCTGGTCTACGGAGACAGCCTGGCCGTAAAAGGCAGCGTTTGCTTCTTTGCGCTCAGCAACGACGGTGCCATCGATACGGATGCCGGCGTAGAAGCCTCGCGACTTGACATATGAGAAGACGGGCTTGGTTGCGCTGGCGCTGAGACTTCGCCTGTGGCTCTGCTTGCTGTTGTCTGCTGGCTGGAGCTTCTGCTGCGATTGCTGTTGTTGATCCTCGGGCCCTTCTTGCTTCCCTTGCTTCCCTTTCATCTCCAAGGGCGCACCAAACTCAACGGCGGCACCAGCACCATACGGACCAGCCACGACGGCCAGATCGCTGCCTAGACTGACGCGCGTGTTGGTGAAGGCCGCAAGAGCCTCCTTGCTGTTGATGACGCAGACGCAGTCGTAGATATCAAGGCCGATCTGGAATCCGCCGCCGACGGAGTGCAGCTGGATGCCAGAGGGAGGACTCCAGGTGCCGTCCGGGAGACGCGCAATCAGGATTCCTGAGCCTGTAGCACCAGACACCTGGAAACCGGCACGGAGCGTGGTGAATATGGCAAGGCCAACGGCTTTGGCGATGACCTTGGGGGGAATCGTGACGATGACGCGATTCTTGGGTTTCTCCTTTGTCGGGTCAATGACTCTGTCGGTCGATTCGACTGCGTTGGGATCGGTCGAGGTGGGCACCGAAGTGGCCGCAGGGTCGGCATAGACTCCCTTCTCTAGGGGAGAATTAGCTAACTGGCTGAACATTGCGGGATTTCACACTTACTGCAGAATGCCTTGAGTATTGTCGCAGCCTTGTCGCACTCCTTGTCCAGCGTCTCCGGGAGAAAGCTTTGGCTGCCTAACTTGTGCGCGATGCTGTTGATGGGCGCCGCGGCCTTCATGCCGAGGGCAGAGAGTCGCTCGCCCCAGCCGAGCTTTTGATGCCCCTGTTGCTCGCCAGCTGTTTGGTGCTGTGGAGATGGAGGTGCTTGCTGGTACGGCTGCTGTTGGTACTGTTGTTGCTGGCCTTCAACTGGAGGCTGATGATATGCCGAGGGACTAGCAGGCTCATTGAGGGTGTTTGAGGGCGGTGGCGCAAAGACGGGATTCGCAGGATCGTATGCGGGGATGGCATAGTTTGAGTTCTGGAGAGGGGGCTGTGATTGGGGAGGCTGTTGCTGCTGCGATGGCGGCTGATACTGAGGCTGATATTGAGGTTGCTGTAGCTGAGTCGGAGGAGGGCCGGGAGGAGGAGGCGGGAAGTGCTGTTGCTGGCTCGTCTGTTGAGGCTGCGCCTGTTCGTGATGCTGATGCTGCTGCTGTTGCTGTTGCTGATTCTCAGTCTGTTGGTATTGAGCTTGAGCCTGGTGAGACTGCGATTCAGGCTGTTGTGGAGGTGGAGGGAATTGGGGATATGGCTGCTGCTGTTGAGTAGACACAGGAGGGGGACCGGGAGGCGGAGGAGGGAAATATTGCTCTCCCGGAGCTTGATTCTGCTGATTCTCGGAGTTCGACATTGTTCCAAGGCTGCGGATGCTGTCTTATATCTTAAGTGAAAGAGAAGTTGATCGTGAAGTGTTGAGATGCTGCTATCTGATTGCGGGGAGATTGACAGCGTCATGATGCGAGCTTCAGCGGGGAAGCCTGGACCAGACGAGATGACTAAGCTGGTGATTCTTTGCCGTCGATTCAAGTTTTGCTATCATGATGTTCATCTTCTTGAAAGATGATGACTATTTGCTGTGAGTATAGCTGTGAATTGCTGCTGATTGAATATCTAGTATGAAATTCTGAGTCGCTGGCAAGCTGGCAGGGTAGCTGCAGAGGAGTCTTGCCTGCATGATGCATGACGCATGTCAGGAGGAACAAGGACAGATCGTGCAAAATGCATGGATTTGTTCGTAGTAAACCTTCAGTGGATGGAAGCAATAGGAGAAGAAGCCACTTTTTCTCTCGATCTATCCGTCTCTCCTTTCTCTAATGACTCTGGTGTCTCCAATCAAGTGCCCGGTGACCCCCTTTTATTCCGTCCAATACGCCATTCTGTCCATCTATATCTGTCAACTCATGCTCGCTTCACATGGACATCTCCAATGCCAGGAATCACCAGTCATCGTCGTAGTAAAACTCCATGCCCGTCCGCTCCGCCAGCTGCAGCATCCTGTTCGTCAGCTTCTCCACGTCATCCGTCTTGATCGGCAGCCTGTGTCCTCCATCCCACTCCAGCAGCGTCGACGTCCCCTTCTTGCTGTACTTGTAAAGCTTCCGGTGGGCCTCCAGCGCCGCATCCTGCAGCCCGTGGACGTGCAGCGTCGGCGTCAGCACCAGGTGCGTCTCGTCCTCCTGGCCCTCCTGAGGCCAGTCCGTGAACCTGGGGATAAGGTCGCCTGCACTGGCCAGATGTCGCGGCGTGGGCAGCGTGCCGGTGCGGTCAATGTGCACGACGGGCCCGGGAGCGGCCATGATGACGGCAAAACGGAATTTGACGCCGGGCAGCGGCCACTTGGACTCGTCCTCGATGTGGTCCTGCGCCCAGAGAAGGCTCGCCGCGATGACGCCGCCCTGCGAAAACCCCAGCAGCCCTGCCCACTCTCCCGTGCCCTCGTCCTTGTCCATCGCGTCGCGGATCTGCCTCACGATTCCCTGCGCCGTTTCCGTCGGGTCCATGGGCTCGTGCTTGTCCCTGTAAGCCAGCCAGCGCTTGAACGGCGCAAACTCGGCAAAGATTGTCACGACGGCCTCGTGCGCCTCGTCCTCCAGCTGGCCCTCGGCGAAGACGAAGCGAAACTTGTCCTTGAGCCGGGCCATGATGGCGCGGCATTGGATACGGAAGATTTGGGCATTGACACCAGCGCCGTGGAGGCAGAGAATCCGGGGGAGGGTAAGGTCTTGGCTCATTGTGTCCCCTTCCCTCTTTGATGGCGAGTGAGCGTGTCGTGTGTCTTTGTTTGTGATGGAGTCAAGTTGTTTTCCCGAGGATTCCAGCTGTATTAAATTATCGGGCTGTCGATACGTCTTACTCAATGCATGCACATAGGTAAGGGTATTTTCGCATCAAATCATATGCGATGCACGACGATGGACCCCGCACATCCAGGGTTCATTTTCCGTTACTGGTCTATGTCAGATCGTCTTGCTTCCTTATCATGCTGGTCATACGGAGTACGGAGTATCTATTACTGAGGCATAAATGGGGTATGACTGGCGGCTTGGGAGCTCAAGCCAGCATGTGTCACAAGTCATCAATGGGGAGGGGCAAGACACGGTGAAGAGCGCAGTGATTTACTGAACAAAAGACTACTCAAGTTCATGGCAGCAGCATCATTAATTATGAATACCGGTATGCGCTCTCATACATGTAAGCAGGGCTAATCTAAAACAGAGTGCCATCGCCGTCAATCAGTATCGGGCTCGACCGAGTCTCCGGCCGATGCTTGGCCGCCAGCTCTCTGCCGCTCTTCCACGATCCAGCCTCCAGCAGCTGCGGCAACGAGAGGGACACTCCCTGCGGCGCCAAGAGATCATTGATGAGCTTATGCAGCTCATCCAAGAGAGCAACCGTCATCGCCCGCCATTCCACAATCACGTCCCCGGTGGACGAGAAGAGCGGCAGCGCCTGATTTGAAGCCTCAAGTCCCTTGGCAAGAACCTCTGGCTTCAGTTTCAGGACGCCCATGTCGACGAAAAGGCCTCCATTGCGGTACTCAGGCAACCCGGTTCCCTTTTCGATGTTGGTCCATTTCCGCTTGAGTACCTTCATGAATGGCACGGTGAGGGAATATCCAAGCCATTGGGTAAGCTTGTGGAACGGATGAATGCCCGCCGTTGGATTCTCGCTGTTGCCGGACTTTTCCTGTAGCACGCGGAGAGGCCATGCGTCTCCAATAGGCTGACCGTTGATCCGCGGGCGGTTGGACGGCCATGCAGGGAGAAGCAGCTTCTGCAGGATATCCCAGAGAGCTTCATAATCTAGGTCGTCATCTTTGCTAGTCATCGCTATCAAGTGGTCTGCGACGGAGAATTAACAACATGAACTCAGTATAGCATCAACAGATAAGACTCGCCAACAAGCAGCCCTGGCCGACCCTTTGCCCCGAATATCTCTGGAAGCGAGAGCAGAGATTTTCCAAAGCTGTTGAGCAGCTCGATTCTGGACGCAGCGCCGACAATTGGATTCTGAGGGCCGACCTGAAAGTGGTGGATAAACGTATCTTCGGTCAGATTGCTAAGGGCATGTCCTGCGAAACAAGGGCCGTTAGCTGTCTGGCGGAATATAGATCAGAAGGTTGGAAAGTAGTATATATGCACCATCCACCGTGGCATTATTGTCGTCTGTAGATGAACTGAACGCTCCGTCGTTGAACATGTACAGCGAGGCCACCGCGATGCCTTCACTGCGGCCATACGCCGTGTCGCCTCCGGGTTCGCGGAACGCCCAGGTGTCGCCCGCACCAGCGTCAAGCAGCACGGACACAAAGAAGAGGTCTATCAGGCGTCGAGTAATCTCCATATTGGATACCTCGCTGTCCTGCCACTTCTGCACCAGGTTCTCCAGCCGCGGGATGCCGCCGATGCTGAAATGCTCCCACCGTCCATGGGGCGGAATCTCTGCATATCGGTCGGGGCCAAAGTCACGCTGTGGTTCACGCGCATATGAGCAAAGAAGTTCATATGCTTCTAATGGTAGTCACACTTACTGAAATGACGCCTGCAACAAACTCGGCCGTCTCTTTCATCCGCGGTTCATCAAGCTCAAAGTTGTTGAGGCCCCCGTTTCGGGCCGCTTCAAGCACGATTCGCGAGCGCTCTCGGACGGCCCGAAGGCTTTTGAGATATTGGATGTCGGACTCAAGCGTGGCCGCCATATTTTCGTGGTTCAAAAGCTTGAACAATTTGAAAAGGTCGTTTGGATGGAGCAATTGTTTGAATGAAGATGTATGTTCTCAGGTTAAAGACGGCGCGAGAGACAGGATGATGACATGCTCCCAATTCCGACCCAAACGGCCCCCCAGATGCCCCGCCTTATTGCGATCCCCCACAGGCGGAGCGCCGGAGCTTGCCGAGATGCACCGGATGGTGCCGTTGAAATTGGTCTATTATTTGGCGAGAGGACGATAGGAAGAGGCGATTGACGTTGATTCAGCTGATCAAAAAAGACGCGTCACAAGTGCCTCGTAGGAGCTTGAAGGAGAAGACAAAGCTTCTTAATTCTGTAGACGTTCGGCATGGAGTAGTCGTACTGAGCGTGGGGTGGGGGATACAGTAAGAGCGGAATGAACGTGAGGAAAGCGTCCGAACGGGCGGGAAGGAACGTGTTGTCAGGCCATGGCAATAACAGACGACTAGATAATGTGAGCTAGAATGCTTCTGGTGAGTAGAGTCTCTGATGACATATAGGTAGGTAGAGATGCTGCACAGCAAGCAGGAGTCGGAGTCATAAGCCACATATGTTCTCACACTTGTATTGTAGGTTATCCTAGACCAGTGTAGGACACTACATTGAGAATCCGATAACGCTGCGAAAAGAAAGTCGCTGGGAGACATGGTTAAGAAACGGATTTTGGAGGAATGGAGATCATGTACTCCGTATCGGCAGTTCATGATAAGTTTTATGGGACTCTTTGCTTGCTCGTTAGAGGAGTTGTGAGATAAGAACCATCCACGAAAATTGATCAGCATAGCGGCAGGCAGTGGAGACACAAACTTCATACCTGGTCACTCCAGTATTTCCACTTCTTATCTCTGCACATATCTCTCTGGATATCTATTCACTGTCGGGGTCAGCCCGTATGTAAATGATAAGCCACGAGGCAGAGAGCAAGAGTATCGCCAAACTGACGACGTGTTTTACTTATCAATGCCTGGCCCACAGTTCACCGACGCAGGAGTACATTTACCCACCCAAAGAGCTACCCCAGGCTTAACCCAACTCTGGAAAGGAGATCGGCGTCTCGGCAAACGACTCCCTTGTGTTATTCAACTGCTCATTCTGCCTTAGCAGAACATGTACTTCTGGTCTTGTGACGTCGATGTAACGCCGATCCGACTGTCCAATCCGAATTGTCTCAGACGAATGCCCATTGCACAAGCCGGCAAGATATGGCTGGGATAAAACGCGTCGCATATCTCCCACCTCTGCAAGCATTTTGATCTGCGCCTGCTTTTGCTTCTTTATCATTCAGTGAATGATATGCCACAGCCTCAGGATTGTTGCTTATTCAAGGACAGCTTTAGGTGAAGTGCATCGACAGTCACCATGCAGAGCCAGGTACCCCATGTCGACGAGTCTGAGGTCCCCGGAACAGTCCTCCTCGTAGACGTCAACCACAACACCGAAACATGCCATGCCTCGAGTCAGGACGACATCATCCTCATCCCGACACCGTCAACAGATGTCAATGACCCTTTGAACTGGTCGCCCCGGCGAAAGCGTCAGCATCTCATCTGCCTGATTGCGTGAGTTTGCCATCTTGAGCTGGCAATTGAGCCTGCTAACTGATTCCGTGATTATTGTACTTCAGCTACACGTTGTTCAATGGCATGGCCTTATCCGTTGTGTATTCACTATTAGTGCCGCTGTCCACAGCTCTACATGTTAGCGGTAGGGTACCAATTCCAACAGTGCCCAGATGAACATCCAATAGGTAATTTGCTAACAACCTTTTTTCGAGCGCAGTCGGCGACCTCAATGAAGGAACGGGCTACATGTTCTTGCTATGCGGCTGGGGCCTGCTCTTCTGGCAGCCATTTGCTCTCCAGTATGGCAAACGGCTGACATACTTGCTCTCTATGCTAGGCATCGTGGTAAGTGATGAATACTTGACCTCCTGCCATATATGCTGATCATTCCGTAGGCCGTCTCCGTCTGGAGCCCATTCGCTCAAGGCCATGGCCAATGGATCGCCCGCAACATCGTTGCCGGTTTCGTCGCCGCACCAATCGAAGCCTTGCCAGAAACATCCATCACTGACATTTATTTTGCCCATGAGCGAGGCACCTACATGGGATGGTATGCGTGGATTCTGGCTACTTCGAATTACTTCGCACCCGTCATCTGCGGCTTCATTAATGATAGCATGGGTTACAAATGGCCTTTTTACTTCATGGCTATATTCAGCGCGGCCTGCTTTGTGTTTCTCTTCTTTTTCCTTGAGGAGACCAATTATGATCGCCCATTGGTAGGGATTATTCCCGCCGCTGAAGTTCTTGAAAGTCCAGGTGAAAAGACAGTGTCATCATCTTCGTCATCGGGGGCAGCTGCTGGCAATGAGAGCCATGGTGCAGCGGCTCTTCCCACAGATAACGACAACACTGTCATGCTCCAGGGCGAAGAAAAGAGCTATTTGCAGAAACTTTCTTTGCTTGACAAGCCGCGGCCGTTTCTGATGCACAGACGCGCCTGGCAGATCCTCAGGCTGATCGCGTGGCCTGTCGTCTTCTACTCGGGCTTCTCGTACGGCACGTATCTCATCTGGTTCAATATACTAAACGCAACTTCGTCCATCGTTCTCGGCGGTGCGCCATACAACTTTAAGCCGAGTATCGTTGGCCTGAGCTATCTGGCTTGTGTCGTGGGTGTCGTTCTTGGGTAGGAACCGGGCCTCTTCCAAGCTCAGCTGGATAAACAATATGGACTGACGGCACCTATTTCACAGATCTGCTTACAGCGGCATCATCTCCGACTGGTTCATCATCAAGCTTGCGCGACGCAATCGCGGCATATTCGAGCCTGAGCAGCGCCTTTGGCTCTTTGCATTGACAACAATACTTGTGCCGGCTTGCCAGATCCTCTGGGGCGTCGGGGTAAGCTGCCAATTCCTCATCGCTTAACAAAGAAACCGCTGACTCAAGAAAAAGGCGGCTCATCATGTCCATTGGTTCGGCCTCATTGTGGCTATGTGCGTTCTTGCGGCCTGCAGCACAGCTGGCATCACGTTGTCGATTGCATACCTCGTTGATTCATATCGAGAGGTATCAGCAGATGGCCTGGCGTCGTGCATCATTATTCGCAACACGATGAGCTTTGCCATCAACTATGGCATCACGCCTTGGCTGGACGGCCTGGGACTGCAGAACTGCTTCATCAGCGTGGCTTTCGTTGCTCTGGCCGTCTGCGCTACCTTTTTGCCAGTTATATGGTTCGGTAAAGGGCTTCGCAATCTTAAACGCGAGAGCTATTGGAGGGAGGCCAAGCTTAGATCAGAGTAGCAAACAACAGCGCGCGGAGCCCAGCAGTCAAGGTTAATCTACTAAGCTATGTATGTGGATGGAAGATGAAGACGGAATTTTCAGAAAGGTAATCGAACTCTTCTTCGCGTCCAAGGCAAGCCTTGAATCTGCAATGAAAAGAAAGTGAAAGCAGCCTGTCAGACGTCCATCGACATCCACCCCATCAACGGGCCCGAAGGCAGCCATCGACAGGGTCGAGATCATCAAGAGAAAAACAACTCTCTATACAGCAGATGCACAAGGCTTCTGCCGCCATCCTTGCGGACGGTGCGAGAGGACCAGGAAAGTATTCACTCTTGGATGCCGAGGATATGCAATCATCAACCAGGGTGGATTCGATGGCTCTTTTGGGAACCAAAGCGAGAGACAAATACTATAGAAATGATTCTCCTGTTGGCGGGTGTGTTAGCAGACTGACTCCCGTGGTGGGAAAGGAGCAGTTGGGGGTGCACATACTGAAGTATTGTCGACGTAAAGAAGAAAAGAAGAAAAGAAAATCTGAAAAGGTCGGCCGCGAGACGAAATTTTATACCTGCGCTCTGACGGGGCGGGTCTGGGTGTCTCGGGCCGACGCCCTCCGCATATGAGAGGCCGGAAGCTGATTACATAAGGGTAAAATTGCCATTCAGGGTTAGCGGAAGAATGGAGATTGAAGTTTCATGTTTTCTCGATCTGTGATGTGCAGCAGCATTCAATGATGTGGTCAAGGTGGCTCATTCACCTCTTCCAAGATGCTGAGAATTAATAATTAATTCAGTAGGACAAATACATGCTAGATAGAGTGAGAGGAGCTTAAAAGTTTGAGCCAAAAAGCAACCGCATTCATCGCTTTATCTTTTATTGCAACCGTGGAAGAGGCGAGCAACTCAAAGGCACATGACAAATGAGGCACTTCGATTTCTGCAACGAACACAAGGAAAGAGGTTGGCAACACTTTGAGCCACTACTGTATGCAGACAGCAGCATGCGGAGTATGGCGAGCGGATCTTGCAGTCCCTCACGGCTTCTAAGACTTCTGGCGGAGCCGCGGAGAAAACGTGATAGTACTACAGAGTACTACTACTACTAGGTACTAGAACGACGTCTGATGCCAGCTCGATCAGCCTAGGCCCTGGATTGCACCCACTTGTTCACGCGCCAGATATAAAAGTAGAGATGACACTATTAGTCATTTTGCACTTTGCGGCTTCGAGGCTCGCTTTCGCTCCGCTGAATAAGCTTTCGCGACCAAGGGGGTGGCTTTCCGTCGTAATCCGAGGAGGCTTTAGTCAAGACTGGGCGTCTTCGACATGACTGGGGATTCCATCAACTTCATTTCTGCCATTCTGCAAAGTCCGCCCGAATAGACTTGCGGACTGACCTTGATTCCCGTTTGCACGTGAATGGACACGCTGATGTAGGTCGATAATAGGGGTGTTGTTCGATGGCCGCATTTGTATGGTCTAGGAAAGTTGGGTATATATATGTGTGCAATTGGACTCTTCAATGACTAGCATCGTGCCAAGAACGAGACTGATACTCAACATCCATCCTAGAACCAACGCCGATAAGTATAATGTCTCCCGTCGCCTCGGCCATTGGAGACCGCACCGCTCTAGTGGTTGGAGCTTCTGGCATCACTGGATGGGCCATTGTGCGGGAAGCCCTCACATATCCAACGTCCACCACATTTAGTCGCGTCATTGGACTCACAAACCGACCACTGGATCGAGCGAAGTCCTTCCTGCCTGAGGATAGCCGCCTTACGCTGGCTCACGGAGTGGACCTCACCGCGAGCGTGGACGATGTCGTAGCCAGGTTGGCCGATGTTGACGGTATCAAGGATGTCACAGACGTATACTTTGCTGGTACGACTCGATAGCTTTCTGTGAGCGTAACCTTGAAAGAGAGTCGAGAATAACCCTTTCGCAGCATACGTTCAACCGGCTGGTGCTTCTGACTTTGCAGGTTTTGACATTCTTAAAGAGGTCAACGTCCGCATACTCGAAACAGCTGTCCAAGCAGTCGAGCGAGTCAGTGCGAATTTGCGATTCTGGACTCTTCAGACAGGCGGCAAGGTAGTCTGCACTCATTACCATTGGGCTGTTCTCTACTGATTCCTGATATATAGTCGTACGGGTTTGTGCATGTTCCGCAGCTGGGATTTCCAAAAGTGCCCGCCAAGGAAACAGACCCGCGTATTCCACAACCATACCAAGATCAAGTCTTCTACTATTCTCAGTACGATGCTCTCAAGAGGCTCTCCGCTGAGAAGAATTGGCGCTTCGCTGAGATCCGCCCAGACTTAGTGGTAATAACCTCGCTGCTGGAATTGATGATCCCGGCGTTTGACTGATGAATAAACGGTAGATCGGCTTCGTACCCGGTGGCGGCAACGCAATGAACTATGCTCAGGCTCTCGGCATTTTCCTTAGCTTCTATGCATATCGCGAAGAAGACTCTTCCGGGAAGAAGAAGACCGTTCCATATCCTGGTCCTCCAGCTGCGTACAACAGCCATTATACTGAGATTGGACAAACAACATTGGCTAGAGCACACATATTTGCTTCTGGTCTGAAAAGAGCACCAAATGGCGAGATTTACAACGTGGGAGATTCTCCGGTTACTACAGGGAACAATTGGGCTGAGAAATGGGCGTCGATTTGCGGCATGTTTGGCCTTGCAGGCGTTCCCCCAGAGAAAACGGCCGGCTTTAGTGTGGCGGCGTACATGGCGCAACATCGCGAGGAATGGGAGAGCTTCGAGACCCATCATGACTTGATGCCGGGTATCATTCAGAGGACGAGCTGGGAGTTCATGGAGGTGCTTACGTCGTTGCCGGTGTTCGACAGACACTATGATTTGACCAAGGCAAGGGCTGCAGGGTTCGAGAGTCGTTCGAATGTGCTGAAAAATTACGAAGAGGCCTTTGGCTTGATGAAGGCTGCCAAGATGATTCCTTAGCCTTTGCATTCAGTAGTATATTCCGTTATAGTAATTGCCCTTGTAGTCTTATCATCTGGACTGCTCAGCTCACCCGCTCAATATTCGTCGCTTCATTCATCAGGTTCATCCCTGCCGCTTCCATCCCTGACTAGAGCTGATGTTTTTACAGAGAGTCCGGCCTCTTTTCATCTATATCAGGAAATTCTGTCCACAAATAGAATTGCCAAGATGCATGCTTCCAGAGGCGATCGGGCGATACGATGATACTGACGAATGGAGCATGCGGACATAAGTGTAGGTGCGGACAAGAATCTGCGTGCATAATGATACCGTACCAACTCCATATTGTTCTCTTTAAATATGAATGTAGCCTCTGATATGGCTAGGGTACCGCGTTTCTCTGGTTCGCGACTCGCGCAGCTTCTGCTGTGAAGACAATTTGTTGGATGACAGAGAAAAGGGCCCGTCAACTGTGAACCAGCGCATTGCTTCAAAAAGCCGACATGTGCGAAGAATCGACCAGAAGTTTGGTCAAGCAGACGTCACACTAGGCCTCATGGCCTGGTTGGACCAATGCGAGACTATCGCGAGCATAGGCAGCTCGGCTTGCGATAGGAACGTTTGTCTTGCGATATTGTCATGCAGTAGGATTCAAGGAGGCTTCAGGTTTCGGGGCGTAAGAACTAAACTTGATCCTAACCGTTTCAGCCCCATGCATCAAGTGCCACCCTCCGCAACCAGTTGACTTCTGTTTTGACAACAAAGCTTCAGGCGTCTTCCTTGACGTTGCATTAGAAGCCTTCACTGGGGATTGCGCCATATATGATCCTTCAGTATCCCATGTTCGTTTATGCTGCCTTCTCACACGAATCGACCGACTGGTGGACAATTTGCGGCACCGAATATTTGAGCCGCATTGGGATCGTCTTCATCTCACAAACGCTCCACCGTGTGACTCCGCTTCGGCATCTCCGCCCTGGAGTGTCTGTCGACCCAATGATAGCCGAATTTGGGATGTAAGAATACTGGCAATACGGACGGTACCTCACTACTACACGGGAGGTGGAAAGCGGACGGCGCCAAGGGCGCCTTGTCGTGCATTTGGGGTGCAATGCGGAGTATCTTGTTTAATAATCTGCTTGCTGCGGGGTTCGTGATCTCCGTTACTCTAGCTTTGAAGTCGGCGAGCACGAGAACTGTCGAGCTTGCCGGTACATTTCCGTAACAGCTCCTTCATCTTTCTCGCGGCTACCAAGTTCAGGACGCTTTGGACATTGGATGCCATTCAAGAGTAGCATAAGCTGCTGCCTCACTTTATGTTCAGGGCTCTTCCATATATCCAGAGCTCTTCATTACATCTCAGTGGGCGGAACTCCTACAACTACGCAGGCTGACGGCCCGAAGGATTACTATATCGTCCCTGTTGCCTGCACACTAAACGTACAGGGGCTGCGAAGCTGGATCATCAGCCGGGAATCATGCGGGCACCACGCACAGGGGAGGTCGCCAATGGACATGATAGGCTCACTCAATTGCACCTTTTGTGTTGTGTTGTGGAGTTGACCATAGGGCTGAGAAGAACTCTTGCTGCACAAAGGACCCGAAAATACTATTGCCAATGCGAAGAGCTTGCTCCAAATGCTTTAAAGACAAGATGAAGCCCCACCGAGAGTCTATTGCCTTAGTATCTAGCTGCTCCATGGTTGTTTCTACGAAGAAGGACCAAACTTACGCATCTTATAATTGGCAAAGTCGTGCTTTATCTTCCACCTGATACTCTCAGACCCTCTTTGACACTATGGCAGCTAATGGAGGGGAGAAGAAAGCAGTGCCAGAAGACTTGGAGAATGATGATCGCGATGTTGCCGACCTCTGGAAGCAGGCTCTCAAGCAGTACAGGGGCATTGTGGGGTTTGACCTGCAGCCCAAATTCAACAGTGTCCAAGACATGATCGACTTCGGAACCAATGAGATGAACTCATTCCACAAGTTTCGACACAACAGCAAGAAAGTGGACAAGCTGCGCAGCCTTTTCGCGGCTAATATTGACTATATCGAGAAGGGGGCTCAGCAACTCATCAGCGCGGCTGTTCCTGCATTCCCTCCAGCGGCTGCGATTGGCACCGCAATCACATATCTTCTTTCGGTAATGCCTCTTTTTGAGAATGGCTCTAGATCCGGTAGAAGTCCCAAAACTGACGATGATATGCATCTCGCTATAGGCTTGCAGACAAGTGTCGGCAGATTATGACGTCGTTGTCGTCTTCTTCGACGATATGAATAGCTTTCTGCAGCGCATAGTCATCTTGAAGGCTCGCCTGCCATCACACAAGGCTTACCAGAACTGTCTCATGGACGTCTTTACGTCTTTTCTGACATTGACTGGCTATGCACACAAGTATATAGAACTTGGCCGTTTCAGTAAGCATTCCGAAGGATTCTTGGGCTTTCAAATTAGAATGCTAGGGTACTCACATGACCTGCAGAGAAATGGATCACCAACCTGATTGAGGGTGAAGATAGCGACTTGGGTGGTGCTCGGAAGACGATGGATAAAAATCTCGCCCGGCTACAAAATGCCACAGAGTTTGCCATCCACGGTAACAGTGAGGAACTCAAGAAAATGAGTGCTGAGCTGCAAATCAACCAGATTACACACAGACAGATGCTGGAGGAGCAGAAGGTGATTATGTTCAATATCAGCCAAGATACTGGGAGTATTCGCAGCGATGTTGCCAAGCTGCTCAAGGCGTTTACAGAACAGAACGCAAAGCATGACCACAAAGGGAAGCCATCCAATCAAGACGCGGGAAAGCCAGCTTCTGCAAACCAAGTTCGAAACAGGATGCCAGATATTGAGGGAGAGGGCCATGAGTATAAGGTCCTGAAGGAGACGCTAATCCCGGACACCTGCACTTGGGTCTTTTCTGAGCCTGGGTGGGAGGCATGGATCAAGCAAGACGGAGACACCACTGTGCTCAAGCCAATCCTTGCCCTATCGGGACTGCCTGGGACTGGCAAAAGCCATCTTGCGGCATCGGTATACGACAGACTCTACAGCATCGCGCGAGAGGACGCAGCCCAGCGTACCTGTGCAACCCAGTTCTACTACCGAGAGCAGCGTAGAGACCTTGGCTGGTTCAAGAGCGGTTTGATCAGTACTATTACTCAGGTGGTGGACCAGAGCGTGCCTCTTTGCGAGAGGATCAACGCAGAGATGGTCCGCGACGAGGTTGCGTATAACGTTGATGTTTGGAGAGACTTGCTGCTCAAGATACTCGGTCCAGCGTTCAGCAAGGACTCTACAAACCATCTTTTCCTCCTTTTTGACGGCTTGGATGAGATGTCTGACTTTTCTGAATTTCTCGAGTTCGTTAAGCTTGTCAGAGAAAGAAAGTTTCGAATGACGATTGTCGTCACGACTCGCCCCGATCTTCTCCAACAACTAACCGAAAAGTTCGAGGTTCGCACCATTGAAGTTGCGAAGGAAAAGCAACTGCAGGACTTCAAGACCCTCGTGTGGCATCGAATCAACAACATGAACTACCTGAAGAAGTTCTCACGTTATGTTCAGCAGAGAATTGCAGAAAAGGTGGAAGAAGCATCGCCGAGTAGGTTTACAAGCGCCGGCCCCCACTTTGGATGAGGAGGAAATTCTGACCACATATGAAACCACTAGGCTTGCTGTATGCTGAACACACTCTGGATAGGCTCAACTCGCTCGGGCGCGAGGGAGCTGTTCTTCAGGTGCTTGCGCGTCCAATGCCTGAAACATTGCATGGCGTATACGAAATTATGCTGGACGAATGCCAGCGCCGAATGCCCGTTGCTCACCAGCAGATTGCCTCCAAGCTGCTCCATTGGATTGCCTTTGCATATCGCGTTCTGACTCTCGATGAAGTAACATCGCTACTGGTGTATCTCTCCAAGGATGACAGCTTTGATCTCGAAGAGATTCCCGAGGTTGCCTCCAAGTTTCTCCAGGTTGGAGACCCGGCCTTTGATGCTCAATCTAGAGAAATTGCCCATAGAGACACTTCTACTGGCTCGATTGAGGACCTCGAGAAGGGAGAAACTGCATAAGATGTACAACGATGGTGCTCTACCCGTCAAGTTCAAAGAGAGATCGATGCGGGCATTCTTCAGAGATGCCACCAACGGCAACTCTAAGTGGCATTTGAAGGCCTCGGAGGCACATCGTCAAATACTCTTGGCCTGTGTTGACCTTGTCAAGCCAGAGCCTCTTGGACCGGGCCACACAATCAACGACGGCCTGAGGTTGTACGCTGCCTATCGTCTGATCTCGCATTCCTCCCTACTGGTGTGGGAGGACTATACGATTGAAGAGAAAGCAGAGGTCATGGAAGGGTTGGCCGTGGCTCTTTCGCATACTGACTTCTCAGAAACACTCAGTCGCACCGGAATGACCTATAATAGAAGCATCAAGAGTGTGCTGAATGGCAGGATGGCTGTCTGGGCCGAGTCTCTCAAGGTCCCTGGGATTGCATCTCTCTTGAGCTCCGATGCGGTTGCATGGTGGGCGGATGTTGCCGTTGATTCCCGGAGGTGCAGATATGGAATGGTGAAGGGATACGTCCGGCGCCTCTATGCTGCGGCTAATCGTGATGAGGCGCTGACTGCGTATAAGCTCATCTATGGGCTTTTAGGCACTGTAAGTTTTGGCCTAGAGAACCTTTCATTCCTACCCGGTTCTTTCTCTTCAAACCATGGAATTAATAACTCAACCATCTTGTAGTCTGGGCTTGACCATCTCCTTGTTGACAGCGCAAAAAAGAACTTTCCGGACGAGGCATCAGCGCCAGAGACTACAGATGCCGATACACTTCCGGACGATAACGAAGATGCTGACAATCAAGCCATGGAAGAGCTCGGAGAAGAAAGGAGTTCATTAGGCTTACCGAACATCTTCAGCGAAATCGAGATGGATGCAACGGCTTATCGAGCGGTGGGAGAGCTTTTCTTGAACTACGGCTTTTATAAGCCGGCTGATTCGATGTGCAATAAAGCATTCGAGCTCTGTGGTTCCAGGAATAACGATACGGAGAAGTTCAAGACATCCATTTTATACTCCAAAGTCTTGTGGAAGCTACAGGAGAAGGATAGGGCGTTCGAAACTATATCGGAGTGTGTCAAGCATATCGAGACAGCCGACGTCCCTACTTCACTGAAGCGATCAACTCTCTTGGCAAAGGCAGAGCTTGAGGGAAAGCTCAGGATGCGAGACGCCGCGGTTGAGTCTTATGCCAAGGCAAAAGCAGTTGATCCTACAGGGACAACTTCCGGAGATGCCCTTGAGGGAGAAATCGAGCTTTTTGAGAAGGTGGCTGATTATGGTGGATATTTTCGGACGCTGAAGAGCTGGAGTGCTATTGATCGGCTTACTTGGATGGCGTGGAGCTATTGTAATCAGGGACACGAGCGACATGACAAGCTTCGCTCTCTCGCAATTAGAGAGGGCGAAGTCGACTTTCTCATTGATGCCTACAAGGAGGCTATCCAATTCCTTGATCGGCTCAACTCTGGTGCTCCGCTGCGCCTTGAGTTGGCGGTGGCCTATTTCAGAGCGAAGGGAGATTTGGAGAATGCTCGCAAGACCCTGGATGAGATATTTGCCGGCACCTCGAGCGGATACCCTTATTCTATCACTGACGAGGAGCCACAGACAATGATGCAGCGACTGGTTGATGTCATGTCTGACGTTCTGTACGAGATTTTCCGGGGCTCGCGAGATCCCAAGGTCAAGCTGGAAGCCCTTGAGTCACTCAAAGGCATGATGAATAGGCCACTGTCTTTATCTGTGCCCATCTATACGGATCTAGACCTGGTCTATCGTCGCATTGTTCTTGCGTCAATGTGCTTGAAGGTGGGCCAGGCATGTGAGTTTCAGGAACGACTTCAAAGCGTCCTGGATGACTGCTTTGCTGGGCTCACCGATAAGGTATCGTGGAACGACGGACAAAATTTGGAAAAGCTGGCGCATGCCTTAATGGTGCTGAGCAAAGCCGTACCGGATGGACAAGATATCCAGCGCTATGCGCGAATCGTGATATCAGCAATGTTCTCTAAAATCACACATGCGACAGATGAGGAGCTCAAGCTGTTGGAGATGGTAAACCAGTTTAGCGATGGAAGCGACGATGAGAGCGATGACGAGAACACTGAAGACACCGAGTCCGACGGAGTAGTATCTATCAAGCGGGTTGGGACGGTTGAAGGAGTGGCACCCTACGAAACCTCGGCCACTATCAGGAGCGGCAAGAGGTCATCGCCGAGAGACGAGGGAGATCTGGGCAACCCAAACATTGTTGGGTGCAGTTGCGACGGCGGCATCTGCAATCCCGTGGCTGTTTTTGCCTGGTGGGGAGATTCTGTCGTTCATTATTGCGCAGACTGCTCAAGCACTCTGATTTGTGAGCTTTGCTACAACGCTCGCCTTGATCCTGAGAAGGTGGGGTCGCCTGCTGTCATGCATTTCTGCGATAAGAGGCACAATTACATCAAGTTGCCTGTGGAGGGATGGCAGGGGATCAAGGATGGAGTGATGAGATTGGAAGGGGAGGAGCCAATCAAATTTGACGACTTTTTGAAGCATTTGCAGACTGAGGGTTGCCGAGACGCCTGGGATCGGTTTTGGGCTGGAGCGTGATAACCGATGAGATTATGAGATACGGATATATTCAGCTCTTGCCTTTATTGTCTACCACATACAATAATAAGTTCAGTCATTAGTACCTCCAGCGTGTCTAAGTTTGGTATAAGCACATGTGCAGATTCAGCGGAGATTGTGTTCTCGCCGAGGCAACTCAAAGTAAGTAGGAAAAGCGGTATTATAGAGAGTCAAAGTCGTATCGACAAGCCTACTCCTTTGGTTCGGCAACTTGCTCAATGTCTACAACTCCGTGGTTTGTTGAGCCCTGAACAAGATCAGGGTTCTCAGCTTTGAGTTTGGCAAAGTTTCGCTCAGCCTCCCAGGCCCAGATGCTGTCGCTAGCAAAGACAAGGTCCATCTCCTCTAATGTTCGCTGGTTGGACTCGGGATACAGAGCCCACACGACGACGATGGATAGGGCATTGACGGCGCCAAAAATGTATAGTGTCTTTTCGTTGAGTGCCTTGAAGATGGTAGGAAGCAGAAGCACCTAAGAAGCTAATCAGACTGCCAATCTTTAAACGGAAGACAAGAAAAGAAGATTACTTACACACCAGCCGTTGCCAATGGACCAGCCAACGACACCCCAGGCGTTTCCCTTGGCTCGGACTTGCAGAGGGAAGATCTCGGCCGGATACAGCCAGGGAACTGTAAGCCACGTGGCACCGAAGATTGCTGTGTAGAGGAACACGAAGAATGTTGCAGCACCGCCAATGTGGCTTTGGCTGGCTTCGCCTTGCGCATTGATGGTTGCTCGAGCGAGACCACCGGCGACGAACATGCAAACACCCTGACCAACGGCTCCCCAGTATAGCGTCCAACGACGACCGATGCGATCGATGGTGAAGACGCAGATCAAAGTGGCGAACTGACTTCATGTTAGCGTGATGGCAGCTTTGAGTGAGAGCAATGGGGCGAACATACCATGTATGTGATATTGTTAATGCCGCTGACCCACAATCTGTCCTTTGAGCTGATGCCGGCAATCGTAAAGATCTCAGGGCCGTAGATGGTGATTCCCGCAATACCAATCCACTCCTGCAAGATTTGGAGCCAGATGACAAGCTGGACACGCCGGCCAGTATGTAACTTGCCAGAGCCGATACCGAAGAACATGGAGAGGTAGCTCTGCTGCTTGGCGGTATCTACTTCCAGCTTGTGGATGTTGATGATATCGTTGTACTCTGCCTCCGCTTTGAGACGGTCCTCACCCTCATCACCACGGAGACGACCAAGGATGAAGCGAGCCTCCTCTTCGCGGCCCACTTTGACGAGCCAGCGGGGTGATTCGGGCATGATCCAGATGATGATGAAAAGAAGGATGAGAGGAAGAATCTGGAAGGCGACGGGGAATCTCCAGATGAAGGAAGATGTGTTGTCGTGATATTTTGACGTGCCACTGTCGTGGCGTTAGCGAGAAGTTTTACAGGACTTAAAGGAACCTGAGCGAGGAGGTACCTACAATTCCAGCCAGTAGGCCACAACGACACCGAGGATATTTAGGGTAAACTCGATTGAGACGAATTGGCCTCGAGAAGTGTGAGCAGCAGTCTCAGTTGCCCACACAGGCGTGATTGCGTTCAGGATTCCAGTGCCGACGCCGTTCAGTACGCGGGCTATTTCATCTCGCCGTCAGCTATTGCCCCGCGATTGTGTTGTATGAAGCATTTTGTGACATACCGCAAAACATCCAGTTCGCATTCATCGCTGACGCTTGCAGGGCAGCTGCGCAAACACTCCACGCAGAGGCAATGGCGATTGTCTTGATACGGCCATATCGATCACCAAGCCATCCACCGAGCAAACAGCCGCAAAGCGTTCCAGGGAGATAGTAGACGGCCACGATACCGCCTTGCAGAAGGGGTTTATCGACGACGACAATGTTCTGGTCTTCGTCCCAGTGGCCGAAGCCCATGCGCTCGGCATAGTCACGCGTCGTGTTGACGCCGCCCATTAATCCCTGGTCATAACCGAAGAAGAAGATTGACAGTCCGGCCACCAGGCAGACGGTGTTGAGCAGAGTGGCTTTGTACAGCTTGTTGGCCACATTATAGCTGGCCAGAGGTGAGGTGAGGACGGTCATGGTGGTGATGCTCGGTCGCACCCGAGAACGAGTAGGCTTGAGGATTCTGGGGTCGTTGTTCTTCCCCAGATCAGAGATGACAGACGGGGGTCCTTTATATAGTTGTATGAAGTCATCGTGGGACATCCGAAGATCGGCATCCCGCGTGGCATTAGGCAGCACCAAAAAAGCTGATCCTGTCCGAAGAAGTGGTATCGAGAAATCGAACTCCATGGTCGAAATTAAGAACTCTCATTCGCCAGCTGCAACGCCTAAACGCCTCGTCGGAGCCATCCGGTCGTTGTCCGATGATGAGATCGAATCGCATGAGAAGCCTCCAGTCTGGGGTCCTCCATGGGGAAAAGCTGGAGTTGGCTAAGCAAACTACTACTACTAGTACGAGTACTGATTTTGTCGTCACTCCAGAGCCAGAGCCGTCAGAGAGCGTTGACAGACAAGCAAAATGCTCCATCGGCACCTCTGTCGATCGTTCCGGCTTTTGTCGGTTATTATGCGCACCAATAATATCCGCGGGCCTGAGTCAAGGACGGGGGCCGTTCGGTGGAGTTCAGAACCACCAGCACCGGTCACTTGTTGAAGCTGATCTCCGCTGTAAAATCCACAATTCAATACGACAGCCATGCGCACCAATCGTCATCACGATCCCCAGATTCTGGGGCCTGTGAGGAGAAGCTTCGTCGCTGCTCGTGTCATATGCAAGTAGTAGCTGAGGAGAGCACGAGGTTGATAGCGTATGATTCGCCCTTTTGATCCTGTCGAGTAGGCTCTTCCTAGTCCCATTCGGCAGTTAAATGCTTTTTCTGCACCAATTTAGATAGAAACAATATGCTAATTTCCCTCTCTCCAATGTATTTCGAGCCACTATGTACTATAGCCGCATATATACATACTACATCGTAACTGCGTAATGGTCCCTATTATTGAAGTCGCGTTTTATCAAGGCTTCTCCAAGCTGGCTTTCTTCAAGCCTGGAGACTGGCAACGAGCCTGTCCCCCAAAGCCTTGATGCTATTCTCAAAGTCGTTGGTATTCTTTGCCGTCCAGTTGGCGCCGCTCTTGCCAGGCACAGCTCCAGAGCCGGTAAAGCCAATGAACAGGACATCCTTGGGATCGTGGCCATTGTTGCCGCTGAGGCCCTCGTTGGGGAAGCAAAGTTTACCCAGAGCGAGAGACGCTTCGCCGGTGGATGTGCCGCCGTTGGTATCGCCCCAGATGCCATAGAACTGATGAATTGACTTGAATCAGCCTCTGTTGAACTCTGTGTATGCCAGCTAATTGGGGAACAGCTGTCACTTACAACTTGATTGTTGCAGACAACAGCCATGACGCTGAGAGGCTGCATGCCAGAAGATTGAGGGTTGAAAGACGGGTTGCCGCCCGAGTTACCAAAGACAACGTACGGGTGAATGTTGGCATCGAGGTCAGAGATGCCGAACGTCCTCACGGTGTCCTTGAAGGCGGTCTGGCTCTGGCCAGTGGGGTCATTGGCACAAGCACCAGCCGAGTTGTTGGCGCCATCACAGTCAATATCCAGGTTGTCATAATTGCCTGCGCTGCCCTTGAGGAAAATAGCGCCGGGCAGGTCGCCACAGTATGCCGCGCCGCCGCTAAAAGTGCCCGACAACTTGTTGGCACATGTCCCTGACTACGATGACGAAGAGTCAGTATATCCAGCCGACGCTGGTGAGCCTATGCTAGAGACTTGCCTTGTGGTTATCGTAGATAGTCTTGAGGTTGGCAGGGAGCGAGAAAGCCGACGCGACGGCGCCAAAGGTAGCGAGGCCGAGAACAGCGCTGGACCGCATCTTGATGAGTGGTAATACCGGGCTGGAGATATCAGGTCTTACTCGAGAAGAAGAAGACTCTGGTGACTGATGTTCAACGGATCGCATGTACGAGCATTGATGCTCTACTTTATACCCCCTTTAAGCACCTGCTCGACAATTCTGCATTTGTCGAGACAACTTGACAGATCGACCCCTAAATACCACCTCCTTCAACGCTATTCCAGCATACCCATTCTACCGGCTGTCGTTCGGTCATGAAACACGAATTTTCAAGTCAAACAGCCTCCCATGAGCTGAAGCATTACATCGAAGCATGAAACAGGAAGGTCCAAGAGATTGAATTGGGTAAGATTGTTGATTATCAGGGGACAATTCGGCTTTTAGTCAAGTTTGTAACGTAGTAGCCGCGTCCGTTACGCGGGGGAACCTTGGCCCGGAGGTGAGCCATACACTGGAACGGCTGGCTTATACGAGGTCCATCTTACTTGACAGATGAACGCGCTACACTAAAAAGAGCCCACTACGATGACATGTCTCCGTGTATTGGATGAATACAGGGGGCAAAATTAAGCATGCTTGCAGATCTCGGCGCCGCTACTCTGTTCTCGACATAATATCCGATTAGGTTGGAGATTGTGCCTGTCGGTGAAGATGGTGGGTGTGATTCAAGGTCTTCCACCCCCGAGTCCGCGAGCGTCCTCCCCTTCCTTGCAGTAGGGAGTCAGACAGAATTGGCGGCATTTTATCCGATAGGTGCCTTTAAAGTGTCCGGCTCGGCGACCTTGAACTCGATGCAGTATCCAGACTACAGATTATGAGATCCTGGCAAATCATAGTTCAGTATGAGACGTTTCTCGCATATACTACCAAATACCAGTTCTAGATTCCGCCGCATATCCGACCGTAGAATTTGGCTTCATCTGTTACGCTACTATAATAATCAGGATTAGTACGAGGTCTAGAAGGGCAGATAGAGCTGCAGGCTTCATCGTGATCGTGTACATACTTGCAGACACTCCATTCAGCGACCCGCAGTTCACAGCCAGGTCAATCCCAATTAGCGCGCTGAGTAAGGCCAGGATTGTAGTTAATGCGAAACATGTTTGTAATATTGTGACCACCAGTGTTACAGAGGTGCGGATACAGGGTATGCATTCTCTTGTCATATCTTGGAGACGATATTATGCTGCTGAGATTCATGTGGCTGTTATGTTCTCTATCTGTTTTGCATTTTGTAGGGGCGTCATCTTTCAGACTCTTTTTGTCTTTTCTTTCCTTCAGAAACAAAGTCAACTGGCAACGTTTCGATTGAGGAGAAATGTCACTGATTTGTCGGACATTCACATCATCTGTGTCTGCCCTGAAGGGTACTGGCACAGGAGAGAATTCTCCACGATGACTCAACGTGACTTGTTATAATGCTCCGTAGCATTCTCCTTTGATCCGATTGGTGTGGTTAATCCTACGTAACGTGAGCCGAAAACCACCGATTGTTGTAAGTGCTTGATGTAGCGCTAGCAATAGAATGGATTCCTCCACCAAATGTTCTAGTCTGTCGCCGGTTTCCCAGTCTTGGGCCTGATATGCGAGCGAATCAGATGTCGTTATAGTTTTGTTTAGCTTCTCGCCTCACTGCTTATGAGCCAGCTAAAACACTGTTTAGCTCAAGAAAGTATGGCTTCATCTCATTGCACAGAGTTTCAGTAACCGCTTCTCTCGGCAAACTTTCCTCCAGCATACAGAGACAAATCGTGAAAGCTTCAGAGAGGCACATCGTGCAGTACCCCGCAACCTGCATAGAGAATCAGAAGTAAGTGCCATACGGTGCATGGAGAAGTGTAGGCATCCATGAAGACTGACCCATAACTGTCGAATGTATTCCTACAAGGTTCCGCTCATCTGGGCGAGGCATCTAAAGGTAGAAGCAGAGGAAGTGGACGGCCGCCCGTCCTATGATGCCAGCTTAACCAGTGGCATGACAAAGTCTCTAGCTGTCTCCAAGGAAGTAAGGAGCCCGTCACGGTTAATATAAAGAGCCACGATCCCGAGGATACCACCAACGACAGTGCCGGAATAGACCCCCATTCCACCACTTCCTTCCGCCATAGCTTTTTGACAGAACTTCTTGGATGTTTCGTAGACAAAATCGTCCCAAGAAATGAAGACGCTTCTCAACCAGAACTTGTACTGCCAATCTGGGAACATGATAGTGTTTCTCTTGGTGTTCTCGTCAATGAACCAAGACGTACACCCGGATGCCCAGACCAGCTTTCCAGCCTTTTGTTGAACTGTTTCAATATCTCTTTTCTCGGCTGAAGGCTCGACTGAAACGATATCGCAGGTAGGTCTACCAGTTGCCAGCGCCGAGGTTCCCGTGCCCATTGCATTTAGGATAGGCCTGATGATTCGCAGTGTAAAGTTGATCTGGCATTCTGTAGTGTAAATGACGGAGAGATGGCCACTGAGAGTGTTGGGGCCCATCATGATGAAGAAATTTGGGAATCCTGAAAGGCAAGTTCCGAGATAGGCCGAAGGGACTCCTTCGCTGAGTTGATTCCACTGCAGTCACTGAGTCAACCAATGCTGTAGACTTCTCGCAGTACTTGTCTGTGGGTCGTTATACTGACATGGTCTTGGATGCTGACGCCTCCTTCACCAAGGACTTGGAAAGATCCGAACGGCTTTTGCGTCTCGAAGCCATGAGCAAGAACAATTGCATCGGCATGGACAGTCCTTCCAGCCTTTGTTCGGACGCCACTCGGTACAATCTCCTCCACCGGGTCGTCATATATGAGCTTGACGTTGTTTTGGTGTAGGCTGGCCAGATAGCCAGTATCGTTGACACGTCGTTTACATCCAATCTCCGTTTTGGGCACGAGAAAGTCTCGATAGTGCGCAGGTGCATTCGCACGAATGTAATCGGCGGCATCTTCCGCCCAGCCTCTACGGATCTCAGCACCTGTTTCGATGTCAAATCCCACAAAGTCTCGTTCCTGGTTCCAGTAAAGCTTCGCTCTGTAGATTCGCATCGCCAGAGGAACCCATTTCATCGTCCACTTGAACAAGGCAGAATATTCCGGGTTTGGGCGTTCAGCCAGCCAATGTGCCTGCCGGCAGAATTGTGTCACCATTTTTGCTGCTCCTGGACCTGAGCTAATCTCTGGGATTATTTGTGTCGCAGAGCATCCATTTCCTGCGATGGCACTATTAGCATCAGAGCAGCAAGCCTCGCATTCTAAAACGTGAGTCTGACCGACAACAATAAGCTCCTTGTCCTTCCAGTTGAAGGTGTGATCCCACTGTGCCGTGTGGAAGATCTCCCCACGAAAGCTTGAAGCACCTGGAATGGTACATTTTCTGGGGACAGACAGTGCCCCGACCGCAGATATCAGAATCTTGCTGCGATATTCCGTGACTTCGGATGTTCGAAAGTCTCGAACCGTGATGTTCCACGTTCCGGATACCCCATCCCAAGAAGCCTTCTCCACAAGAGATGCTAGCCGAACATGTCGGTGAATATCGTATTGGGCTGCTACACTTGTGAAATACTGATGTATTTCGGATCGAAGGGCATATTTGCGAGACCAGTCCGGCTTCAGTGCAAACGAATAAGAGAAGAAGTGTGACGGAACCTGCCTCGGATTGATCATCAGCATTATGAGTCAGATAATACTCATAAGACCAGATTGATACGTACGTCGCATCCACATCCAGGATACGAGTTAATCCACCATGTTCCGCCGATGTTTTCGGACTTCTCAATGATCTTGAAATTTCTGGTACCGAACTGCCGGACCAGCTGTATAGCGAATCCAACGCCCGATATGCCAGCACCAATAATGAGAACATCTGTGTTCTCTGCCATGATCAGTGACGTGGCTGGTAGCAGTGATGTAGTGTACTTGATGGGAAGATTACACCCGGTAGAACTGAAAGCGTAGGAGAGAACATTGCTAATGTTCGTGCTCAGTCGTCTATACGCGGGCATTTATGGTAAATCATGTTACACCATTCTGTGTTAAGCCTCTCCCAAGAGTAGGCGCACCGCATGATGTAATACTAACTCGAGACGCATTTGTAAGGTAGGCCGACAATTGATGTCTCGAAAACGAAGTTATGAGTCTGGCTTGACCCCTCATTCTAGCCGTTGCAAACATCCAGGATGGAGCCGTTGTATTGGGGCAGTTGAACGCGAGGCACATCACGTTTCTCTCGTTTGCGGCTCGCCCTTAGGGGCAAGTATGCCGAGGACAACGGACGATTTTAGCAACTAAGCCGGCCCAATCCGATGCCAGTTGATGGAGCTCCCAGTTGACCTGCAGGTTATTCTGCAATAAGTGGCTGCTTACAGAGAACTAGTGGAAAATATGCGTCTGCGTCTGCGGAGAAGATACAGATTGTGGAGAGTAATGATCATCAGAAACATTGAATACTAACCGGGGCGGGAAGATTCCATAGCTACTTCATACCTTGCTCCTTGGATATCTTCGTTGGAGCTACTACGCTCATTGGTAACATCGGAAGTTTCTGGCCAGTGTGCGCATCTTCGGTACAGCTTTCGGCGAGCAGGACGCACGTTCTGGCCAACGAATAGCCGAATCTTAGTTTCGAGACGAGCTCAGGGCCAACAACGTCTCGGCTTAGTTGCCCCATCCTCTCATCTACACTGAAGGCATCACCGCTTCGTCCATCCCAATCGCCATTGGCATCAATGTCTTCGAAATGCTCTACAAATGTTGACTACCGACTGAAAAGAAGTACACGGATAGTCAAAGGGAAGAGCAGGGGTAGCATGCGTTCATACAGTGGTTGGTGAGTCAGAGCTGTCGCTCCAAAAGGCGCTTGTCTAAATGAACAACTCGCAGTATTACCTGTCGGCACCGGAAACTGAAGTGTGATGAAGAGCAGCCAATCTGTCACAACTGTATTAAGAGTTCGCGCGACTGTCGCTACGTCGAGAGGGCCGTCTTTCGCACGTTTGACGGCAGTGTACTGTCGAATGGAAGAACAAAGAACAAGGTCGACCCTTGCGAACCATTTAATGACAACCAAGTTTGGCTGGACATTCCCAAGAATTGTATAAAACCCGACAAAAAGTGTTTACTATTGAGGCTGACTCTGTACTAAAGTAACGTTTGTGAACATTGAAGACCCATACGAATCTGACTCGACAGCCCTCTTCCAATGTGAACTGGAGGAGCTCGACCAAGGGGCGGCACGGAATGTGGATGATGAAATAACAAGTTCGCCTCATGATCGCAAAGAGGAGACTTCAAACAGCGACAGGGGCATCTCCTCGCAGGATTCCTCAGTATCTCCACAAAGAGACGAGCCGCTGTCAATACCGCGGCCACACAATGGCCTGAATGGCAACCTTTTGTCTTTGCGATTATTGCGACACTTCAAGGAAGGACCCGGACAATGGTGAGGACTCGATTTCTGCCCTAATAGATCCGAAGGCTGACCAGTTGCAGGATGGATACCTTTGATACTGGAGCCTACTTTTCACATAAGGTAACAGTCATGGCTGCAACAAAGCCACTCTTGAAATCTGCCGTTTGCGCGCTGGCAGCAAAACACTTGGGGCACTGTCAAAGGATCGCCAAGAGACAGTTTGGGGATAAGCCAGAAGAGACCCGCAGAGTCATCTCGACTCTCGAAGATACTGTTGATTGGCAGTATCAATCCGCCAAGCATTATGATTGCGCCATTAAACATCTCAAGGTCGCGATTAATCGGGGAGCATTTGAGACTGACGATGCCGACAAAGAGGAGCTCTTTGCTTCAATAACGATACTTTGCACCTATGAGCTAATGGATGCGCCAGGCACAGCTTGGAGCGCTCATCTCAGTGCGCTGCCGCTTTTCAGTCCGACGTTTGACTCTGAGTCGGTCCTGGGCTCTCCGATCGCCATCCCGAGAGCAGCTGTTTCTGGGCCCATCTTCTGGAGCTTAGCGAGACAAGATTTACTTTGTTCCTGTGAGGATCTCTCGTGATGCTCCGATACATGGGCCTGACAGCACTGACCTTCAGCAGTTATTAGTGAGACGCAGACACGGCTGGATTTGAAGGACATTCGCCTGTGGCAAAACGCGGGTCTTGTCACCGACGAGCATGGATCACTCATGCCCTATCACATTTCCAACGCAGCCGATGTTGAAGAAGATGCAAAGAGCAACGAGCTCGTCTGGCTCCTGGGCAAGATCGCGAACCATATCGCTGCTGGAGATGCCCTCGATCCCAAGCACTATGCTCTTCCACCGGGCCAACGACCACTTGTTGGTGTGACACAAGAACAGTTACTCGAGAGATGGAATATCCTGACCAGAGAGCTTCAAAATTGGCGCTGCACCCTACCGGCGAGCTTCCACCCAAGCGCCCGAACCAGTGCTGCTGAAATGACGGGAGAAGAAGATAGTTGCCCTCTGAACTTTGAGAAGATATGGTACGAAGCTCCAATATGTGCCGCGACAATGCAGAGCTACCACATGGCCTGCATTTTGCTATTGACAAACCAGCCTCAAGAGTCCACAGCAGTCCGCTCGTCCGTCTCTGCTCGCCTAGACTCGTATCGGCAAAGCGAGCGTGAGGCTCTTCGTCATGCTCGCGAGATTTGCGGCATCAGCCTGACGAATCCTCCGGATTCTGTACGAGTGCACTCCGTCCAGGCCCTTTTTGTGGCGGGGCAAGTATTCACCGATTCGCAAGACCTCCAAGTCGTATTAGAATTGCTGTCAAGTATTGAGCGAGACCTTGGATGGACAACAAGCCACCATGCGTCTAGAATTGCAGACTTGCTGGCTAGACGGAGCAATGATAGAGATCCAGAATGGATTTTTGTTTGAAACGGTAGTTGGGGGTACAAGAAGAGTGCAAATAAATGGGAATTCGGTACAATTCCTCTGCGCAAACGATTTTTCGTGGCAAGTAAGCCGATTCCAGAGGCAAGCCTTCCGACTAGCTGCGGCGCTCACATGACGTTGATCGACGATTGCCTCTGCGGTACCAGTTATACGACATAAAGGTACCTAGATGAATGCCAATCAGTGTTGATGGAGAAAATGCAATAACATTGCTGCCACAGCTCGTCGTCAGTAAAGACTCAGTCGCATCCGTCACGATGGCGGAAGCTGTTTCATCCCATCGCCTGCTGAACAGAGTTTGCATCGTAACCGGATCATCATCCGGACTCGGTCGAGCAATTTCTTTGGCGTATGCGCGAGAGGGCGCCTTTCTCGCTTGTGTTGACTTGAGACCAGATGCGCGACAAGAGATAGAGGCTGAGCGGGGGATCGATACGGATGCCTTAATTCGACAGAAAGGAGGGAGAGCTGTGTATATCAAGGCGGATGTGAGTCTTGCTCTCGAGGTAGAAGAAATGGTAAAAGCGACGGTTGCAGAATATGGTCGCATCGACGTGTAAGAGAGGCCCTTCATCGGGAGACGCACAAGCTCTACTCGAAGTCTTGACTAAAAGCGTATGCATGCAATAGGTTGGTCAACAATGCTGGTATCTCCATCGAGGCTGGGAAGAAGGCCCTTAGGATCCACGAGACACCGGAGCAATGGTGGGACTTGACGATGGCAGTTAACACCAAATCGGTATTCCTCGCTAGTAAATACGTGATTGCTCAGATGCTGTCTCAAGACAAGCTCGTTTCCGGAGATCGCGGCTGGATCATCAACCTATCCTCCATATATGGCCTGGTTGGGGGTAAAGAGATTCGTAAGACTCCTACCTCAAAGCAGTGCACAAAGGGAAAATAGAGGCTAACGACAACAATAGCATGCTATGCCGCTTCTAAAGGAGCTGTAACGAATCTGACGAGGCAGATTGCGATGGACTATGCTAAGGATGGCATCCACTGCAACGCTATATGCCCGGGATGTAAGTAGTAAATGGCAAACACAGTTGTGTGTCGATTGATTTGTCTCTGATGCCATTCCGACTAGACACCGCGACAGCCATCTTTGAAAATACGACCCGAATCCATGACGCCGAGGAGATCGGGCAGCGTCACCCATTGCATGGCATTGGTATGCCAGAGGATATAACTGGAGCTGCTGTATTCCTCGCAAGCAGCGAAGCACGCTGGATCACCGGTGCTATGTTGTCAGTGGACGGAGGATACACCGCTCAATGACGGAATTGCCTAATTATTAGGTCAGTGATGGTGCTTTAGACAGAACGAATGATTACGAAGTGGTAGGGAAGAAGACCGCTTGGTCAAGGCCGTCGCAATGTATCGTGATGTTGTTCAGTTCAAGTGGCAAATCATAATACGAATTCTCACTGATTCTGGGATGCTATCGCAATTGACGTATCCATCTACATATCGTGTCAAAGCAGTCACACCTGCCTAATTGCGATAGGAGAGGAATAGCTAAGCCAAGTTGCTACAGCACCAATGACCTTGAGCCGATATCAACACATCCATTCTAACCTGGGGTAGGCAAAAGCTCCTATGAGAAGACGGGAGAACGACTGTGAATAATCTCGTGAAGCATTGAGTCAGAAAAACGACGATCAAATAGGGGATGAAATATAATATAATCGACTATGCTATTATCATCAAGACCAGATATGCTTGCTTCACCCGTACACCATTCATTGTGCGCTCGTCTATTGCCATTCATTGAATCCCGAACTCCCCAAGATCTCATTATCTCCGTCTTTCCTATATAACTATATTCATAAGTCCCATACCTTCTATAGCCTCTATATCATGTATCATTAGAGTAAAAGAAATTGTTTGCTGTTAGTATGTCGACTTGCAGCGGAAAGAGAGGATGTCGACAGCCGCTCCGCCGTTCAGAGACAAGAGGTCGGTGCCAAAGGGGTTTCCAACCGCGACGGTGCCGGCAACGTCAGAAAACGCTTGGCAGGTGGCCTTGTTCGAGCTCTCGACGTCAACAATCTCCACCGCGTTGGCCAAGCCGAAAGAGACTGCAAAAGGCGAGCCATCCGCAGGAACTTGAATCTGCACCGCTGAATCATCCACTGAGTTGATCTGAACACGAACAGCGTCGGTGGGAGGCGGAGGAGAAGGAGTGCCAATACTGGAGCAAGTGGGCACAGTGTTGGGAGCTAAAACACAGCAGAAGGAGCCGATGGGGACAGCCTGGTCAATCTGAGAGTCGACCTCTCCGCTGGAAGCATCGGTAAAGCTAACCAGCGTCTGGTCATCGAAGATACCGCCAAGCTTGAGTGTCCCGGCAGCATCACTGAAGGCCTGGCAGACACAGCCGGGAGTAACGGCTTGTGCGTTTACACCAGCATTGATTTGGCGGTTATCGTCGGTTGAAAAGAGTGCATCCACTGGAATACTGGCCCCGACGGACGCATCACCATCGCCGTTCTTCAAGCGGATGAAGCAGCTGTCGGTTTGACGAGGAATATTGCCCGTAGGAAAAGCGCTGACTGAGGTCAGGAGAATGGCGACGGAGCTAACAACCGTCGAGAGAGACCTCATGTTGATTGTACGTTGCCGATGGTGTATGTTTGTCAGATTCTCGAATATATGAATGCCGTGAAGGGCTTCTGCCAATGTTGTGAGTTGGTAAAAGATAATCGAGTTGATGACTATTGCTGAAACTTTGAGCCGAATGTGATGATGATATCCTATAGACTGCAGAACATCTTAAAAGTTTATATATCACAGAATTTGACCACCTTCTCTAGCACCGCCACTGAGACTCATGACAATAAACTACCTATGCTGAGAAGGCTATTTCGAGATTTCAGATCCGGCTCTCTTACTTTCCGGAGCTCGAGCCTAGTACTTGACAACAGGCACAGCCATCAGCTACTAACTGGATGGGTAACAAAAACTGTCTCCGGTAAGGTAGTTACGATCTGTTGGTTCGTTTTGTTCGTCTGCTATATTTAGCCACGGGACCTGGCGGATTAGCGCTGATGAGCGGCGAACGCTACCGGATCATAAAGTTCCGGCACGAAACAATGTTTCCGTGGCCAGGCCGCACTTATTTATGAGTGCTAAATCCACTGCTGTTGGTTGACAGCAATGAGTTGTGGCTGACATTGGAAAATCCGTTGGCGCGTGACGAGAATCTTTGCTATCATCCACGGTCGGCCGTTTAATGTATGACATAGCCACCGGTCAACGAAATTGGTCGCTTGTTAAGCTCAGCGTGCTGTCAATGACAGAAATTGATTCGACTCACGAGTTGTCGGAGTTATTCATCCCGAAGCTCAACCTAGATATGCGTTCATTGTAATGCAGCAAGGAAAACCTCAGCTGCTCCGAAAGACAAACGGACAAGTGGCAGTTGAAAAGGCAGAGATGCAGATTGAAGCCTATTGGTGGCATCCTATGGTATCAGGACTTTCGGGGCCTACTACACTACCCAAGGTACCTAAGGAACAAACAACAATGCCACATTGAAGTTTGCTCTATGCGGGTAGCCTCCGTATTGCCGATCGATTCCAAGCTATCTCGACAATACAATCCATCTGAAGCCTGCGATAAGATTGTTGAGATTGATCTGCCATAATGAGGGTGTGTCATTTCTATCGTCAGAAGATGAGTACTACTGCTCGGACACCAACTGAAAGTATGTCGCTTGATATAACCTACTATTATCCGTATCTGTGACAGTACCCCTTCCATTTTGCCTTGCGAACGGATAAAATAGACATCAGGAATCTACAGCTGACGCCGTTTGTAATGCTCTTGCATTGCAAAATTGCTCATGTGAAATCAAGAAGCTCGTTTCGTCTTCACTCGCACCATCGCTTGATATGTCGCGATGATCCGTGGGATTGCGCGATGTTGCGTTCGTGATCGCACACTAGAATCGCGTCAAACTGCACTTCGGCACGCAATCGCGGGGAAGACACCATCTTTGATGCTCTCTATATAGCAGAACGCCGATAAGCCGCAAGCCAAGAACCAAGATGAAGAGAATGACCCAGGGGTTCAGACTGAGTGTCGCGCAATTGGGTGACCGACTTCCGGAGCTGAGCTATCACGCAGGACACTGGGGTTGTGTGATATTGTTCGAACTTACCAATCAATAGTGATAAGCGACACGCAATATCAGAGATTAAAGATGATGAAATTATAGGCAGTGTTGCATAATTCTATCGTGAAGAAAGGCTGCTGCATTAGGGAAACCTTGTATGGCTCAGCGAAGTATTTAAATAGTTCCCTGTTCTCGCCTCTTCGCCCATCCCAGCCCTGAGAAAACGTGATACTAGACCTCGCAGATCACAGACAGAACTGACTTCTACTTTGAGTATCCAGCGGATTGATCAAAGAAACAAAGCAAAATGGCTCCATCTGTTACAGAGACCGTGACACAAGTCACAGAGAATCTCAAGCAGAAGCCGGTTGCGAACCTTAAGACTCCAGCCCAACCAACCCTTGAGACCGGACATCGGGAGCCCTTGAAGCTGAGCGGAGCTCTTGACCAGTTCAAACAGTTCGATGTCACTCCAGTTATTGGAAGGGAATTTGCGGATGTAGACCTTGCGGAATGGCTTAGGGCCCCTAACTCTGACGAGCTGCTCAGGGATTTGGCTATCACAAGTATGACCCTTGCAAAACTCTTTTGCTATCTTCTCATTTTAGAGTCTCCAAGTTAACAATGCTCCCAAGTCTCTCAACGAGGCGTCGTTTTCTTCCGCAAACAAGATAACATCACCAACGACCTCCAGAAAGAACTCGTCCAGCGCCTTGGAGAGCTGAGCGGAAAGCCGGCGACCTCTGGACTCCACATTCACCCAGTTCACAACGGCGCCCGCGGCAGCGGCACCGGAGACGACGAGATCAGCGTCATCTCGTCTGAGCAGGCCAAGAAGATCTACTCTGACCGCTTTCTCAAGTCCAGCAAGCGCCAGAGCCAAAAGGGACAGTGGCACTCTGACATCACTTTCGAGCCCATTCCGAGCGACTATGCTTTGTTGAGATTGACCGAGTTGCCAAAGACGGGAGGAGGTAAATAGTCCTCGACAGTATACAGCCTTCAAATTATCTTGCAACAAGCTAACATGCTACTTCTTAGATACACTGTGGGCATCTGGGTATGAGCTCTACGATCGCATCTCCAAGCCGCTGCAGAACTTCCTGGACGGCTTGACTGCCTACTACGCACAGCCTGGTTTCAAAGAGGCCGCCGATGCGAATGGATTCTCTCTCTTTTCCACTCCTCGAGGAGCTCCCGAAAACGTCGGCGATGTGCTTGAAGCCATTCACCCAGTTATTCGTACCAACCCTGTTACCGGTTGGAAGAGCGTCTTTGCTGTCGGCCATCACGTCCAGTACATCCATGGCCTGACAGATGATGAGTCCAAGCACTTCCTGAACTGGTTTGTTCAATTGATCGTCGAAAACCACGATCTGCAGGTCCGCAACCGATGGCAGAACGTCAACGACCTGGCTATTTGGGACAACCGCAGCGTCTACCACGCCGCTACCCCGGACTACATCAACGAAGGACTCGGAGAGCGCACTGGATCCAGGGCTGTGAGCTTGGGCGAGAAGCCGTACTTTGATCCCCAGAGCGTGAGTCGCAGGGAGGCTATTGCGCTTGAGAGGGCATGAGGAACGATTGCACAAGGCCCAATGTCTACAGCGACAGTCTATGACGACGAATGGCATGAATCAGTGATACACCTGGTGTGGCTTTGAGAACCGCGGGGTCGTGAGAACCCGCAGGGAGGATGCCCGTTAATTTTCTGTTGATAGTAGAACTACCTAGCGAACTAAAGTTATCCTGACTGCGAGTCTATCAGTTCAAGAACCTCGTAGTGGTAATCAACCCCATTTCTACAACTACCTCAGTGGTTGAGTGACAGCGCAGTGTTTGCGCCCACCACCCCGGCCGCTCTCTGTAAGGCACAATAGAAACTGCTTATTTTAAGGTTAATTCTTCCGCGTACGCATACTTTGAGCATATCCGCGATAGCGCTTGCAACTATACCCTTCACATGCTGGACTCTGCCAAGCCGCCATACAATCAATATTGCGGCTGAGGTGCATAATCTGAGAAGCTAGCCAAACAGCGGGCGCGATGCCTCTTGTTGATAAAAAGCATCCTCAAGCCGACACGCAGCGTGGGTAAAACATCGTCAGATTCCCCCCCCGCATCGCGAGCAAAATGTCGCTCTTCGACTTCAAGCCACTCGAAACGTACGAATACACTCCACTCTCTCCAGCCAAGAGAGTCTTTCGCTTGGTTCAACTTCTACCGCCGAAACCCTCACTCATCCCAGACGTCTCCGGTACCATCCGCATCAGACTTTCAGAACTAGATATCGACTCAGGCGGTCGTTACGATGCTCTTTCATACTCATGGAACGTGCCAGCTGGGCAGGTAGAGCCAAATAGGCAAATCATCGTCGAAACTGACGACGGCTCTCGCAAGCTGTACATCTTTCCAGCCCTCGAAAGTGCACTTCTTCACTTGACCTCTCAAAGAATGACGGACCGCATCTTCATTGACCAGATCAGCATAAATCAGAAGGACAAGGAAGAAAAGAGCCACCAAGTGTTGCTTATGCAAGACATCTATACGACAAGCGCTCGCACTCTTGTTTGGTTGGGTCCCCCTACTCGAGAATCAGACCAGTACTTTGATGTTGTCCGTGAGATATGCTCAGAAGGAGTGCTATCCAGACTCATTGGACCCCGAGTCAGTCAAGTCATGCACGTCTTTGATGCTGTAATGAACCCCACCTTGCCGGTGGATGAAGAACAGCAGGAAGACCGTGATGATCTATTGGACTTAATTGCACGATACGGCAGTCGTTTTCCACTGGGTGGCTTCGCCGATGTCCTTGATCGAACCTGGTTCAATCGACTATGGGTTATCCAAGAGGCCTGCCTGGCACCATCCGTCATATTCTTGTGTGGCAGTAAATCTCTCTGCCTCGACTGCTTCCGATCCAGCGCCCTGTTCTACAGCATATTCAACACACACTGGGCGCGTAACTTAAACAAAGCAGTGCCCCAGCGTGTGATTCGCGAGAGAGATGCTATCTATGGCAAGATGGGTGGGCTAAACCGCATTTTTCAAGAACGGAAGGCCATACATGAAACAATGAAACGAAGGCGACTGCAGGAACTCATACTGAAGTATAACGTCAACGACCATCATAAGAAAATCGGAGCAACGATGGAGCAAGACCGCATCTTCGGCTTATTAGGGCTGGCAGGAAATGACGACACTGTGAAGAAAAGAGTTCGCGTCGATTATAATGCAAAAGTCACTCAGATGTACTCTGAGATCGCAGAGATACTTCTACAAGAGAGCATCGACATTTTGTTATTCAACCAGCATCCCAAGAAAACTCAAGGCTTGCCTTCTTGGGTACCGGACTGGGCTATGGATCTGTCGATACCCGTATCTTATGTAGCCTTGGAAGAGCCAACATCCAGCGCCGGAGGACCAATGACAGAGGCCCCTACCCGACTCGAGGGGGAGGAGCTGCAGCTTCACATCAGGGGGATCCTCGTGGACGAAATTCAAGAGGTGGGACGAAGACTGCATCAGGTAGACTCCAATACGCAAGTATCCGAGGAGATCAATTATCGTTCGGCCAAGTTATTTTTCGACGAAGTCTCAGAATTCACTCGAATGGCTGCTGCCACAGCTCTTAGCAGAGACCCTTCTTTGTCTGCTGCAGATGCGGAACTTGAACCGCAGCTGCGTTTGTGCGACTCCAGCCTTTCCTATCGCCATTTCACACAAAGTCTCGGCGCAGCTGCTGGCATTCGAAGACTCCAGGCTCTGCACAGCGCGGTCTACAGTCTCGGGGAACGACTCATTAGATCAGACGAGACGATTGCATCCTATCGCCTCACACGCATCTATCGAACAATAGGAATCGTTCCCTGGTATTGGCAACCAATGTCTGAGATGGAGAGTCTACGAACCTGTGCGCTAGATCCAGTATTGGCGGGCAAAATCGCAGGCCAAGCTATTCAAGATTTTGTCATAGACATGACTGGTCTTTGTGTCGCTTCAGCAAGGGTCTGGTATGCCTCCAAATACACCAGATACCGACGCCGCTTTGGAAAGCTGAGTCCCCGACCAGACCCCGAGAGCGTCAGAAAAATCGGGCTCGATGCGGATGTTAGCTTAGGCCCCGATATAAGTGTTTTCACGTCAAATTTGCTCAGAAATTTGGGTCGGAAATTGTTTCGGACAAGAGCTGGTTATGTAGGTCTAGGACCAGCGAATATGCGTGCGGACGACAGCATTGTTATATTCCGCGGTGGGACAACACCACACATTCTAAGGAAGTTGTACAATGGCGGCAATCAAGAGGAGAAGTATGAGTATCTTGGTGAGGCTTATTGCGACGGATTTATGGATGGTGAAATCCTTCAGGACGAGACTAAAAGGGAGGAGATGTTTGTGCTGGTTTGACGACGGCTGGAGACGGGGCATCTCGTAGGCTGACTACCGAGTCTATACTCAGGCGGCTACATATTACGAACAGGAAGCATGATTTTTTATCAATTCCAAATCATATATCCTGCTCTCGTCCGTTTCATTCTCCAGATACATAGTCGCTGAATGGCGAGAACATAAGCCACAGCACCAATACAGCCACTAACTCCTCATGAAGATGCCCGAAGCATTTAGCGCACGCATTCTCCATGACATAGTTGCACCTAAGAGGACATGATCAGCAAACCGAACAACACCAAGTCTATTAATGCTTCTTCAGCAGTATCTGGACAAAATAGCCCTGACGTCATAAGCCGTGTATTACGAACGCTTGCGTCAGTGTTTATTTAACGCTGGCGACTCTCCCCCAAAGCAACGAGGAATCTTGCCTTGTTGAACAGCAGTTGGTAGTCGTCTGTATGGCTTCAGTTGTCAGCTTTCCGTTGCCACAGTCACCAAAATGAGTATCGACACTGCAAAGTTGATAAAGGCCGCTGTTCCCGAAGCCGAAGGGCGGAATGCGCGCATCTTGTCGCAGAATGTGTCGGACTACAAAGATCCTAATTTTCTCTCTCAGGACTTCCCGCGGCAACCTCCCCGATTGTATATCACAGCGGAGAGCGATGACTTCGATGCAGTGACTATCGCGGAGTGGCAGGCCGAAGGGTTTGACGTCCAGTATCTTCCTATGGGAAATGGGGGAGACGAATACTTGAGAAAGCTGAAAGGCCTGAGAGGGAATGAGGCGGCCTCATTCGAGACGTTTGGTATCGTAGGTAAGGCTAACATGCGTAAAATCACATCCTCTGAAACAGGAGCTAACATGAATATGACCCATGATAGCATACGGCGATGCTGCTGCCATGTGTCTTCAGCATTACCACGTCATGGACAACAACTCCGACTTCAAGATCAGATTGCTCATCGCTTATTATCCAACCGCAATACCCGACCCAAAAGGTCGTTTCCCAAACAACATTTCAACTCTCGTGCACTTAATCGGTGGAGAAGACATCGATGTCACAGTACAGTCGCAAATGGTCGGCATTCAAGGCAAACGGCGCACGAGTCGCAGGACCATCCAACCGGGAATCGGGACGGGCGGCCTACTTCAGCTTGCGTATCCAAGTTATACTTACCAGGCGCAGCCTGGATTCGCAGAGCACGATCTAGATGAGTACGATGCGATAAGCGCGGATTTGGCGTGGAGCCGGAGTTTGGCTACGGCGAGGAGGGCGTTTGGAATGACGGTAGACTTGGAGCGTGTGTGGGAAGAAAATGTCCAAGGTATGTTCTCAACGACATGACTGCTGATTTATCTCGACCAACTTGAATGCTTACTTCGTCCTGTAGGGAAATTCTTCAGTCGAAGCCTTAACTCAACCATGTCCAGCTACACGACGCACAAGAGCCCGCACGTTACTTACATTCCAACCCTGACAGGAGGCATCGGCGCCGACGAGCTTCAGGAGTTTTACTCCCAGTACTTTGGAAATCCAAAGTCGCTCAAGTTGACCCTAGTATCTCGAACCATTGGCGCTGACCGCATCGTGGATGAGATTCACGTCCGATTCAAGCATACACAAGAGATGCCCTGGATCCTGCCAGGTGTTCCGCCCACTCAAAAGCGAGTCCAAATCCTCGTAGTCAGCGTCGTGACTCTGAGAGGAGGGAAACTGTACCATGAGCACGTCTACTGGGATCAAGCCAGCGTTTTGCTTCAGATTGGAGCCCTGGATCCCAATGCGATACCGGAATCAGCGAAGAAACTAGGGATCGAAAAGTTGCCTGTTGTGGGAAGCGCAGCGGCATCGAGAGTACTGAAGGGCTGGGATCCCGAACAGGAAGGCGAGGCAGACAATGACTTGATCCCTGGGTGGAATGATGAAGGTGATGATGGTGATGAGGCCGGTGACGGCCTCCAGAATGACAAAGCCGCGAAAGAGAAGGGTGCGGAGAAGTCGGAAACAGATCAGGGTCATTGAGTGATGAACATCGTCAAGAATGTACAGTAATTCTCGACTTATATCATAATACCTGCATACAGCTTTGTGTAAACTTGATCGAAGAGCACGGGTGCATGATTAGCCGCCGTGCCCTGAGGGTGATGGATAACGCAGAGTAACCGGCCCCGAACCATCATTCATCGCCGAAGCTCATGACACTTCGCATCCCGAAATGGAGGTGTATTTTGCGCATCCATCAGGCAAAGGTCCCAATTATAGCAACTGGCGTGGCCGATTGGGCCGGTATGTGGTCACAGCAAGGAAGAGATCTGCTTTCTGCAGGTATGGAATTGCGGCTGCTACTGGCCAAGGACAACGGATTGGAGGCGCTCCTCCACTTCCCCACTGGGCCGACAACATCCTTCCAGCTCGATCAGTCAATAATCACGCTTTGTTCGAGTCCGTGGTGCGGGACCAAATCCGGGGTACCTCGGCATTCGAGCCAGCTTGAGTCGTGTGGGCTGGAGGTGAAGATGGGGGGTTTAAAAGGGTGGATCAACAGATCTCGTTTGACGTTATCAATATTTTCACAGTATTTGTCCTCAATCAGCTCTTCAAGAGACAGACCATGTTGACTTTCAAGCTTGCTATTTTGGCGTGTGGGCTATTAGTCGTTGCCCGCTTTCTCTTGTCCTTTGTTAAAAGCTTCACATCACCAACACGACACGTTCCAGGCCCTCTATTGGCACGATTTACTCGGCTATGGTACTTCAGACGTGTTGCCGTTGGCCGCTTCGAACATGAAAACATCCAACTCCATCGGCAATATGGCCCGATCGTGCGTCTTGCTCCGAATATGTACAGCATCGATATACCGGAGGCTGTAAACACGGTGTATGGAATCGGCTCCAAGCTGCCAAAGTCAGAGTGGTATGACGGATGGAAGCATCCCAGTCCCGATGCCTGGACCATCTTCCCAGACAAAGACATCAAGCGACACGCTCAAACACGAAGAGTGTTCCAAGGCTTGTATAGTATGTCCAGTCTCGTCAGCTACGAGAAATACGTGGATGAGTGCGCAGATGTCCTGCTAAGTCGCTTGTCCTTGTTTTCGAAGAGCAAGGAGCCCATAAACATGGGCCACTGGTTCCAATGTTATGCGTTCGATGTCATCGGAAATATTACCTTTTCTAAACCGTTTGGCTTCCTTGACCGCGGGGAGGACGTTTCCGGCTTGCTACAGGCGCTGCAGAAAGTCCTCGCGTATTCTACGCTGGTTGGCATATACTCCTCTCTTCATCCCTACATATTTGCCGTGACCAACTTTTTTGGCATGGGAGGAGCTGCAGGACGGACATACCTCGCAGGGTATGTTAGAGAGAGAATCCGACAGAGAAAGGCTGAGCAGACAAAGAAGGTAAAAAGGGTGCACACCGATGGATCTCCCGAAGATTTCCTGGAGAAGATCATGATCAAGAATAAAGACGCCCCCTCCAAAGTGACTGATTATCATGTCTTCATGATGAGCATGTCCAACATCATCGCAGGATCCGACACCACAGCTATCAGTCTATCAGCCATCTTATACTATCTCATCCAATACCCAAATGCCATGAGAAAGGTCAGAGAGGAGGCTGCTCTCATTTTCGATACTGATGCTCATCTTAGCTTCAAACAGAGCCTCGAAATGCCATATTGGCAAGCTGTTATGAAAGAAGCACTGCGTCTACATCCCGCCACGGGGCTTCCTCTTTGGAGAACCGCCGCCGAGGGTGGCATAGAACTGAATGGACAGTTCTTTCCGGAAGGGACTACTATAGGCCTCAACACATGGACGGCACATTACAACAAAGACGTCTTTGGGGACGATGTCGCAGAATTTCGGCCAGAGAGATGGTTGGAGGCTGAAGAGGAGGGTGGACACAGGATAGCTCAGATGAACGCATACTACTTACCGGTGAGCCATCCGACTGTTGACATGTTCAGGCAGGGCTAGATACTGATGGAAAGCAGTTTGGCTTGGGATCCCGGACATGCATTGGTCGACACATTTCTTATCTGGAAATGTCAAAGCTCATCCCATTGCTGATCAGAGACTTCGACTTTGAGCTACAAGACAAGGACAGGGAATGGCAAACAACGAACTACTGGTTTGTGAAGCCGAACAATTTTAACGTCTTTGTTAGATCAAGGGCAACGTCGTGAGGATAAAAGGGCAGAAAAGAGACACATTCCACATCATCGCATGTTTATCACCGCCAATCTTTTACAGATTATAGTACGTGTAACGAGAGTCGAGATGGGATCGAAAGAACTCGAACTTACATTAACTACCAATTGTTGATGCTTTCAAATCACTTGTAATATTCTATATCCACGAGATTATATATAGAAAGCAGACACAGATGGAACCAGAATACGACGACGGACACACATTACCAGGCCCTCCTTGTTGCCCGCACAGAAGTCGCCTAGCCTACGAGTATGCACACCCCCAACATTCATCCGGCGGGGAAGCTCACCGGCTGAATTCGCCCAAGCGAGTCACGACCTAGAAAATGGTCTTTGGGGGCTTTTTGTAACAATATAGTGCAACGTGAAAAGTCCCGAGAGATCTGCCGAGCGCATTCATGCTTCATGGGATTCATGTCTGCGAAGGGGTCTTTGACCTCTATATTATAGAGGAAAGGCGGCATGAATTGGATCTGGAGGGTGCGATAATGAAGGCATGGGCTAGTCTGTTAGGGGGCGCAATTCAGCGAGCAGTCGAATATTCGGGTTGAGCCAAACAAATATGGGCGTGGGCTAGGCAGTAACATTTAGTAGATATCTATGTCCTATTTCGAGGTATAGGAGGTATTCACGATCCGAGAGCATCCATACCTGTTAATACATGTACTTCACTCACGCATGGTCAACAGGCCAGCGCGACATGGAAGTGGTATCATTTCATAAAATAATTAATACATGATATATTAGTCTATATGCTTTAATCCCTTGTTTTCCTGTTCGCGTGCCCGTTCGCGTGCCCGTTCGCGTTCCCGTTTATCCCTGTTGCCGTCCCGTTCGCCGTATTTGTATCAAGATCCGTTCCCTTTTCTTTCGTCGCGCCATTCGTCGTCTCTGGCTCCTCTGGAATAGTGACAAACTTCTTGAGCACCTTCTTCAAGGCTGGTCGTCTGATAGGCTTGCTCAAGAATTCGTCCATGCCTGATTCTATGCACTCTTTTACGTTGCTCTCTTCCGAAAAGGCAGTAAGCGCAACGATGGGCGCCACGTAGCCCATTTTGCGAATCAGTCGTGTTGACTGCAGCCCGTCGACGTTGGGCATCTGGATGTCCATGAATATCACATCAAAACGCTGGTTCATCTCCATGCTGGCCTTGACCAGCTCGTAGGCTTCTTGGCCATCTTTGGCAATGGCCACGTCGTAGACATCCTCCAGTTTCAGCATCCTACTCACCACCTCAACATTGGTCGCGTTATCGTCAGCAACCAGCACGCGCAGTTTTCCCTTCCCTGCCTTGTTCGCCATTGCCTTATCAATAGCTGCCGTCTGGTCCTCTTTGCTAGCGGAGGTGTTGGGCTTGGCAGCGAAAAACGGCGCGCTGAGGCCCACGAGACGGGGCAGCTTGTTGTCTATCAACGATGGGCTGCTCTTGGATTTTGGGTCCTGCAGCGGCGATGCTGACCCATTCATCGTGCTCCGGGGCCCCTCGCCAATTACCGACCTGACGCTGGTCGGTCTCGATCCCGTGCTGCTGGAAGCGGTGCTTGGCGGGCGGTCTTTGACGTATTTAAGAGGGATATGCATCGTAAACGTCGATCCTACCCCGACGGTGCTCTTAAGAGTGACCGACCCGCCCATCAGCTTGGCCAGTTGTGAACAAATGCTCAGTCCCAGGCCTGTTCCTCCAAATTTCTTATTCAGTCCAAGGTCGCCTTGAACAAACGGCTCGAAAATCTTGTCCTGCATATGCTCCGGTATGCCCGGCCCAGTGTCTTCCACCTCAAACTCGAAGATATAGGGCTTCGCGTTTGCCGGCGGCGGTGTCGGTGAGCGCTCCCGGATGCGAACGTGAGGCGTGGCCTTTGGGTCCAGCGGGTTGATCGCGAGAGCGGTACCAGCGCCATTCCTCAGCGGTGCGGAGTTATTCGTCGTCCTGGAATTGGTAGAGCGTGTCGATCCCGAGCTGCCTCTGTGGCGGCTTCGCCCAACCCTCGTAGAACCGCTTTTGGACAAAGATGAAGTCCTACTGACATCAGTCTCCAACCGTTCAGCCTCGCATATGCACCGGATTCGCAGCTCCACTTTGCCTCCAGGTGGCGTGAACTTGAGACTATTATTGACAAGGTTGATCATGACCTGCAGGATTCTGTGCTGGTCACCCCAGACATAAACATCCTTCAGTCGTCCCATGCCGTTGGGGCCCAAGGCAGGCAGTCTTTTTTCCAAGATGCTCTGTTCCATGCTCCCATTCAGCTCGATATTTTCGCTGCCGAGAAAGCTCACGGTGAATGTGATGTTGCTCTCGCGCACCTGCTTGTCAAAAATCGACAACATTTGCGATTTGATGTCGCCTAACCGAAACTCTCTCTCCTCAAGGCTGACATGTTGTCCGATTTGATTCTTGGAAAAACTGAGGAGATCCTCTAAAAGGTGTAGTAGTAGGTCGCCTAGAAGAGCTGATCAGCACATGTCGCACAACAGGACATCACCGACGATTCCTGTTTCGTCCTCCGCTCTTCTCCTTCTTTCTTCCCTTTTGAAGAGGAACGGGGCGAGGGGAGGGTTGTGATTATTGATACCATTGAAATATGCGGTAGAGTTGGGGGGGATATCAAGGACCTTTGGACTCTGAGATTGACTGAAAGGAAGAAGACCACGTACCTGACCTATAGAGAGTTTTAAGCGACTGCTTTATCCGCACAATATCATCCTCCTCCATGCAAACAGCACACATGCCCATGATGCCATTCAGGGGCGTCTTCAGCTCGTGAGAGATATTGGCGATGAAGAGCGTCTTGCTCTCGTTGGCAGCCTCTGCCGCTCGCTTGCTAACCTCGAGCTCTCGCGTCCTCTCTGCAACCTTGTCCTCCAGCTGTGTGTACTGCTTGAGCAGCTCGTCTGACATTTCATTGAACGTCTCTGTGAGCTCCGTCAATTCGTCGGTGATGTAGTGTTTGCCGACTTCAACTCTGCCGGGGATCTTGAAGACGTGTCGGTGAGCATCGGCTTCGCTGATGGGCAAAATCTTCTTCTCCTTCCATATCCTGCGCTTCACGGTAGCGAAAAAGCCTTTGTCGGATCGCTTCGAACTAGTAGCTCCCGAGCTTGGGTGTTCTTCATCAAACGCATCGTCATACTCCTCGTATCCGGGAGGATTGATGGACTTTTCCGTCGCAGCCTTGAGTCGCCTAATAGACAAGACGCTGAGATGGGCGCAGGGAAAGACGAGGATTGCGATAAGGCCAGCCGTCCCGAAGACGCATCCTAGGAGGATATCTCTCAACTTGTCGATGGGCTGATACGCTTCGCTCTTGGCCTTCTCCACAACGACGGCCCAGTTGACGAGAGTCGTTGCAGGACGAGCGACGCCAACGGCGACAGGCACGCCTTGCTCGTTTGTCGTGGAGAGATCTACGGTGGAGTTATCCAACGGTGAGAGCTTGCGAGTATACACCTTTGACAAGCTGGGATAATCGCGAAGGGGGAACGGACGTCCATAAAAGTTGCCGGAATGGTAGTTGCGTGACGAGTGTCGATCCGACTGCCCCGGGACGGGGATGGGCGGTATGACGAAATGGACAGGGGTATTCTTGAAGCTGGGCTGCGTAGGTGAGTACGTATCGTTGCTTGCCGGCTGCGACACGTTGAAGCGATTGGATGGGTTGGCCGGTCCAACGAGGAGGACGACGCCGGTTGAGCCCAGGCCTTCGGGCGAAGCTTGGATGGCGGACAGCGAGCCTGCCGAGATCACCAGGGTCAAGTAGCCGAGGATGAAATTCGAGATGGCGAAGGAGCGGATGGGGATGGTGAGAGAGATGAGGGCGAATGTTTCGTTGATGACCAATGGACCCAGCACCAGGCCGCCGCCGGTGCTCAGGTTGACGTTCGGAAAGGCATAGGCGCCAAAGGCCGGCGTCGACGGCACATAGGGGTTCGGGTACCCGAGGTTGGTGTACGTGATGTTGGGATACAGCGACAGCGGGTAGCCGTACTCGGTATCGCTGAGGTTGACTCTGGAGCCGTCGGGCGTGAGGTAGGGCAGCTCAATGTTGTTGGTCGCATTGCCCACACCGGCGCCGGTGACGCTGAGCAGGCCGCGATGGCCGTCGCCGGTCGAGTTTCGCGAATAGAGGCGGGCCTGCAGCAGCCCCGTGAGGCCGCGGGTGGTGCCCATGGCGCTCTCGAGGTCGGCGCGGGCATTGGCAAAGGGGTCGGTCTTGTTTGTCGAGTTTTGGTTGTAGAAGTCGATGAAGGCCTGCTGCAGCAGGATGCGCGTGGCGACGGTCTGGCAGATGGTCTGCGCCAGATCCAGCTCAGACGCAATGGCGGACGCCTTGAGCGAGGCGGTCAGGGCCAGGCCCTGAGATTCGACGTCGACGACAAAGTTGTGGACAAAGATCCATGTCGGGATGGAGATGACGGCCAGGGACAAGAGGACGGCGAAGAGCACAAGCGCGGCGAGCTGCTCGCGGATGGCGACTCTCATTTTTCAGCGAGTGGCGATGGACGAAGTGAAGATGCAGGCTGGCAGGGCTCAGGCTCGGGGCAAGACATCCTCCTCAAGAATGACTGCGCCTCTATCGAAGCCTACGCAACATGCTGCCCGCGATGACTGGTGATGGATGTTGGGAGACCGCCAATGACGAAGTGCATAAGGTATGGTATGGCCGATGTTCTACTCTTCAAGCTCGTCTTATCCGGTCGAGCCGCTATGTCTTGTCGCCAGTGGGAACGTATGCAGTGAGTCCTGGATGGAAGGAGTCGGTCGATGGATCTATCGGTCTATCGCTTCATGAGATGAACACAGCAGACGATGCAACTACCTCGAGGTGGTCAAAACCGTGGCGGCATCCAATGTATCAAAGTATGGAGTCGTAGTAAGGTTTGATGGGTAAGGTTGGAACGAAAAAAGAAGGGCCCTGTTGCGCTTTCTGCTGGCCGGCTGCACGACAGACACTCAGACGCGACCGAGGCCAGAGCCAGACAGAACAAGGAACGAGGCTTAGGTAAGCGCACTACTGCTGGGACAAGGTGTGCGCCGGCTCGCCGGAGATTGGTCGGCCGGATTTTCGGCCAATCAGAGAATCCAGATTTCGATGGTGCCGGGGTTAAAAGCGGGGTATAGCGGAGCAAAGCATCCTAAATAGCGATTCGGCGTCAAACTTTCGATTCCTTGGTTTTTGCAGCGCTAGGCGGCTTCGTGCCAAGTTTGCGAGAGGCTGCTGATGCTGTTGCGCTGTAATAGATTCCAGGCCCAGAAGAGGAGGCAGCGCCCATAGGGCCTGTAGCGGTCATTTTCGCATTGAACTGAGGGCATCAATGCATCAACGCATCGATACGAAGGCGGATCAGTAGTGATATTGATCGAATCGGACCGCTGTGCTGTAACTCTATTACTAGTAGATGAACAACCAGATAAGTTCGATCAACGGTCATTGAGAGGCGCAAGATGCGATTGCGGAGCCTGGAAAGCGAATCGCAGCTAAACGCGAACGTGCAACCGTGGCATCCTTGTTTCTCTGTGCTATGGTTCAGAATACTACTAACACCACTGTCTCTTCATTTGCGAGGGTCATGACCAATAATCGGCTGCTCACCGAAAAGGATGTAGTGTTCCTTTCCTTGGATCCCTTGTCTTGACCTCCACCGAATGTTACCCACACAGTCAGCCCCGGTGGGGGGAACAAAACCTGGAACAACGTCCCAGTCCGTCCCGTCTTAACCACGGAAGAAACAGAACGCAAAGCCCGCATGCAATGTCGCACAACATGCTGTACCGCCCGTCAGTTCACACCGGAGTCGATGGCCAAGAGCGCATCGAGATTGTCACCGATTCTCAGGCTGCTTTCCTCGGGGACGCACGTCTGCAACAACGATCTGGGGTCGCTAATCGGTAGTGTTTGCACGTGGGCCAACCTAATGCACATTCCCCAGATCGACACTGTTGCTCCATGGCCTTGCCTCTAGTGACCCATCCTGAATTATTCACCGGGTTCAAGTGTCGAAACCAACAGTTTCCGTCCTCGGTTGCTCGGGCGAGTGCAAAGTACTGGCATGAAATTGATAGACCATGAGGAGCCGCTGGTGCTTTTCATTGTGGGGCTCGGGCTTGTCTACCTAATATCCCCAGCTTAGATAGCTACGTCTCAAGTTATTGTTGTCAGGAAGCCAATGTTACGCAGTCACTTATCCATGCAATGTGTGCAGCTCGATCCATTCAAGGACTAAGCAAACATCCTTCGATGGTGATATGTCAAGAGGCTCATATTGATTGTATTGACGTTTGTGTAGTGTCGTGTTCTCGCTCCATCTTAAAGAAGACTCACTCAGTTTTCTCAGCATGACCAATACAGGGTAAGAAGAATTGAATCATCCCCAGGCCCTTGCTGAACCGCATATGACAAGCCACTTCCGGCCGCACTTCCACGAGCACTCGCTCTCCTGTGGTACAACGCGAATGCAGCAATCTCATAGATCGCCATGACACGAGCAGTCTCTATCCACGCCTGAGACTCGATTGTCACCAACTTGTCGAGCGTATTCACCCGGACCTGATGAGACTTGTTCATGATTGCCCAGTACGTCTACGCCGCGTGAGATCACTCGACGGCGATTCCAATGTAGTGGCCAGTTGCTCGACGCGACGCCGCCTTGGTGTGTCGTGTAACTGGCGAGCTACACTGCCGGCTTAATTCCATTGCTGTAGAATTTCTTCAACCTCCTTCAACAGCTGGTCCTTTCTTACGGGAGAACACCAGCTCCCGGCGATGGCTCCTCGAGCAATCTTTCCCCAGTCATTGACCGACAATCCAAAAGCTTCTTGAACAGCGCAGTAGTTTTCTTGTATGTATCCTCCAAAGTAAGCAGGGTCATCGCTGTTGATGCTGAATCTGACGTTTGCGTCTAGGAATCTCCGAATGGGCAATTCTTGCATGCTCCCCACGCCTTTGAGGACAACGTTCGAGATTGGACACAGCGTAAGCATTGTACTTGTCTCAACAAGCTGTGCAATGACTTCTTCGTCCTCGGCAGAGCGTCTACCGTGATCAATGCGCCCCACCCCGAGAAGCGACAAGGCATCCTTGACGTAACTTGAAGGGCCTTCTTCACCGTAATGAGCAGTCAGGTTTGCAACTCCCGCCGCCCGTGCTGCCTCATAGACCTCCTTGTAGAGCGAGGGGTGCCTCTCCAGCTCTGTGCTGGACATTCCGAAACCAACAAGAGTGCCATCGAAGAAGTGCCCAGTGCCCAGTAGCTCAGTGAGCATTCCATGGCCTGACGACACCGGCAGATGACGAAGCAAACAGGGTATGAACTCAACGCTGAGCTTGGGAAAGTCACTCTCGGCCCTCTTCTTTGCGGCGTTCAGGCCAGAAATGATAGTATGGTACGTCACGCCTCGTGATATGTGGGCTTGCGGATCGAAGAAAATCTCCGCGTGGTATACTTTCTGTGAATATGCGAGAGAGAGATAGTCGTATGTCAATGCTTCAAAGTCTGATACACCGAGAAGTACTGAGAAGCCAATGAAGTAATAGTGTAAGAAATCGTCGAGAGAAGTGAACCTGTCGTAGCGAGCTTGGAGTGTGACCGGACTCTCAAAGGCTGGGTCGTCCGTTGGTAGAGAGATCCCGTTCTTTGAGGCAAGGTCAAAGAGTAGCTCTGGAGAGATGGTGCCCTCAATGTGGACATGATGCTCACACTTTGGAAGAGCGTGAAGAAATTGGTGAAGCTTGTCGTTGCACATTATGGGCGAAGCCCTATGGATCTTCTCGAATTTTGATCTTGAAATCTTTTACAGAGCATTTTCTGAGCTGTCGTCCAATGTTAAATATCCTACAGAATGAAAGTGGAACAGAAAAGTAAGTGGAGATGAACGATTGGCGTGATGGCGAAGCCGACGGGCTATTCGACCAAAATTTCAGTGTTTTGGCGCTCCATCGGGGACCTCCGAGCGCCGAGCGCCGTTTCTCTTACCGTCTTAACGCCCTTCTACCTACCTACACGAAATTCGAAGTCTGAGTTAGTCTATTGACCTGCTTGCAAGCCATATTCGCGTTTTCGGAAATAGGATCTCCAGTGAGCCCTTTATTGGAATACAACGACAGATGAGACGGCCCTCTCACACCACACGCATCCCCCCCATTTGCTGTAATTGTGTCTTCCACTCTTTCTCCCGGTATCCTCATCCTTCTTACCTATTTATGCGTCAGCCGAAGCTTAGCAATCCGTCAACACTTTGCAGTCTACGACAGTCGTCCGCCCAGCCTTTACTTTGGCCACTGCATCTCTCAAGACAGCCTCGAGTTCATTAGCCTTTGTCGCCTTCAGCGCAAAAATATCGCCTGCACCAGCTGCAGCCGCTATACCAGCATAATCAGGTGGTGGATTGAAGGAGATGTTCATTTCTTCGTTAGTAGCCTCAGCGGCTACACCGTCGGCGTGAATCAACATGTACGACTTCCTCGGCGCGTTCCATCCTGTGCTAATCAGTCAATGTGCTTCGGCATCTCAGGAAGGCCAGAATTTACCATTGTTGTTCATCGATGTGATAGATTATCGCATCTGAGCTGGGTCTGCAGCGCGTTTGAATCCAGGGAACATCGCAGTCTAGGATTAAGATAACGTCGGCCTCAGGAATGGAATGATCAGCACCCTGCTTAACCCCAAGCCATGCTGGATGATCGCCAGGGAAGCACACATCACTTGCACCAGTATCAAGCACACGTAAGGCTTTGATAGTGTCTGCAAGCTCAATGAGGGCACCAGGAATACTGTGATTGCGACCGGAGTAGCCTGTTACCACCAACGGCCGCTCGGAACCGGCCAATGATTTGGCGATCCGGCTCGCGGATTTGGAAGAAAGGCCGCCCAGCTCAACAGGCTCCCACTGTTCCTGCTTGATGGAGTAAGGCTTGATCTCCGCTTCCATGACCTCTCTAGCAGCGCATAGGTATACTGGACCCTGTGGTGCGGTTCGGGAAAACTGCAACGCTCGGTTGACCATCTGCTTGATGTTGACGCCAGTCTTGACTTCGGCCGCATATATGCAATATTGACCGAGGATGGCCTTTTAATCGGGGATATCTTGCAACCAATGGATAAACTCAGTGCGTGAGCCTCTCAACTCACCTTCCTGAGTGAAAGGGGACATGCCAGCGAAGATGAGGACGGGGGCGTGGCCGCTTGAGGCATTGTGAACTGCCACACCAAGGGCTTGCGTGCCAACATCGACATGGACGATGACACATTGAGGCTTTCCAGTCACGCGGGCGTAGCCATCTGCCATGGACATGGCAACCATCTACATAGTCACGTCAGTCGTTATGAGCTGTTATTCTCATAAGAACAGGATCTAGACTGTATGGGAATAAGGACGATACCTCGCTAGGACATGTAATAATCCGCGGAAATCCAGCCTTGCCTTCTCGCTGGCCCTTGACCATGGCCTCAACCATGCCTGGATGATCCGATCCCAGATTGACGAAGCAGTGTGTGACACCTGCATCCCACAACCCCTCAAAGAAGGCGAAAGAAGCCGAATACATGTTGACTGTACGCAGAACTTTCTTCCAGGTGATAGACAGCTAGCACCGTATTGAAGATGCTACTCGTTGTGTACTGAGAGTAGGATGCTACGGCCCCTCTTAAAGAATTGGCATAGGAAGGGCTTCTTTTTGTTGCCGACTGCTCGAACCGACCACTCTAGCGATTGTCAAGGAGTTGATGGGTAGCGAGCAGTCACACAAGACTAGTCCATCTCCCCGACAGTTGACAGTTGCTGTTCTTATTATATACGAAGTAAAGGGCTGATCCTCTAGAGCTTAACTCGTACAAATGGCACGCAAATGTGAGATGCTGGTCCCTCCCGGCACAAATGGTAGTCTACAATACCTGTTGGTCGCAAAGAACCGCAATCCTCTACCCCTGTCTGCCTGTGTGATTTGGACGCTTAGATCCTTGTCTGCTCCGGTGTGTGTAGCACCATCAACCGGTTCGAGGCTAGCCCCGGGGTGCTGTTCCTGCCGAGCAAGAAGCAACTTGATTATCATTGCCGTACCAAAGCACCACATTCACATCCGTTGGGAGATACTCCATATTCTGAGGGGATTACCTGAGGGAACTCTCTTGTCTTGCATATACCGTACGTTCATGGTATGAATGGGGACTTGACTGCCATTACCAGTACCACGTATTCGCTAAAGGATACCTAGTCAATCTTGGTGTGTCCATCCCGTAGAAAGCAATAGCTGTCGTGCATGCAGGGCACATGGTTCACGTACACGCACTGCGATGTGTGCCAACCATCGTAGCCGGGTAGTTCATAAGGCGCCTGTCATTACGTGTAGTAGTCGCGATGCGATCACTTGGCGATGGGTTCCTTGATGGAATTTAGCTCTTTGCACGTTGGACTTGTGGTCGACTGGGCATTGATATCCCACTTCACGATAATTTCCAATTACACATCCGTGTTGGGACGTGAATCAATTGGAACGCTTTGTTGAGGCGGTGGACTTAACAACGACGTTCATGTTACCGGACTGCTATAGATGATCTCGTACCTGTCTTATTCATGCCTACATAGGTTCCCACCATTTCCAACTTTGCAAGGAAAACATTTTCTCCCTCGTGACAGCCAGCCTAGCACTGGTATCAAAGGGTAAATCGAAATGTGGGATAGTCGTCACCCAAGTTGTTCTTCACATCATCCGGCAAGCTCAGTCTATAATCCCGCTCACCGGCATCGCGCTTTTTGTTCTCTCTCCACATGAGCAGGAAGAGTATTGCTGCAGAGATCATCCCTAGCCACATCATGGCAAGCGAAACGCTGTAGCCAGTGACATAAGTGGGTGCTTCATTGACGAGAAAAATGTTGCTTCCAATGGCCCGAGAGGTTATTCTGCAGCCATGCAAGTGCCATGGGCGTGACCAAGTAGGCACCACCAAAGACCAAGAAGACGGCGCCAAATTTGTAGTCCCGAGACTTGCCCTCTGAGCAGCATTCCGTAGCCAATGGTGACCATGCTAGTTCCAGCGACGAAGAAGCTGAAGCGATGTCTCAGCTTGTCCGAAGCCCAGGCACCGATGAGCATCGTGCCGCCTGCAAGTACATAAACGGGGATAGTCCGGACTTGCGCCTCCTGAGCTTTCCAGTTGAACTCGAGGAGAATCGTAGGGAGGAAGAAGGTTCCCGACAGACCGGGAACACCGACCCCCAGATAAACCAAGCTCCGAGCCAGATTTTGGAGGGAAGCCTTGTTGAGAACGTCCATCCGGCACGACTCATCGACATCAGCCGCAAGTCGGCGGCGGAGCAGCTCCTTCTCCTCCGCGTTGAGATACTTGGTCTGCTCCGGCCAGTCAATTATAACAAATGCGGCCATAATGGCAATTGTCCATGTTATCGCGCCTTCGATGATGAAAATCCAGCGCCAAGCAGCAAAGCCATGTTGACCCCCAAGCTTGGAAATCGCATAGGCCAGGAGTCCACCAAATGCACCAGCGCCGACGGTGCTGCAAAAGAAGAAGGACATGCGCGTTTGGTACTCGTGTCGCTTGTAATACGTGGATGTGACATAGATGATGCCAGGAAGAACGCCAGCCTCGAAGATACCGAGGAGGAATCGGAGACCAATAAGCGAACTGTACGAGCGGACAAATTCCATGCACATATTGATAATGCCCCAGCAGAACATCAAAATGGACAGGTACAGAGAAGGGCGAAATCGCTTGATGACCATGTTAGAAGGAACCACTAACAAGATATAAGAGATGTAATAGGTCTGTACGCGGTTAGTATTGGACCATAGAGTGGCGTGTCTCGCCCAGAGTATTTAAAATGTTATTTAGTAATTCAACTGCAATTACTATCCTATAAGCCTAATATCAGACTATATAAGTTATGTCAGGACACTTAGCTGCTAAGAACCACGCTGTACTGGCCATCAGCATCGTTCGAACTGCTAACGAGGATGCCTGGCTGAGCTCCACAGATCTTGTTCAGTCCGGCGCTGTCGCAAACGTTTCCTTGGGAGCTGGTTGTAACAACAGTGCCTAGCTGAGCTTGGGGCTGGAATTGAACAAAGCCAATCTTACCCTGGGGAATCAGCAGGCCCTCAGATGTACCATGCGTAGTGGCAATAGAGACGCTCAATCCAAAGTTAAAGTTTGCATTTCCGTTAGCACCATCCTTGCCTGTGTCGCCGATAGTGGCTCCAAAAGTAATGCTTTCAGAGATGGTGTCAGTTACAGTGACAGAATCAGTGAATGTGACTGGGCATGGTCCACCAGAGTTTCGACAGTCAATCATTGATGATCCTGACGCCTTAACTCCATTTCCCAAACCTTGCTGGCAGTCGACGCAGAGAGCCCTTAGCTGGCCAGAATCAGCCAGAGATTGACATGTGCTGGAATCCAACACGCAGTTGCTGGGCGGGTTGAACGTCTGGCTTTGTCGCTTCTCGATTGGGGAAGTATTCACTTCCACCTCCGTTGTCTCGTTATGATACACAACTGGGACACGTCGGCCGGTAGAACTGAGGAGGTAGTCACCCTTCTCGTCGGTGTAGACTACGCCTTGACTTCTGGTTTCTTTTTTCTTCTCAAGATCGACAGCTCGTTTGGCCCCTTCGTTGGCAGGGACTGTCTTCTTGGACAAGCTCGGTGGCGGGTATGAGCGCTTCTGAGTTACGCCAGGACAATCTTTTCCAGTGTTGCAAAATGCCCACCAAATTCTGTTGGAAAGATTTGGGAAGTCATAGCATCCATTTTGGTGTTCTAGAGCAATGAGCTCTTCGCCACAAGTGGTGCCATCAGGTGGACCTTGCGATATAGTGACTGACACTGTGGACGGCATCCCTTGAATCTATTCCGCACACGTCAGTATTGGGAACTGGCAAATTATACGAAGATGCAGAGGCTGATAAGAAGTGTCTTTAGCAGCTCTAATGTGGCCATGTGCGTACCTCGTATCCTCCAGATGGATTGGAGTTGGGAAATGCGCCATCATTGAAGAAGCATGTGCCAGTGCCCACTGATCCAGCCGAAACGAGCGTCACAAGCCCATTTCCGGACGCACAGCCTTGAGGGTGGAAGGTAATCGATGCCATGATTGTTATATCTAATACTGGTATATAAGATGTTAGTAGAGACAAGGATTCATACACTCTTGCTACTGACTTGTAATGTAGCTTTGTCTGTAAGCTATGTATAGCAAAAGTCTTCAAAGGCTGAATTTATTTTGTGAGTGAGATATTATATTGGTGCTGAGTGTTCTGTTTCTTTTTCACTTCGGAAAGGAAAGGAGTCCTCTTTATATACAATTCCGCGGAGAAGATATTGTGTCAAGTCGTGTCCTAACGAAATTGAGCTCAAAGCTTATTGCAATGTCCTAGAACCTAAGCTCGGATACCTATTCTTGCTATTGTTTCGAGTGTAAGAGTTTCTAAAAAAATCATTGATAATAATAACTCATAGAAAATAAAGCCTTTTCTCCTTGAGAACTGTCAGATTACATCATGAACGAGACACGGTCGATCGTTAATGGAGCAAAGTCTGACATTGCGACGATCTTTAACGCAAGTTTTATATACCGTAATGGAATCATAACGTAGATCATTTTCTCAACTATAGCCTGGAAGATACAGGCTGCTCAATATGTCAACAGTTCAGTCAGATTACGTTATTAGAAGATGATTTAGTGAAAAGCACAGATAAACTGCTGTTTCATTATATAATGATCTGCATTAGTAGGGTTGCCTTGCTTGTTCAGTTATTAGATGTGAATGTATGCATGCCAGATATTACGGCCATCTGATAGGTACACTTTAGTTTTCAGAAGGCGCGTGTAATTTTTGTAAAAGCGACATCAGTCTTCAAGTCTGCGGTGAGAGAGCCAAACGACACATTCAAACATTGTAACTTACACTATGAAATGCCTGACTTGGACTCGTCGCAGATCGTGCCCCAGATTTTGCTTATTCGCAGCTGTCATGGAAATTAATGTAGATCAAGACCTGCGTCTTACTAAAACTCCACCAACCACTAAGGAAAATGGTTCTTCGGCACTAGAAGCACTATAAATATAGCGGCCGCAGTGGAAGATCTCTGGCGATCTTGCTTCTTGAGACATAAAGTGGACTTGTCGAAGAGGGGGAGTTTCCTAATTCGTATCAACTGTGCTTACTTTGATCTGCATCGCTGCCTATTACCCCTGCGTCAAAAGGGGGCGACGAGGCTTACAGCCCAAGTGGCACGTCTTAGCTAGACAAGCTAGGATTCAATTCTACAACTTTGCTGTTCAGAAACTCAACAAGCACAATAAATGGCAACTTTTCAAAATCTATAAAGATAGGCTATTGCCGCGATAATAAGGTGAAGTTCATCATCACAACCCAACAAACACTCAGCATCTCTGCATCTCTACATCTGCCAACAATCTCTAAACATTGAAGATTCTTTTTTCCCAATTCAAGTAAGGTTTACTAGACCAAGTATTACTAGAATGACATGATAACAGTTTTTCCTTTCTAGAATGCAATTACTCGCTGTCCTCCCTCTGCTCTATACCGCCGCAGCAGCTCTCGGCATTAACTGTCGTGGCAATGCTAACTGCGTCGGTACTCCCGAATGCAGACTCGCCGATCTGATCTTGCAAGTCAGCCAACAAGATCCAAGCACATCGTACAGCCCCGGGCAGCACATTGCCTGTTGCGGCATTCCTGGCGGCAATATCTGTGCATTCACTCAGGGCATTAGCAACTCCATCACAGCTGGAGAAGCCTTGGGTATGCTGCAGGGACTGGAAGCCCACGGATGCGGACAGTGCGGCAGCATTCCCTTCAAGGACAACAATGTCTCCGAAGGAGAACTGACTGTTAACTGGACTGACCACTAGATCATTCAATCGTTGATGCGGTGCTTTGTTGTCTCTTAGCTAGTGTGCTCAACTTGAACAACATTGTTTAATGAAGGAGATGGCCATTTTTAGGAAGCATATTCTCGAGATACTCTATTATTAAACCTCTCTCTATATATGCCTTTGCAAACTACTTATAAGTGACTGGATGATATATTAACATTTAGGGTCAATATCCACTAATGTACATGCAATAGGTGAAGAGAAGAAATAACCTTTAAATCTCAACAGCAGTTGATAAATAAATGTAAAATGTAGGAATACAGCAATCAGTAATAATTATTATTCCATGATATTCATCCTACTCCCCAAGTTCTCGATATCTGTTCCAAAGCACAAATCGTAGCGCCTGCCAGAGGAGCGAAGTATGTCTAATTCAAGAAAATAAAACAGGATACATGCCAGAAGGACTACTCCAACAATAGATGCCATAGTGCCGAAAGGAATGCTGTAGCTAACTCGATCAATCCACGGGTTGGTGTAGTTCAGACGTTCTTTGAAGCTGGGAATTGACGTTTATAAATATAGTAGCAAGTATAATATTCAGTCATGTGATGTTAGTCCAAACTCAGCCGAAGATGGAATTCCTTGACCTATAGCTAATATATTGAAACGCCTAGCTGAAGTACGCATACATTTCTCCGGCATTCCATCCCGTTTGTTTCCGTGAGCCGGAGGCTACCCCCATGGGGTTGACTTTGGTGTACTCCATCATGCCCAGTCTCCGCTGTTATCCGTCTGGGGCAAACCCACTGGCGATGGAGCTGTCCAAAGCTCGGCATAAGACGGGAGGGAGAACTAATTGAGAGCAACATGTCTTGGTCTACTACTGCAAAGTCCATTGTGGAAGTTCTCATGCCATACAGGGCTTATGAACTGGGTTGACTAACCGCGCATTATAACAGAAGGAACTCAGAGGGACAGAGAAGATTAGACAATACGTCAATCCCATAATAGCCGACGTAGCATTTTTGTACAAAGTTCGACAGGCTCAGAGGGAATAAAGTAACCAGCACTGAGCACCACGCAGAAGGATATACCATTCGTCTCTCTAATTCTGTAATAACAGCCAATACGTTTCTTAATGATGTTCGGCGAGGGCCTCGGGGATTTCTCAGAGCTCAATGTGCTGCTGGAACCCATCTTCCTCCGGCGCATGAGATATAAGCCAATTCCCAATTGCATTCTGTGAGTAATTAGCAATGTGCTTTTTTGGGACGTCATTCGGGAGCTTAGTGGTTGATATCTACACACCTGACTCTTACACATATGTACTACACCGTACCCGTCGATGTCGAAGAATGTGTCGTTAGACTCTTTGTTAATTCCCTCGAGTGTTAAATCGCTAGCACAGGCAATAGTTTGGCGGAGGTAGTCAAAGCAATGCATTAGGTGGTATAGCTTGCGGCCTGCTGCTTCGCTGTGTGGTGTCTTTGTACCATTGGTCATCGAGTTAATCAGGATGCTTTCGCCGCGCACGACGCTGGAAAATTCTCGACGAAGGATCTTCTGTTTACCAACAGGTTAGTTTTTTGCTATGTTATAAGTGGTGTCTGCCTGAAAGAGTCTGATTAAATGAGATTAGACAACGAACTAGACAATGGTGCTGATGGCCCCAAGTGGTGATGTAAACTTCGTATTTACCCAGAGAAGGAATTCCCCGGGGCAGGTTATAGTCTCGGGCGTGTTCGATCTGCACCCAGCCGGTGATGCCTGGTAAGCCCGCGTTCCACAAAGAGTCGGAGGAGGGATTGGAGAGCTCTTCCCAAGTCCTGTTCCGCTCTATAGTGAGGGCTTGCATAGGAACTAGATCCAAGATTAATCATCTGTTCTTGTGTTATGTGAAATTGGGCGCTCACTGCTGAGAGTAAACTCACAATCAGGATGATACTCGGCACTTGGCTTACTACTAGTATATTTTACTACTTGTAGTATAATGAGCGCTTGAGTAAGGTTCGCAACAACTAAGACCCCAACACCAAGAACACCGAGTAAGTAACGCCAACTCGTTTGTTTTCCTTGGAAAAATACGCTGGCGGTCTCAGGGAGCAGTGGCTCTCCGGCCTCATTGTCAGGGCATTGATCCTCGGAAGAATGATGAGCCATATGCAAAGATTTCTGCATTACGTCTGGCAATTCAGAGAAGGAGTAGTATCTGATTACTACTAGAGAGAGGGGAAGGTTAAAGGATGGGGGGAAAGACGGTATATACTATAAAGCAGTATCCCTATTGCTTACGGCTTGTCGGACTGGTTCCGAGGTCCCGCTTCCGTGCGATGTGGATTGCAGAAGTGAATGATAAGATGTAGATTCTCCGACTCTAATTAGGTTTAAAACGACTGTCGGCAAATAGAAGAGTACGAGATATACGGAGTCTGGTAGCTGGGAATATCATGGATAAGGTCGGAATATGAGTGGAAGCAGCTGCTGCGGGTATATGGAATGGAATCAATATGCATTATCTTAAGCTTAGAAGATTAAAGTTGCCTTCTGACGCTTGACTAGATGGAGTGCAGATCTACAGATCAGCCCCCTTACGGCTTGTATGCCGTGACATAGCCTCCCAAGAGGTCTGCCAAGGAAAAAAAAAACCGACAACGCAAAGTGAATATACACATACCTTACACTAAGCAATAAGAACTCTAAAGTGGCGACTCAAGCGTGGTTAGTTTATGCGCGTAGAGTATTTCTGTGTGCTGGGTTCTTCTCGAGTCTGGGTATGTAATTTTGCCGACTAATTGCCCCAGAGCGCGGAGTAGCTGTAAATTACCTTAGTACTGTGAACTAGTGCTTATGATAATAGCATCAATGGGACTTTTTCCCCCACACTTTGGAATACTATTTGATTACAGCTGCAAAACGGAAATATATCTCACCATCTCAAGGCACGAACGATTGCTTCTCACCATTCGGAGTTGACGTATACGTATACAACTGACTGCTGGGAATAATCAGAACTCGATTTGTCTGCAACGAAATGCTGCCTCAATACCTGCTATTCGAAGGTGTAATTCTGTGCGATTTATAGTTAACTCTATAGTAGTCCTAATCTTGACGTAGACAGAAACTCAGTGAATTGAAAACAAATATCGTGTTTGCAAGCTAAGAAACACTTTCTTGGCATTTTAGACCTTCAGCGTATGACTGGTGGAAATATACAGCCGGAAGAAACTCGATACTGCAGCTTCGTATTACCTACTACTCGCGTAAAGGGTTTCCCGTGATTTGGAATATCACTACAATGGTCTTGGCAAGACATTGGATATTTCGTATACTGAAGAAGATACGTCATGTTGAATTTCGTTATCTTGTGCTTTTCGGCAAAGGTGGCTCTAGAACGGGAGCACTCGATTATTGATGACAGAAGTATCAGTCTGAAGTACCTGGATAGGCTCAGTTTGAGAAGTATATAAGAAGTTCCTGTCCTCCCCAGAGGCTCTCTCATACCCAACACTCGACTTGTAGACATCAACAAATAGATCAGGCCAACTCATACCTTCTCTGAACAATCCTTATCTACTCCCAATCATCCACTTATCAACCTTTCCTTCAAGATGCGCGTTTCCATCATCTCTACCCTTACCATGCTCGGGCTCTCTGCCCTTGCTATTGCGGCGCCTTCTCCCGTCAATAACCTCGAGGCTAGGGCAGGAAGTGGTCGTTGTCAGTGTCGCGCTGTCTGCCACACCATCCCTGGTGGTATGGGCGCCGGTGGTACCTGGTGCGATTGCACCTACAACGGCAGCATCAGCGGATGCACCAAGGATAACAGTGAGTTCCATCCTGTCCAGTCCTCTTATATCTGTTAGCATCTACCGTTTCTTGACATAGCAATATGCAAGAGACAACACTTTGAGCGATCTTGGACCATTTATTCTGTTTGAGCATCTACTAATTTCGAGGCTTTTAGGCTGCGATTCTAACTGCGATCCCCTCCAATAAATGCAACAAGCTATATGGCCCTATGGGTTCTCTACTTGAAAGCAGAGGAAATAGCAGGGTCATTTCACTTCTATTGTCAACCATGACGGGGCTCTCTATTCAGTCTCTCTTAGCTACTCCCTGGACTACTTTGTAAAGGAGTGGTGATAGCTTCCCGGCATGTTAGATGTTCGCTCTTTTTGTTTATAAAAGGTCAGAAAAAGTGGAAGAAAAAGGGTTTCTAGCCATTGAGATACGAGTACTTGGGCAGAGATGAAGGGTATGGGGGACTTTACGGAAACATTCATGCAAATAATCTCTAGCAAATACTCAAATATCACGCTGGTCTCCGTCTTCCACTTCTACATAAAAGATCTTCTCTCAGTTGTTCATAGTGCAGATAAAAATGTACCATGTTCTCACAAAAAGATGATGACTCATATGAAATCACTAGTCTTATTATTCTCATCCTATCAAAGCCCACCATTCCTTGTTCCTTCAGTGCCAAGTGTCGGGACCAAAGTAACCCTTTGCCGGCAATTCAGTAAGCAGCGTCTGCTGCCCAGCACCGCCATCAATTGTCTGCCCGAGGACATTAACGCCCCACCAGCTAATGTTTTTAGGATGATACTGCACGGCGAAAAAGATAATAATACCAGAAAACGCAACGCCACCAGTGAGTGCTGCTGACAAGACGTAGTTGTATTTCTCCCACCAGGCCGTCTTGTACCTCCTGAGGTAGTACATGAATGCAAAAGAGAAGTAGAGGCCACCAGTAAAATATGTGAGGTTCAGAGGTGCCCACAGGAGCATGCCGTTGAAGACGAGGGAAGGATGGACATGCTTGAGCCACGAAATAGGCGTGAAGACGACGACATCGATTGGTCTGTGAATAAAGGCAGGTAACGCAGCTTGAGACGCAGCCCGAATATATGATCCAAAGCGCTTCAGGCCCCACCAGACGAGTGCGAGAAGGAAGCCCAGGAGGAATGTATACTTAATGGCGGGATAGATCTGACTGAAGATTCTCTTGGGACCGATGGCACCCTAATTATTGTGTTAGTGCTATTCTGCAGATGAAAATTGCCGAGTCAATGACATCTTACCCAAACAACAGAGGCCGAGAAGTATACTTGTGAGCCGTTCTCGCAATTGAAACTGGAAACCTGGTCTGGAGTGCAAATGCCCGGTATCTGTGTGTCGGCGAACTGGACGACTCCATACGCCACAAACGCCGTGATGATTGCGCTAAGAACCTGGCCACGATACATGGCGCGTGGAGGCACTTTGGCATAGAAGCCCATTTTTTGGTCGGAGATATAATTGTCGGCTTGGCCGTTGATGTTGTAACCGAATGCTTTGACGAACATCAGAGCTTCCGGATGTCCGGGCAGAGCATAGCCAATGATTAGTTCCGTGACGACGTTCAAGCCTTCAGTCGTTCCCGAAATCGAATAGAGGTACGACATTGGGATAAGGAACACCAAGTTGAGACCGATGACGAAGAAGACTGTCCAGACAGGTGTGTTGAGCTGCGGCCAGTGAGTCACGATGATGATTGCAAAGATGAAAGCAACAAGTGCAATGATCAAGAACCACCAGTCGGGGACTTCGGGATAGCTGCGCATAAGGTTGGTAAGCGGGTCGTCAAAACCGTCATAGATGGAGCTCTCATCATTGATGCTGCTCAAGTGTCGCCCGGCTCCTCTAATGTCGCCGCGGGCAAGAGATGACGCTGTGTTTTTGAGTCCAACCAGAATCCTCTTTGTCGTCGAAATAGCCGCGTTCGTCATGGACTTGTAGGCTTTGAGGAGCGGCCTCCAAGCGTCGAGAAGGATAAATACCATTGTGAGCGGGTAAAAGGCGAAGAAGGCGCCATAGACGACGAGATTTCCAGCACTATAGAATGCCGGTGAGTATTCTTTGTATGCAGTCTCGTTGAGAACTCCGGTATTTGGGCTGATGACTCTCGTGATGTTGTACGAGTTTCCAGTGTTGTCAAAGATATCGGAGGAGTTGATGGGGAGATATGCCGACCAGTTGGTGTTGGTGTAGTATAAGGCAATAATGATCAACCCAGAGAGAAGAGTCCCAAGGAATTGTTGAAAAAACGCAAAGAAGGGGTATGCAAGGGGATACGAATATGCGGAGAGCACATTCCAATCGAATGTCGAGATGGGATTGAATCCGAGTCCCACAGAGGATCCCGTGATTATATTCAAGTTGAAGTTGTTCGGAGCAATCCAGGTCATCCAAGCAAAGTAGCTGAGAGCGGGAAAAATGAAGTCGGGCAGCCAGAAATAAATGAACATGCCCCCGAAGAAGAGGAAGAAGAACTTGTACCGCGACAGCCGCCAACCGTGTACCACTTCAGTCTTCTCAGGAACCAACAACGCCCTGTTCAGTGCCACAGTGGGAAGGATATTGGGCCATATGGCTTCCACTGGATAGACTACAAAGCGTCGTAGCAGACCGGAGAACCCAAGTCCCATAAGCTGCGTAGACAGGAGAAGGAGAATTCCATAACCAGGGGTCAGCCATTTGTCCTTGTAGTAGACCGTCTGGGTCTGAATATTCCAGAAGCAGTAGGCGGATGTAAGTCCCACGTCGATGATGATGGTTGAAAGCATCTGTTCTTTATACGTCCATGGTCCTGGGTTGAGCGATATTCTTTGGCCGCGAATCGTGAAGCCCCAGTCCGGCAGAACCCAAGCAAGAAACAGACCGCATGGATAGAGAAGGATCTGCGCAACCGAGGATCCCAATGTGATTGCAGGGAAGCGTGAATTGAACAGCGAGTTCGTGAATTGCGCTATAACAGCCCACATATAGCCGAGCAAATGCGCACGGATGGTCTCACACGGGATATTAACATCATCCGTGGGAGTAGTGATGGCGCGTACCTCCGGATATGGGGAAAAGAACTTGTTGATAGCTGCCTCCGTCTTGAGTTCTAGCTCCCACTCCTCGGCAGCCTGATTGTCGGTTGGTCCCTCGAGTAAGGCGGCGAGCTTCTTTCGTTGACTGTCTGAGAAGTTGTAGTCGTATTCATGGTGTTTGAGGAGATTCCGAACGATGTCCTTGCACTCTTCAACACTGAGCGTCTCGATCTTGTCCATGACATACTCGATGTCAGTAAGCGGTGCTGTGTTATTGCCGATGTCACCGAGCTTCTCGGCAACCTTATGCTCAAAGTCGTCAGCTGCATGGATGGTGGTAGGCAAGCCGCTCTTTTCCTCGAAGTTTTTCTCCTGAGGAGAATTATCCTCCTCGGGGGTGTTGTCGATGTAAGGTTCTTGTGAAGACATGGTGAACTATTCTTGTCTCACTTGAAGCTCAAGCTTGACTTGACGCGTCCCCAATATCAGGCTCTACTTATATGAGACCATATAACACTTGGGAAAGGTGAACGTTGGCCCACTCGAGATGTCGAGGGCTAGGTGCAAGACCCTGTATTATAGCTTTGATCGGCAGACAGGTTCTGGACCGTTGTATCAACTTATTCTATGGGGTTACACTCGCCACTTTCTACATGGGCTCACAAACGAAGCCAAACAATACAGTGGTTGGCTCGACCCGTCACACAATTGCATCAAGCCGTTATCTATGGCCTACAGCCTCACATTCACCTCCACAAAGAACTTTTGCTATGCAGAGTTGCGATGCTGGCGGACAGAACGACCGGAATACGGCACGCCCGAGGCCGTACGTATCGTATGGTGAGGTCGGCTTACGGCACCATGAGCTGCGATATCTTTGATACGACGTCTGTCTCGATCACGAGCAGCACAAAAGTTCGACAGGCTGGTGTGATACAAAAGTGCACTGGGGGAAATATAACATCAAGCAGGTCCTTTGCTAAGACGACGCGGGGAATCTCCTGTTCGGGTAAGGTGCCGATGGCGAAAATGGACAGGGTTCGGGAGATTGCCGTGATTCTATTCGATGCCGTGTAATATCATTTTCGACAAGGTGTGCAAGGATGTGGGACAGGACCAATGTCTTATCTTTGGCCAGAAATGTAGCTCGGCCCACTTACGGAGCACTCTCTTCAAAATGCGGGCAGGCTGCTGGAACTGTTTCTGTCAAGCGCTGAGTGTATGCCGCGCGGCCTATAACGTTTTGATTATCCGCGTTTTCGCTATATATCTTCTGCTGCAGGATCGCCTTGCTGTGGAAACTCATGAGCTCGGCCTCGATATCTATGTGTTGAACAGTGACATATAATAAGAGACGAAGTGAGCATATAGTACTGTACGCCTTTGTTTAGCTGCAAGCACTTACGCTCACGGAGGATTTTGTTCCCTGGTATGACGCTTGCGTCTACGCCACATGCTGCATAAGTTAAAATGCTACATCACGTTTGGCTTTGATACATAACCGCGCCGTCGGATCCGATTGCCAATGCGTCCACGCCTTGGGTAGGTAATATGTGGCAAACCTAATGACAATCCTTGTGTGGACCATCCCTACGTTGCTTCACTCGATGTACTCCGTAGACTCATAAAGTACTCTGTGTAACTACCTCTATTCTGCATATATGCTCAAGTCCTACAACCTAACGTAGACGGTATATTGCTGTCAAGAGCCAAGCCTCAGCTTAATTGCAGCAAGGTGAGCATATATATTCGATACGAGCCATACAGAGGGTCAGAGGTACAAAAGGTAAGTGGTAGATAATTACTTCATAATATTTTTATACCGCGAACTTGGATGTAATAGGGAGATTGTAGCGGTTTGATCTATGGTAGGATGACATGGGCGCTGTCTGTTATCTTCACCTTAAGTAGATGCAGAATGCGCAATTATATAAAGAGCTGGATAAATGTTCCAAGCTTATCTAGTCAGTCTCTACCACCGTCCAGGATGTGTTTTCATATTAGCTTCGCAGCCAGCTATGGATAGACCTCTTATCTAAACTTAGGTAATCTTAGTGCCTGAACACAAATCCGATGCATTTCCTAAGGTTCTGCTAAAGGGTTTGAGGTACGACTGTCATTCCAGATCTGAAAGACGGAAAATATGAAATACTGACAGACACTGACAAGCCAGTCTTAAATCAAGGACAGGAGATGTTTGCACCTGCTATTAGATAGAGAATATTGTGTTTAATTGTGCTTCTCTTTAAACTCCTATATAGAGAAGCCTGAGGCTGGTCTTCTCCAGTGGGCTGTGGACAAACATGGACACTGGTAGCACCTCAGCTGTCATATCCAGGAGAATAACAATAGTGCACATATTTATCCAGGAGTCCCCTTTTCGGAAGTTCCAGCATCTAACGCGAACACTGTCGTTAGAACCATTATAGTACTTAGCTTTCCAGCGCGCAGTGAAGCGTTACTCCTGAGGTTCTGGATCTTTAGTATATGAGATATGAGAACTCCTACTTATGTAATCATGCCTTGAAATTATGCATGCTCTATTAGGATAATTGATATAAATCGCATCGTGTAGTAACATAACCCTAAGCTTGAGATTCGGAGGAACATGAACCCTTCGTGCTTTCGCGATATTCCATACACGTTAACCTCTAGCGTTGCTGACTTTCTGCCAAGAGCCATTTGCGGTGATAGGAGGTATGGTTTACAGCAGCACCTCCAGGACGTGTAAAAGATGCAAAAAAAAAAAAAAAAAAACATCCATAACGGCTTCTAGAGACCATGTTAGCATTATAGAGTACAGAGAGATAATAGATGTCACAGACTATAGGTCATACGTATGAGGTAATTGTCTTATAGTATACACCTAGGGCGCTGCAATTCCCTCTAGGACATGAGATGAATGCAAAGTCTATCATACCTTCCTTGAGGTTGAGCTCTAAGCATAATAAATCTTCAATATAACAGACATAAGTTTTCTGCAATAATTCTAGCCTCGACTACAAGAAGCAAGAAGAACTCTGATCCAGACAGGGCGAGGAACTTGGTTTATGTACTCCGTATGGATTATATGATCGGCGGAGCTAAAGTCAAGCGCTCGTCAGATGCGATCCCACTAGTGCTGCAACTTCCTGCCATTTAGATTAAGACCCTGAATGATGCGCATGAGTAAGGTGGTATAGGGATGCACGCAAGGCTGAGATGTAGTCGTCTCTAAAGACAGGACATTCAAGCCATCAGCATTATCAGTGGTTGGACGGTCGCAAACCGACTTGCGTAATGCATAGTAAGGTATTCACATGTATCCAATTGTGTGAGGGTAATACATCCAAGCCAGGGCCAACTTCTCGCATACCCTCTATATATACCTTACTTAACGATGCGGACTTCGCAGTGCGTAAATACGCTACCTAGTAAGAACATGGGTATAGGAGTCGAAAGCTTTGTGATGCGTATAGAGAGAGACATACCTAGTGCTTGGGGAATTGTCTGATCATGCCGTTTGACCGGCAATGACGTGCCGTAAATATTGGGAAAAATATTCCTTCTGTATCGTTCTGGTGTAATCTCGTCCTTCACCTTCCATTATAACAAGAGTCTTGAAACACGAGGCTTATAATACATGAGCCAGGCAACTTGTAATTAAACAAATGTCCACTTCGGGTGGGCTTAGTGTAAACACGATGCCTGTCCGCTGCCAGATTTGGCAGGACGAATCCTATAGAGTGCTTATATCAGACGACAGCTTCAAAATTATGCCTTCGAGTTCGCCGCAGCAGAAACAATATTCGGTATTTCGGCCCGTTGTATTGCACTTCACGCGTGTGTAGTCTGCTTTCTGGTAAGCATCCATCTGCTGCTTGTATGGGTTCTCACCAAGTAGGATGAGACTGTTGTTTTATCTATAAGTAGGGCTTTTCCTGTCACGAAAAGGATTTCATTCAGCAGCGCCAGTCAGTCCCTACCAGACAAACACACTCCTTCGGAACATTCTACTGCAAATATTCCACGACATTCTTTACAAGCATTTTCACAGCTAGTCGAGCTGCCATACGTCTTATCAATTGCTCAAATATCGCAAAGATGAAGAGTCAAATTCTTACTTCCATCGGCCTCTTTGCCGCTTCTGCTTTCTCCCAGGCTGTTATTGACAGCGGAACTGGATTTGGAACCTACTACTACGACGTTGAGCAAGTAGAGGCCTGCGGTACCAGTTTCGCCAACCAGAACCTGGGCTTTGTCGAATGCAACTTTTTGACGGGCCTTTCTCTCGATGAAATTGACAGCAACTACATCGTTGCTATGAACCACACGCAGATTGCTGGCGACCTTGCCAAGTACTGTGGAAAGCGAGTTATTGTCACTGCCAATGGCGTCACGTCGGACCTCCCGCTGTTTATTGGTGATGGATGTCAACGATGCGGCACTGGCTCCAGCACCAACACTGTCTGGAACCCTAACGGCGCCCCTGGATTGGACTTCAGCTACACCGTCCTCAGTGAGCTCAACAGCAACGCATGCTTCGCCGGCCACATTGACATCTCTTGGGAGATTGTTGACGAGACACTCTACGACTTCGACACCAACGCTCCTGGCCAGCCCACCGGCCCTGTGAACCAGCGCCGCTCTGTCAGCCAACGATCTGAGAGAGCTACTCGCCGACGCCGTTAGGGACTTTGTGGATGCTTGAGTCGATCCAAGCTTTGTATATAAAGGATGATGCATCTCGAAAGCAGCTTGTATATATGTATAAAGTTGTATATAGTTCTCGGCAATACTCTACCAATTATATATAGTTATAGCCCTTATTTACAGATATTTATCTGCTTATGCGCTTCTAGATGTCACTTGAACTTCTCAGGTAAGGTAGTCATAGCTGTAGCTGAAATAACATGTACACATAAATCCAATCGCTACAATTAAGGGCATGCCTGAACCTGGATGCCGTCGGGAATTTGGAGACTGACAGCTCAGGCACATGGTGGCCGGTAGGATTAATTATAGGAGGTATCAAATACAAAACCGGACGTGGTATTTATGAGTTTTTCAGGTCAGAAGAAAACAACACTGCTCTCTTGGTTGCTTGCTACCTAAGTGCTGCAAACTACATATGGCCTATTGGGTCTTAAATTTTCCGCGTCTCTCCGCTCATGCTGGCATATTTACCCTACCCGCGAGTCCTTGCACTCTTCTCCAGCTAAAAGTACCATTGATTAGGAGAGGCTGAGGAAATACTCCAGCAAAGCAGGGTAGTTGGGTGTTCCCAGTCCTGTAACTGGATCCCAACCAGCAACAGCAGAAAACCCCGTGTTGCCACAAGCACTGGCGCCTCCATCACCGTTGGGACCACCCTTTGCTTGGTTCCCCACAGTGATATCGTGGAACATGGAGGGGTTGGCATAAAGCGCAGGATTGGCGAAACCGATTGGGCTCTTGCCGGCAGCAATACGCTCCTCGTTGATTCGGGTCAGAATGCCAGCGAACAGAGGCGCAGACATGGAGGTACCGCCTTCAATCACCTCCTCTTCCCGGTTGACAACGACACCATTGTCACCTACAGCGGAAACATCGGGATAGCCACGACCAGCCTTGTTGTAGATGCCGCCAGTGGTGGGGATCACGCCGCCGGAAGTGTTGTAGGAAGCATAGCCAGGGTCGTGGCTGGCAAAGTAACTGAATTCTTGTATTAGTCATAGATTCGGTATTTATTGAGCACCATCCGGCTAACTTACGATGCTATGGCATTGGCTTGGTAGCTTGGTGTGGTCCAGATGTTGCTGAAGCCACCACCGGAAGAGAAGGATGTAACGGCAGTCTCTGGATCGCCGGGTTGTTTACCGGACGGAAGAGTTGTAGCACCAACTGATGTCACGTACGGGCAGCTAGCAGGCTCACCCGGAGTGAAGATGTTTTGCTTTGGGCCGAGGCAAGGGCCCGATCGACGAGCAACACCATCATCACCACTGGCGAAGACAATGCTCGTACCTTGGAGGCCGAGCTTCATGAATTCGTCGCATTGGCGCTGCAGACTCGGTTAGCTATCAAGGAACAGGGCAAGACGAGTATAGAGCAGGTGGGCTACGGACCTGGAGATAGTAGGTAGGGTAGTCAGCCTCTGCAGTGCCGTACGAGAATGAGATGACGTTGGTGGGCTTGAAAGTTCCGCACTGCTCGTTTCGGGTAGTGCCGTCAATAGTAGGGTCATCGCCCGTCTCGCCATCATCCGAAAAGGTACAGTAAGTTCCATCAATAGCGTCGAGGAATGTGTTAAAGATGTCATCATTCTTAACGGCAGCCTGGTAGAGAACTGTGCTCTGAGGGTAAATGATGGGGATGGCGATCTCGAAGTCTAGGTCGGATTCTCCGCCGGCGCTGAAAGGGCTTGTAGGGGCAGTAGCGCCGTCGATTTCGTCGACCTTGGGCCCCGTAGATGATGGGATGTTGGTGGCAAAGTTCTCCCAGAACAAGGTGAGATCTTGTTGCGCATAGGTATCTTCCGTTTCGAAAATGCCCAGGGCGTTTGTGGAAGTGGCCGAGGTTCCAGCCGTGATGTTGTACATCGACTTGATGCATTGCGGGGTAATGGCAGAGCCGCATGTCGATGTGGCAACTGTATTACATGAAACGTCAGTACTTGAGACCTTTAATCTGTTCTCATGTAGTAGGCTTACGAGGGTTTTCCTTGAGGATCTGCGCAATACTGGCTGGAAGAGGCTTGGAGGCGCGGCGAATGGATTTTTGTCCACGCTTTTCGTTTGTAGAAGACGTCTTTACAGGGGCGAAAACAACACCCGGAGTGATGAAGTCAACGTGTTGAGATATTTCTTTTGGCAGACTGTACTCGTCTGTGCCGACGTGGACATCTCTTGCCTCGACGTGATCATAGGTGTTGAATGAGGTTTGGAGCAGCGACTCGAGCTGCCCAGACGTTGTCGTGAAGTCAAGCCACCCTTTGCTCTTAGAGGTGGTGATCGATTTTGCGGGAACGCCAGAGTTAACCAACCAGGCCTTGACAGCCGATATCGACTCCTCGCTGGGTGCGAACAGATCGACCACCTGGTCGGCCGTGTAGTGGTTCCCGTAGTTTGCAGAGTCTGGGTGAGACCTATCGTTGACATGGGATGTTAGCTCAAAATGTGTGAGGTGCATAGTATTCCGCGAGATACTCACACATCAAGGAGATAGTCCATGCCCTTGTCGAGGTTGTTTTGCTTCAAGGCGATGCGGACTGGAACCTTGGTATTGGGATCAAGTTCCCCGCGCTTGATCCATCGAGCATTGCTGGTATCTCGTTTCTCATGAATCACTTGAGAGCCAGTTGGGACCGCGATGACACCAGCCAAGAGGCTGTTGAGGACGATCAGGCTGATCTTCATCTTGATGACAACCCGCTTGTCTTGATTCTTCGTGTATGGCTGGATGCTTGGGAAACGATGGGAATTATTCTTCAGCAAAGGCCTGGAGCAAGGCTAGTTCTTATAGAACTTCGCCAGTCCATACAACTTCACTTCTTCATCGAAGAACCCGAGACTGAAGTTGTCATGAGGCCTTTCGAGAGAACCAAAGTCACCTTCCTGATTCCAAGCCCGTGTGTTCCCCCGCCCGGTGAAGTCCTGATAACGACTATAGCGGTCTCATCGCGCGCAACCTCTCTCCTTCACTGGCGCAAGAAAACTGGGGAATATCATCACCACATTGACTCAACATCGTGATTCGGGAACACTTGCAATCCGACTCAGTTGCTGAGAGGCGAACTCCTTCCTGATTCGGTATCTTGACTACAAAAGTACTGCAGATACGATCAAGGGCCATATTTTCATCGCTGCCTTGAGTTCGCATCTATCCGTTAGGATTTAGTCTTGGTTTAGGAAGTTTAAGAAGGCTGTTCCTTCCCTGCAAGATTAATCAGCAATAGGATAGTATATGCGATGTGATAACAAGTCACACGAGCTGGTATGCAAGAAAGACAAGCCGACTGGCATAAGATTAGTTTATCTAAAAAGTTCTAAAGACTCCGCCCTAAAGTTTAGTTTGTTAAGACATGTATTGATGGTAATCATGTGCATAAACTCGCTCGTTACATCATGATCTTTACAGTCTGTGGCAGGGATACTGACGGAAGCGCGCATCATATCAGGAAGGTATCCGGATAATCGGAAGCCACTGCTCTCATGTCCACACGCAGTACCACTGCTGCTCGTCACGGCTCGAGTGCGTCCAGCGTTATAAGTTGAAGATTCCATAAGCTTTGTTAAAGCGAGCGAAGGCACATTTATGATGAAGGTTAACGCTGATGATCAGAATTTCCGCAATGCAAGTGAGGATTTCCCCTGGAAGTCGCATGCCTCATGTGGTTTTGATATCCCCCGAGTCAGCATCAGGGTGTGCTTTAGTCAATCTCCATCCTCAGCCAGCGAATGCACACTTACTTGACCATGGAACCCCGCGATCGATCAAACTCGACTGCCGTGCGCCAAGAAGATGCCTCGGCAAAACAGGGCCCTACGCTACCTTACGAAAAGGCGTACTTCGTTACAGTTCGTGCCCCAATCGAGGAATGCACAGGGGCTCTCTTAGGAGTCTCCACCGTAACCTTGTAAAACTGAAGAAAACTCCTTATCACGACCCCTGCCCCAGCCTTCCTCCCAACTTGATCAAGCGCTGTCCTATTTTGAAGAATACGAGCTATCATGTGCCATCTCTTCTCATGCTTGTAGCTTGATCTGCAATGTGTTCCCCGCGGGCCCTGCTCCGCGGTGCTTGGTATCTCCATATCGGACCTGAGATCGGCTTACGGTCTATCTATCTCACCATTTTAGTCGCCCGTTTTGTGACGGGATCTAGGATATGCCTAAGAAGCATGGAACCCAAGCAATCGAAGAGTCTTGTTCTCCTTATCAGAAATCGGAGGGGGCTGTAGACTCGAGTATCTGTGAATGTTTATTTCCGATTCCAGGATTATGACTAGCTTTGACGGTAACCAAGTTGTCAATCGGCAGCGTTGTGTCCCCCTCTCTGACCAGCGGTTATACTTCACTCCTTACGGTTTACGTTCGACGATTTTGAGGACTTATGACACCTCAATCATCCCACCGTTCACATACATACCGTCTTTATGTCGTGTACATGCTCGTGAGCCTTTGCTAGGATAATTGGGTGCTACAGGTGTGTAGCACTAGAATTTTCAAGCTATCAAAGAGAGAAGTCGAAGAACTTTGTCGGTACCACATAGTTTCACTCTTGTAAGGTGTGATTACGAAGAATCGATGCAAAGATTATTCAGTAGCTCACTCCTTCATACTAATGGTCTCTCAACCATTGCTTGTATGAGACGTATTGTCTAAGTCTACCAGATGCTGCCTTAGTATAGGTGTTTGTCTATTGCCGCTTAGATTCGATCACCTTATTGACAGCAGGTGTTCTGTTAAGATTATGGGAGCTATCAGTAGCGTAGTAATTTGGAGTTAGAGTCGGGGACAGCTTTCAAGCCTTGCTTTCAGAACACACCATCACAGTACAACCTGTCATAGGTCGCACATATTTCCGCATTCGACAATCCAATATATAAAGTTCGATATAGGTACATAGGAAATAGATGATTAAAGCATAGACTAAATAATAAACGGCAGATGGATAACATTTCCTGAGCCACCGTTGCACTTTCTTTGGCTCTTTCAATCCGCCCTCATGTCCTCCGATCTGGGTCCTTGGTTGTCTCATGATGCCAGTCCATCCTAAGACTTGACAGTCACCCCTTCCTGCAGCGGTTCAGGTACAAAGGCTTTCGTGGCCTTCTTCTTCTTCTTCTTTTTCAGACTCAGTCCCCAGAAGTCTTTCTCATCTTTGTTCTCCACGGTGGGCTTGACCACATGATCAAGTCCATGGCCGGGAAGCTCTACCCTCACAATCTCTGGCTCGCATGAATCTGCTTTAGATACCGGAGTCTGTGCACCATTCTTCGTTATCTCATCTTCGCTCTTGCTTGTGCCGGTGTCGCTCTTGACCACTTCGCTGTCGCTTTTGGCAATGCTAGTTTCGCCCTTGTCCAGGCCGACATCGAGATCTGCTGCGTCTCTCTTATCGTTGTCCGCTTCCACTTCATGCTTCACAGGCCCATTGGAAACCTTGGCATCTGCGACTAACGCATGAGCCTTTTCTGACTCATCTAGCTGTACTGGCTGTCTAGTTGGCGCAGGTTCTGACTCTCCTTCGGCAGTGCTTTGATGAGGCTGGGGGAGTATCCCGTTCGACGTCTTGTCGCCCGAAATGACGTTTTCGCGAAGTAGCTCGAGCAAGTTCTTCAAAAGCATTTCACTGATCGTCGTGGGCTTTTCATCAGGAATTGGATTCCATTCCAGTAGTTCTTTTGTATCGGTGAACAAAATGCTCAAACGATTCTTGAGATATTGGCGGAACCATGTATCATCCACGCTGGGGCTCGGATACGCCTTTTGCACAAGGTCGAACACCAAGGGAGTGCGGAAGTCATTACCAAGCTTGATGATGTCGGTTTTCGCAAGCTCTTCCAACAGCGGCAATTTGTATTCTCGTGCGGCGATGTAAACGTGAATGCTCGTTATGAACTCGGCAGCGAGCTTTTCGTTTAGCGACGAGCCTTTCGGCTTCAGACACTGATAGTTTTCGGTAAATAGATAGTGGACAAGCACATGAGCCACGTCATGAGAAATGTCGAGTTGGTATACGCCGTCTTGACCTGGAGAGGAGAACGTCTCACTCTTCGCAAGCAAGTGAGCCGGCACATACAGTCGACTGCCATCCTTCAACTGCAAGGTGACATTGGGGATCGCATATGGGCTATAACTCTCAGAATTAATAAAATATGTACTCATGACGAGCCTGTACCAGTTCGTATACTCACGAATACTCCAGTCGTGTATTATCCACTCCGGTGGAAAGCACGGAGGCGGGCTCTGTAACCAACATTGCCATAACGGTAGTCGGTCTATCTTGAACCTTAGTCGAGATAGGAAGAGTCGCCATTCTCTTTGCAAAATGGCAGTCAACTCCATTTATATATCTCATAGTCGGGCCCTGGATGTTTTGCAGCCCGACAATTCCCTACCTTAGCTGCCTAAGAGTTGACATGTATTGTCACCTGCGTGTTCTACCGTTACACAGCTGTGTAGTAAGCTCTTGACATTGGCTACGGGAGGCGTCGATCGAGCCGTCCGATACCCAAGATACAGTGATCGGGCATCGACTTTCTTGATTTGCTATAGGCAGAGCATGAGGTTGCAACAATTGGCCAGTTAATGTAATATTGATGCCTTGTGGGAGCATGTTGGGCTTGTAAAATGAGCAATTAAATACACGCATATATATCAGTGTTGCTTAGTGCTGTGTTCATCGCGGCTACGACTCTCCTGGTGCTCCCAGTCACATCACCCAGTGTCTGGGAATCCTGGGAAGCTTGCGCGAAGCCACCATGGCGCTTGTCATCATACTTCGTACGACCATACCTACACGATAATGTTCAAAGTTATCAATTGACTGTGAATACAAGATTGCGCTTGTGGGATGGGACAGCCGACAGTGTGACTGAGTACCCAACTGCGCCAATTACGAAAGCGGTTGGGTTTCTATAGCAGCCAATTTATCATGCATACAACAGACGGCTTGGGTCTGTCATGCGTTTTGTCCCTGCCACTGGATCAATCCTGCAAATTTGCATTGCATATCGCACCACAGAATATAAGCTATGACTTCACCACTTAAGGCGTGTCCTCTGCGCCATTGAGACCTTTCCTTGCATAGCCATACGGGTAAGCATGCATGGGCGCTTGAGGCATTTGAAAAGAGATGCAGAGACATATATGTATGTATTTAGCACCAGTAGAAATTACGCTGGGTACAATGAATTCGAGCAGGTCTATGTCAACAGGTAGGCAGAGGATAATATTGCCGTAAAGTATGTAATATTTTGGTGATCATCGAAGTCATCTCCCACAGCAAGCAACTCCGCCTACGCCCTACATTTCACCCCATGCCTATTAGAATCGGACGAGTTCGAGTAGCTTCTTGAAGTTGGGAACACCGAATCCAGTGGTAGGATCCCAGCCCTCGGTCGCATTCCAGTGTGCCCCTGCAATAAAGCCAGCCTATCCAAACGTTAGTTTTTGCGTCCGCTGAACGTTATATTATTCTACTTACTCCTGGAAGAGAGCTGCCTGTTTGCGTATTATTGCCGTTGCACCCTTCAGATTGGCCCGACGTGATGTCGGTGAAACCTTTGGAAGCATGGAGGTAAATCAGCGGGTTCAAAAATCCAAGCGTGGGTTTTCCTTCGCGAAGGCGTGCATCGTTCAACAGCGCAACGATAGCTGCCACGGCAGGAGAGGCCGCAGAAGTGCCTCCACTTGGGGTGAGTTCGCCGCCTTGGAACACAGGATAGCTTTATGCCGAATTAGCATTCATTTTGTGGTGGGATGGAGATAGGACTTACTCGGGGCTGACGCTGTGGGCTGCAACATCGGGGAAGCCTCGTCCGGAGAAATCGACATAGGGTCCATAGTACTTCTTTGTTTCGGCACTGACATACTTCTGGAGGTAAGTTCCCACAGCTTCCTGCTGGTACCACGGTCTGGAGAAGTAATAGCTGAAGCCTCCAGACGAACCGTCCCAGGCAACTTCAGGATTGAAGCTCACTGTTCCTCCAACACTAGTGACATAGGGACAAGTAGCCTATATGAGCAGGAGCAGAGCAGAATTGTTAGCAAAGGCAAAGAGACGTCAGAGATATTGACGCAGAACACATACAGGGAAGATGGGGTTAAACTGAGGCGTGGTGCTGTTGGTAGCGACACAAGAAGCGCCCACGCCCTCATCGCCCGAGGAATGAAGGACGGAAATACCACGAAGTCCCAGGAGTCCTATCAGGTTGCACACTCGAACAGCATATGATCGCGGCACAGTCTGTTCCTCGTCGCCGTAGGAGTTTGAGATGACTTGGGGGATTTCAGCGTTAGACTTGGATAGGAGAAACTCGTAATACTGCAGGTAAGGCTCGTTCTCGTTGGGTGTTCCGGCAGGCTCAACGGGATCGGGGAAGTATGGCGGACTGCCAGCGGTGATAAATTCGGTAATGGGGAGAGGATGTGCAATTGTCAGAATGGTCTGGGCGTCTAGATTGGCCTCGCCATCGTTGGCATCGGAAGGCGGTTGAGGGAGATCCGTTCCACCATTGATGAGAACAACGGAAAAGTTTTGACTGGGAATGTTGAAGTGCTTCTCAAAAAGAGCTTGGTCTGCGAAACTTGCGCTTTCGTTCAAGAAAGAACCAAATCCGATTCTGCTGCCAGACTTGACTGACGGGGTGTATCCATCAACGCTGTACTCCGTTCTGAGACAGTCTGGCTGGAAGACGTTGAACGTTTCTCCCTCGTAGACCAAAGTTCCTTGGCAGCTGGACGGCTCTTGACGGGCGGCGAGAGCTTTGGTAGCTGGACTGACGCCTTTGGATTTCAAGTCTCTCATGGCTTTGGATGTACCGAAATAGGTCGTGGGTGAGATGAGATCGACATGGCCGACGAGACTCTCCGGGATTGAGTACTGGAGAGTGCGCACCTTCTTCGCGCCAGTGAGATCACTGTACGTGTGAAAGTTGGTGCTAAGCATTGTGTTTGCAGTGGAAACATTGGTCTGAAACCAAATGCTGCTCTCCTGCTTGGTGTAGCTCGTCACGCCGTGAGACTGGAGCCAAGACTCCACGGCAGCACTGCTGGCATCGCTTGGAGCGAAGATGTTGTTTATTTCATCAGCATCTAGGTATTTGCCATATGTGCTGGAATTGGGCGTTGAGACAGCTGCAAGCCTCGATTCAAGTTGGTCAATGTTCTGCTGCGTCAGAGCGACCTGTAGAACGATTTGGGACGAGGGGCTTGGGGTTTCAGCTGCTTTCCATCCATGAGGCAGTTTCTCAAGACTTTCCAAGAGATGCACAGCGGCAGATACTTGCACACTGGCAAGGGAGAGAAGGCTCGCCAGCCGAAGAGTGCTTAATTTTGCCATGGTACTTGAAAGGATGGCAGTAGATGGAAATCGAGCAGAGAACTTGGCTGGGCTTTGGCGGCTGATACTCCAGGGGCTCATTTATACATACCGAGTTCGAACCCCTTAAAGCTATTCCATGTCAGCTCGGAATAGTTGGTGTTCTATTCGAAGAAACCGATGCGATCGCTCCACCTAATGATGCAATGGATATTATGGTTAACCACAAAGTACTCGCGGATGCCTGGGTAGCCATAGGGATTGGATGCTGCGCCGGGATATATACGCAGGGGTCGGACAAAACATCAGAACTTGGCACAGATGCAAGATTACGATTCCCGCTACCCCGCGGTCTTAGCAGAAGTTCTGTTTATCTTTCTCCTCAACCGGAAGGTCGAGTCAGGTACTGGAAGGAAACTAGCAGCCTATGGCATGTTAAACGGTGCCGTGGTTCCGAGCTGCAAGCGAAAGGGGCAATGTGGAGCAGCACTTTTGAGAGCTGCCTGAGAAAATCCGGCAAGTGCTAGGAGATATGCAATATAGGTAGTAAAAGGGTCTGATTATAAGGCACCTCACTTCTAGTTAGCAGGCACCTTAATACACTATATATAATTATATAATAAAGTACTTCTTAAAGTGTAAAAGCTTATATATATATACTTTAAGGACTTTTAGCTATAATTATAATATAGTATAGCTAGTAAGTATATATATTATATCTTAACTTTATTATAGCTACTATAGTATTATATAAGGTAAGGTAGTAATAAGCTTATAACTTTAATATAAAATTTATAATTTATAATAAGAAGTATATAGGCCTTAGTGTTATAACCTAGCTCTTAAGGTCGCGACAAGGGTTGCCCTTAATATATATGTTATAACCTAACACTTATAGTTGCGACTAAGGACTACCCTTAGTAAATAGTACTAGATAAATATTAGGCTAACTAACTAATTAGGAATAGATTATTAGATTATTAAGATAATCTATTAATCTAGAAGGGATTATTTAAAATTATTAGTAATCTATTACTAAATTATTTAAATAATAAAATAATCTAGATAGAATAACTAGCTATATAAGGATTTATTTATAACACTTATTTAGATAGTTTAAATAAACAGTTATTAATATAGTAATTAGATTAGAATTAGTTTACTATAATTTACTAGCTATATAACTATTTACTATGCCTAAGACCTAACCTAACTTTTTACTAATATAAACCTAAATAGTTCTCTTATTAAAGCTATTTACTTAAACAGTTTATCCCTTAAGAAATATATATTCTTACTAATTATAAAAACGCTAGTTTATTATATATTAATAACTCTTATTTAAGAAGTTGCCTTAAACTCTTAGGCAATATCTTATAAGGAGGTGTTACTTAAAAGTAATAGTAATAAGTTAATATAGTAACCTTAATATAAATAAACCTTAAGTAAGTAGCTAAAAATGCAGCTCTTTAATAACTTATAGCTCTTAAAGCCTTAGTTTAATAAATAAACTAAGAATGTATTTAATAATAAGATAAGATTATAGTCTTATAAGCTTAACTTAACTAATAACAGCATGCTCTTATTATATAACCTACACTAGTTTAATAACCAGTTATAAATCCTCTAGCTTAAAACGTTACTATGCTTAAGCAACCTAGAGAAATTATTAAGCTATTAATGCTAGCTATATATAATAAAGATATAAAAAAGACTAAAGCATTCTTTATAAATATAAGAGCATACTTTAAGTACTTTTTAATAACTATAGCTATTAATAAGATAAAAGTAAGTGTTACTGCCTTATAACTTAATAAAATAGTAAAAGATTAGTTTAAACCCTTTTAACAGGACTTTAAAGCCACTATTAATAATATAACTTAATGCAAGGCCACTACTATTACTATTTACACTAGCTATATAGAATTTAAAAAGTAACTTAAGATAATTTTTAAAGCTACTAATAAGAAGAAGGAAGCTAAGAACTAGCTCCTTAGTCTTAAATAAAAGGGATTATGCTTAAAGTTTACTATAGAATTTATATAAATTAATGCTAAAATAGATATAAATAATGCCTTAAAGAGAGTGTTATATTACTAAAGACTAAAATCTAAAGTAAAGGATAAACTTATATAAGATAAACTCCTTAATATATTTAAGAACCTCTTAAAAAAGGCAACTTAAATTAATAATTAACTATATAAGTAATATAAGAAATAAAGTTTAGAAAAATAAGGGAATAATAAGCCCTTTTAATAAAGATACTTTATAAATTAAGGGAAAAAATAAGATATTGCCTTAAGTAATAATAAAAAGCCTAGTTTAATAAATTTAGATACTATTAACTAGAAGAAGTATAATTAATAAAATATTAAATGCTTTAATTATAAAAAGAAAGGATATATTAAGAAGTTCTACTATAGCCTATTAAAGAAGGATAACAGTAAATAATAGTCACTAGTATATAATAAACTAGCATTCCTATAATTAATAAGAACACATGTTTCTTAAAAGACAAACCATTTAAGTAAATAGCTCTATATAATAAACTAGCGTTCTTATAATTAGTAAGAATATATATTTCCTAAAGGATAAACTATTTAAGTAAATAGCTTTAATAAGAGAGCTATTTAGGTTTATATTAGCAGAAAGTTAGGTTAGGTCTTAGGCATAGTAAATAGTTATATAGCTAGTAGATTATAGTAAACTAATTCTAATCTAATTACTATATTAATAACTATTTATTTAAAATATCTAAATAAGTATTATAAATAAATCCTTATATAGCTAGTTATTCTATCTAGATTATTTTATTATTTAAATAATCTAGTAATAGATTATTAATAATTTTAAATAATCCCTTTTAGATTAATAGATTATCTTAATAATTTAATAATCTATTCCTAATTAGTTAGTTAGCTTAATATTTATCTAGTACTATTTACTAAAGGTAGTCCTTAGTTATAACTATAAGTGTTAGGTTATAATATAATATCCCCCTCCTGCTAGTCTTATCCTTAAGACCTTACTTACCTTATATAATTCTATAAGTCCCTTACTTTATAAGTTCCTATTCTTTTCTTATTTATTATGCTTTTATTTTATTTATACTAACTTACTTTTATTATACTAGATTATATTACTAAAAGCGTTTATTTAAAAACTTAAAAATATAAAAGTCTTCTTTAATTTATTATTAGAAACGCTATTTTAATAAATAAGCAGTGCTCTTTTTATATCTCTTAAAGCTATAAGGAGTGCCTAGTGTCTCTTATTAATTCTTCTTATTATTTAAAGTGTATTTAACTAAATAAATCCTATTATAATATTTAAGGGCTTTCTTCTGCATAGCTAGAGCGTATTACTGCTTATTATTACTGTCTTAAAGATAAATTAAAAGCAGCTAAAGAAAAGCGCTATATAGTAAATGCTAAAATTAATTAATTATAAAAATAAAAGAAGCTTTAGTATAAAAAGATATATTATACTATTACGCAGGGTATTATAAATTTAGAAGAGCTAGATTATATTAAGCATAAAGAGGCAGAGGCCTTTTATTAGGCAATAGCATCTATGCCTAATTTAATAAATTTTAATATCTTAACTTCTTTTTTTAACCTTATTAATTAAGACTAATTTTTATTAAATCCCTCCTTATTAACCTTTGCAGGTTTAACTGCTAATAAAAATTATTAACTAGGGCCTTTAAGTATTTAAGATGCTTAATAAGTTCTTAAGTGTTATTAGCTTTATTATAATTTTTCTATTTTATAAGATATTTTAGCTATTAGGTTTTTTTATTAAATTTTATTTAAAGTATTTATTTAACTTTATATTTAAGTTCTTTACCTTTAATTATAATTTTATTATAAATAA